>NC_043711.1:95546176-95596510 GCF_006229205.1 Suricata suricatta | reverse complement strand
AGCCCAGGCAAGAAGGCAGGGAATGGGCAAGGCCTGTGCCCACGGAGTGCCCCCTCTGATGGAAGGCACGGTAGCTTTCCGAGAGTTTCATGTGGCAAATTTCTATTCACATGTCATTTACCAGAACCGGGTCACGTGGCCACCCCTTTGTACTCACACACCCGCAAGAGGGGCTGGGGAAGTGATCATTCTGTTTGGACCCATTGCCATCCCGTTCAAAATCAGGGTCCTACCCGTGAGAAAAAGGGGTGGGGAGCAAGCCCTAGTGGCTCTGTTTTGTGTTATCTGCATGGAAACAGATTGTAAATGTGGTTTTGTATCTTGCTTTGTTTTTTTTTCACCTACCGATATGTGCTTAGAGATTTAGCTTCTTGTAACTCTGATCTGCCGGGTAGCATTCCTCGGCGTGGATGTACCGGAGTTTAGGCAGCTAGTCTAGGCAGATTTCTCCTCGAAAAGGGTCACTGTTCTAAGCAGCGCCTCAGTGCGAGTCCTCACGCAGCACCCTCGATGCCCATGTGTGTTCTGACAAAACTAGAACTGCAGGTGGACGGCCGTGTCCCTTTGAAGTCCTGGAAATGCTCCCAGATCAACACGAAGGTTTTGCCAGTTTATGCCCCCTCCGACGTGTGATGAGATCATTCCCTGCACACCCGTCGGCCGGTGTCGCCCCTAAAACTCTTTCTTTTCCCTCTGAGACGGGAGCAAAAATCATTTTCGTCTCAATCTGCACCCCCCATGATTAGCACGGACGTAACCACAATTATTGCACTATATATTTATCATATTATCACAGAGGTGCTGGCTATCTGTTTTTGTTTTTGTTTTTGGCTATCTGTATTTTCTGATGTGTTAATTTGCCTTAAATTAGCTGGCCATCATTTTCTACTGAGCTGCTGCTTTCCTTCCTGATATAGCATGAGACCTTTTCTAGTCTGGCTGTAAATCCTTATTTTTTAAAATCACCTTTATTCAGGTATAATTTATGTACAATGAACTGCATCCGTGAAGGCGGACCTTCTCAGTCTTGGTACGGTGGACATTGGGGGCTGAGTAACTCGGGTTGGGGACCGGCTGGGCTTCACAGGATGCTGTCAGCGTTCCTGGTCTCTACACGAGACCCCAGGAGCACTTCCTGCCGGTCACGACAATCACGAGCATTTCAGGACATGGGGACGACATCACCCCCGGTTGGAACCTCCAATTTAACATGTACAGCCGTTGAGCGCTGAGAGATGTGTGCCCCCAGAATGTACTGGAACCTTCAGGATCTTTGTATCAAGGCTGCATATATTTACCCCAGTCTGAGGCTTGGCTTCAGATCCAAGACCTGCCCCTCAGTAGAGTCGCCTCATGCCTCTGTAATCAGTTTCCCCAGCTGTAAAATGGGGATGATAATGCTGACCGGCAGTGATGGGTGAGGCTGGAGGGACACAGGATTGTGGCTGGCGTGTAGGAGGCGCTCAAAAATGCTGCATCCCTTTGCTCGGCTCCTGCTGCGAGCCGGGCCCTTTGCGAGGTTCTGGACGCGGCAGAGAACAGGACCGCAGGGCCCACGGGCTCAGCTGGAGGAGGCAGAGAGCAAACGAGCAAACCAAGGCTGTGTGAGAACATGGCTCGCAAAGTGTCCTTAGGATGCTGCTGATCGGGGCCGGGACGGCAGTCAGGTGGCACAGCGCGGGAGACACCTGGGTGAGTCTGGCTTTTGGGGGGAGAGCGAGAAGGTGACAGCTGAGGAGATGCTGGAGCAGCAAGGAAAGGAGATCCAGGCGGAGGGACCAGTGGCACGAAGGCAGCAAAGCTAAAACCAGCTGGACCCGTTTGAGAACAGCGAGGGGCAAGGGTGACAGACACAGCACCCAAGGGGAGGGACAGAGGTGAGACTCAGGTCAGAGAGGCGAGGCGGTGGGGGCAGATCAAGCAGGGCCTGGGCCTTGGATAGGAGTTCTGTTCCAGGCTCACATGCAGTGAGAAGCCATTGCCCGGTTGGTAGCGGGTGAGACACGATCCCTTGGTTCACGGACATCCTCCTGCCCCTCACTCTGGAGAAGATACTGGAGACGCCGCGGAGGGTTCCGGCGCCTCAGGCAGCGGTCTAGTCAGGACACAACCGGCTCTTCTCTAGAGGACCCAAGGCCTCAAAGCCCCACTTCCATCCATTTTCCCACCTAAGTCTTAAACCAACCCTGAGAAGCCAAACTGGGCTGCAGGCACCCATTTGACAGATAGGAAAACTGAGGTGAAGCCACACAGAGGGGAAGAAAATGGGCCTTGAACCCAAGGCTTTCTCATCGAAACCTGCTTTTCTTTAACCCCAGGTCTGCAGCGCTTGGGGGGAGGTAAGTGGGGGGGAGCCTATTCTCTCCCTTCCTAAAATGCCCCACGGATCCGGACCGAGTCTGCAGTGTCCTGCCTGGGCTGCCCACAGGGGAGGAGGGCCCTACCCACGGCCTCAGGAGAGCAGGGAAGGGCCAGTGCTGAGGGCCGGGCCCAAAGCCAGATAAAGCTGGGGCGGGACAGGAAGTGCGGTGGGCCCAGAGCCAGGTGGGATTAGGATTTGGGGCCTGCCCCACCTGTGGGTACCCACAGGGCCTGCTCCTTCTGGCTATGCCCTCTGCCCGGTTTCTGGGCCCGAACCTGGGACTCCTTTCTCCCCCATCAGGTGGAGTCTTGCAGCCCCAGACCAGGGTCTGTCCCGCTTCTGCTGGGTCAAGCTGGTCTTGCTCGCCCCCTGTCACCTGCGCCAGGCTGTGAGCCCCAGGATCTTATGTGTAATCGGTGCCCTGAAAATGCTTGTGTGGCTGAACGAGGGCCTGCCTCCGTGTCTCCGCCATTTAGGCTCATTTGCTACATGCCAAGGATGCGCTAGTTGCTGGCGGCGAAGCAGTAACAACCACGCCCAGTCCCTGCACACAGGGACCTGGCCGCCCGGCCGGGCTGGCAGCCGAGGGTCCCGGGAACACCGTGCCCAGGGCCAAGGGTGAGTGTGGCAGGGGCCGCCAGTGTCCGCCGCCTTCCAGCATCTTCTTCCTCATAACGAGGGGGAATTTCGGAGAATTTAGCAGGACACCTGCTGCCCAGGGAGTGATTATACTTCCCAGCCTCCTTTGCAGTCAGGTGTAGTCATGCGACTAAGTTCCGGCCAAGGGAGTGTTAAACAGAAGTGATGTGAAACCACGTCTGGGTCCTCCCGTTTAAAAGAATGACCCTTCTCTCTTCCCGAGAGCGGGACACAGAGGTGACGGAGGAGCTTGAGGGCCACTCTGGACCTCACCCGAGCTGGATGGCCGGGAACTAGACAGAAGGACCAGGCTTCTAGGATAAACTTTGGAGCTAAAGCAACTCACCAACCTCGAACTTTGCACCTCAGTGCTGGAAATGCCATTTTGTCCCATTGAGCCACTGTGGGTCTCTGTTCCAGCAGCTCAGATGCAAGCTGCCTGATAGAGAGGAACAGACCTGCGTTGTTGGGGGTGCTCAGAGGTGCTTATTTAACCTGCCCTGGCGGGGATAGGTGTGGAGGGCTTCCTCGAGGAAGTCTAGGAAGTCTTTTAAATGGAGTCTTGACAAGGGAGAGGGTTTTTCTAGACAAAATATCAGGCAGAGGCATGACCTACGGACAAATCTAGAGGCAAGAGAGAACATGGGACCCTCGCCGCACCTGAAGAAGCCAAGGGCGGCGGGAGCCTAGAGAGGCATGGGGGTAGACGGAGACGGGGCTGAGCGAGGCTGGAGCCGCCTCCACGGGCCTGGGAAAGCCTTGTTAAATCCTTTGGATTTTGCCCTCGGGGCACAGGGGAGCCATGGGAAGCTTGGGGCAGGAGGGGGAGGTAATCTGATTTGCCTCTTGAAAGCTCTCTCTGGCCTCAGGGCAAGGAATGGGTTTTTTTTTTTTTTTTCCGTTTATTTGAAAAAGCTGAAGCTCTGCTATGTGCCAGGCGCTGAGGATTATCAGTGAGCCAAACAGACTCGGTTCCTACCCTCTGGAGTTCGCAGCCTGGCGGGGGTGAGGCATGAGTCACATAATCGCACAAATAAATATGAAGCCTGATAAGAGCAAAGCAGGGAGGTGCGGGAGGCGGTGAGGGAACACGGGGGGGGGGGGGGGGGGGGGGGGGGGGGGGGGGGGGGGGGGGGGGGGGGGGGGGGGGGTGTCAGGCGGTGGGAAGAATTCCATCCAGGCAGAGGGAACAGCACGGATGGCAGCAGCTCTGGGAACAAGGCGGGTCAGGTGCAAGGCGACGATGGAGGTGCAGACATCGGGCAGAGACGGGCCACGCAGGGAGCCTCGAGGGCCAGCCAGCGTTGGCCTGAGCAAAGTGGGCCACCCCAGAAGCGGAGGATGGGGCACGAATTTGGAGAGAAGACCCCGAGTTCAAATAGGGTGTGCTGGACGTGCCGCCATTCAAGCGGAGATGGGGAGCGAGTGGCCAGACACAGGGGTCTGGGGCGCGGAAAGGCTCCAGGTGCTGCGGGGGTCCCGACCCAGAGCTCGCCAGCGCAGCCGGAGCGGGTGGGGTGGGGGGACCCTGACGCAGGCCAGGCGCGGTGCTTCCGGGACACGCTGCCCCGCGATTGAGCGCCCCGTCCAGTTTCGCCCTGCACCCATCTAGGCTTCAGGGGCCGCGGCCCAGAGCGAATTACAATGTGTCTAAGCCAACCATGGTCATTCTCATTTCCCTTGTCAGTGATTGGTCTGGAATTGGGCACGTGATGAGATCTTGGCCAATGAGAAATCTGCAAGGGGAGGGTCTGGGAAGAATTGTCTCCCTCCCAAAAGGAGACACGTGGGAGGAGGAGGAGATACCCCTCCTCTTCTCGTATTTGTGTGTTCTCACGCCTGTGTGCGATGCCTGGAGCCGCAGCAGCCACCTTGAACTTGTGAGGAGAGACATCTATACTGCTTAGCCGGACAATGAAAAGAATGCGAGTTTTCGTTTACACCTTTGAATTAAACAACCTTATTAGATGAAATTATGACTCTCCTTTCCCTTTCTTTTTCTTTTTACTTGTCTGAAGGTGATTGGCAGCACCGGCTGAAATTAGTCCTGCTGCTAATATACCTCCAAAGGTTTGTTTAGCATCTTAGAAATACGTTTTCTCTTAACGTTTTTTTTTTTTTACCACCTTTAGCCAAGTGTTGAGTTCCTTGTGGCTGAACACAGTCTGATTGATAAAGTGCTTCGTTATGCATGATCTCAGGTAATCCTGTCCATCCCCCTCTGAGATTGATGTTTGATTATGGCTGTAAACAGAGGCTCGGGTCAGGTAAGTGACGTTCCCAAGATCACAAGTTACAGAGCTGGGATTTGAGTCCAGGCTGGTCTGCTGGGAGAGGGCAACTGGGCTAAGGCTACAAATCTCCTTTTAAAAGTCTTTCCCCCAACACGTTTTAGTAGGAAACCATCGTCCTGTTCTTATTTTTCCCTGGAAAACTGTTATTATGGTTGGTGGGAAATTTAGAGTGGGCTGCGTTTCTTTGTACATAGTTAATGGCTTTGATTATATGTTTCTGGCTTCTTCATTCTGAGAAAGGCTGCCATTGGGTGTACAATATAATCAAATCATTTCTTATGTAAACAGCCGTCTGGCACAGAGTCAGCGGCAGCTCCATCGGCGGGAAGGTGAAAATGAAAACTGTATTCCTAGCTCCTGAGAGCAATCTGTGATTCAGCAGGAACAGATCAAGGGTTAATGACAGGGAGTTGGGCAAAGCCTGTGGCTGTGGCTCTGAGCATTATCAGGAGGCAGGAACAAAGAATGATTGTTAAATGGGTTTGTTACAAAAGTTATTTCCTAATGTAATTCATGAAATGCCTGCCAGAACATTAGGCACATCCTTCGAAAGCACAAGGGAACAAAAAAAAAAAAAAGAAGAAGAAGAAGAAGAAGAAAGAAAAAGAAAAGAAGGCTTCTAATGTCAACAATTATGGAACTCTTAAGAAGGGTTAATATCTTTATCTTTAATATACAAAGAGTTGTTGCAAAACACTAAGAAAAGATAAGCCCCTTATTATAAAATGGATTATTCACATATAAACACAAAAGTCAGGTGATCCTATGAAGAAAAGATCTAGACTGTCAGTAATCAAGGAAATGGAAATAAAAGCTATAATGAGATGTCGCTTTCTACCTATCAAGTTGGCGTAGAATGGCAATGTGTGCCATGACATTCAATGGGCAGAAATTTAACTTTGGGATATTTATCCCAAGGATATTTATCCTAAGGCCAAGCATTCTCTAGGGTGTTCCTTGTAGCAGTGTTTATACCCAAGGGTGTTCCTTGGAAAACTGGGGAAAGAACCCCCAAATTCTAAGTTATGGAGGATTCACTGAGAAAACAATGTTAAACTTAATTAAGTGCTATGTTAAAAATTAAATTGCATTAAACAAATATAGAAATTATTATATTAAATTGTCTTCTTTAATGTTTTTTTATTTATTTTTGAGAGACAGAGAGAGACAGAGCGTGAGCAGGGGAGGGGCAGAGAGAGAGGGAGACACAGAATCCGAAGCAGCTCCAGGCTCTGAGCTGTCAGCACAGAGCCCGACGCGGGGCTTGAACCCACGAACCGTGAGATCACGGCCTGAGCTGAACCCGGACACTCAACCGACTGAGCCACCCACACCCCTTAAATTGTCTTCAAGTACTAATAAAAACGGCAATCTGGAAAGAGGCTACAACATATTGTATAGAAAACATGTTCGCATGCATGTTTCAGTTTGTGCCAAGTTTTATGTGCTCATACGCATGTACTGAAAAGTCGTCTAAAGGATGTTTACCGAAATGTCAGCACCATTTATTTCTGGGTGGTAGGATTTTCAGTAATTTTTACTTTCCTTTAAATCAGAGTTTCTCAACCTTTGCTCTGTTGACACTTGGAGCCAGATAATTTTCTGTTCCAAGGGACAGTCCCAGGCATTGTAGGATGTTCAGCAGCATCTCTGGCTTCTACCCACCAGATGCCAATAGCACCCCCGCCTCCCTCCCCAGCATAACAACCAAAAATGCATCCAGACATTGCTGCACGGCTCCTGAGGGGCAAAACCGCCCTCAGCTGAAAACCACTGTTTTAAATACTTTTCTACATTATTTAAATATTTTAACGACAAGCACATATTGTTATCATAATCAGAAAAACAAACATACTTGAAAAAATATTCAGTAAAGTCATTTGTGGCTTTGTGAATTGGCTGTGGGTTTAGGCAACGGAATTCAATCAGAGAGCAGAAAAATCTGTTATCTTCTTGCCTTTGATACGAGGTTCTGGTGAAATATCTGGACATGAGGCAGAGTCTTTCCTGGATTCGTCTTTGCTCAAGGAACAAATTCCTCAGATCTTGATATAATTAAACAACTAGGGTGGCTGATTTGGCTGTCTTGCCCCCTCTCTCTTCTCTTGGTGATGACTCTCATTTGGGACA
The DNA here is from genome assembly GCF_006229205.1 of Suricata suricatta. Taxonomy (NCBI): domain Eukaryota; kingdom Metazoa; phylum Chordata; class Mammalia; order Carnivora; family Herpestidae; genus Suricata; species Suricata suricatta. Next base: position 95,589,085 of record NC_043711.1, on the reverse strand, counting down.
GTGCCCGCACCTCTCATGCGGCCCTTCTTCTGAGGGGAGCTGACTCTTCCTGGCTCCAGGCCTAAGCTAATTTTTTACTCTCACCCTGTGGGGCCCCTGCGTGGCTCAGTAGGATAAGCATCCAACTCCTGCTTATGATCTTGTAGTCTGTGAGTTCAAGCCCCGCATCAGGGTCTGTGCTGACTGCTCAGAGCCTGGAGCCTGAGTCAGCTTCTGTGTCTCCCTCTCTCTCTGACCTTCTCCTGCACTCACTCACTCTCTCTCTCTCTCTCAAAAATAAATACGCATAAAAAAAAAAAAAGGATCTAAATCTCACCCTCCAGCTGTGGCTACTGGCTCGGGATGGACATATAACCAGTTTGGCCCATTGAGTTTAGAGGACACTTAATGTCAGGGGCTTCTGGGAAAGATGCATCCCAAGTACTCTTAGAAGCCACTCAAAGAGACCTTCTTCATCTGAACAGATTGAGGCCTGGACTTGGCTGTACCCATGTTAACACCAGGAAGAAAACCAGAGAGAGAAAAAATCAGCACACAGAATCACAGAGCTGGGTGAAACGCAGAGGGAAAGAGCTGGAGCCCGATCGAACCGAGCCTGAAGCTCATCTATCATTAAACTTTTGTTTATGGGAGCCAATAAATCTCTTTCATTGCTAAGTTGGTCTGAGCTGAGTTTCTAGTACTTGTAGCCCCAGGCAATCTGTTACAGGTCCCTTTCAGGACCCCGAGACTTCTACTATCATGTCATTTCAGCAAATGTTTTGGACGTTTCCAGGACGCCAGGCCCAAAGCCTGATTCCAGGGGAGCAAAGACGGCACAGTCCCTTCCCTGATGGACATGCCGCCCGGTTGGGGGTGGGGGCGATGGGGATGGATACAAGGCAACAAATAGGCAATGCAGCCTGTGCTGTGATGAAAGAGAGTCAGGACAGTCCAGGCCTGGGGCAGGGAGAGGAAATCCTGGCCGGGCCAGTCTTAAAGGGACAGTGGGGTGCGGGAGCAGGCTGTTTAGACAGAGGGAGCAGTGGGTTTCCCAGCCTGGACATTTGAGAGACTGTTGTTCAGAGCAGGGAACCACCTGAAGGAAGAAAAGAGATGCTGGGGGAGGGGACGTGACCCCAGAGGACTGTAGGGGACCCGTCACAAAAGGGCATGGACCCCGGTCCCTGGTGCAAACCAGCTGTTAGTGAAGAAAGTGGGGGGTTGGGGAGACGGCGCTTCTCAAAATCCAGCTTTTCCGTATTCCAAGGATAGAAAGACCAGGGAATCAGTAAAGATGACCCTTCATGCCTAATAATCTGTCAGTAGCATTCGGTCCACACAAGCACGGCTAAGGTGGAAGGCAAAAATGAACCTGGGCTCATGGCCTGGGAGGAGACAAATAATCACCTAATGACTCTAAAAAATGTAAAGTTCAACCATGCTCTGAGGTCTCTGCTAGAGGCGTTTGACAGGCCAGGAAGGTCGGGGAGGGCTTCCTGGAAAAAGTAATATTTGAGTCGAGAGCTGAAGGATGAGAAGGAGTTCTCTTGGCAAAGTCAGGGAGGAAGGGGTTTTAGGCAGAAGGAAAGGCTAGTGCAAAGGCCCTGTGGCAGGAAGGAGTAGGTGAGGATGAACGACTGATATTTGAATAAGTTCTTTGCATTTATGCTGTGCTTTCCACGGGTGCCGGCAGCAACCGTGACTGTCACCATGCCATCTGGGAGGCCTTTCCATCGCCGTTTACAGACGAGGAAACAAGCGTAGAGAAGCACAGTGACCTCCCCAAGGACACACAGCACAGAAGCAGCGGAAATGGGAATTGAACACAGATTCTTAATCCTTTCCTGGGATGCCTCCTGTGGATCTCAGCCAGCAGCTTTCTGTCCGATGGGATATTTTTCCACTTTGGAAACTCAGCAATGTTCAAGGTGTGGCCAAGGATCCCCTTGGGCTCCCGGGACCCTTTCCGGGGGCTCACAAGATGCTTTGCCTTTTTCAGGCTCACCTGACGTGAGGGTAAAGAGTTTGAAACGTTCATCGATAGGTATTTAGATTCCGTATCGAACTGAACTTTCAGAACCTGCCAGTGGTGTGTGTGGGCGGAGCACCAAAGAAGAGTTTCCTAGCGTCTCAGCCTCCCTCCCTCCAGCGAGGGGCCTGCAGGAAGCCGGCCGGTCTACCGATGCTTCAGACCAAACAAAACATCACGACGGCGAAGGCGGCAGCAGACACGAGGATCTGGATGTCCTGTCCCCGATCGGGCTGGCCATTTGAGAAAGTTGCAAAATGTGAACAGGGTCACTAATGCCAATTTCTCACCACATCTTTGTATATTGAAATATAGTTGGGACGCATGGGTGGCACAGTCAAGTGTCTCTCTCTTTATTTTAAAATTTTTTAATGATTATTTATTTTTGAGAGAAAAAGAGAATGTGCAGGGGAGGGGCAGAGAGAGAGGGAGACACAGAATCCAAAGCAGGCTCCAGGCCCTGAGCTGTCAGCACAGAGCCCGATGCGGGGCTCGAACCCACGAACTGTGAGATCGTGACCTGAGCCGAAGCCGGACACTTAACTGAGCCCCCCAGGCGCCCCAAGCGTCTGACTCTTGACCTCAGCTCGGGTCATACTCTCAAGGCCCGTAAGATCAAGCCCCGCTTCGGGGTCTGTGCTGATAGCTCAGAGCCTGCCTGGGATTCTCTCTCCCTCTCTCTTACCCTTCCCTGGCTCATACTCTCTCTCTTTCTCCATCAAAAATAAATAAAAATAAACCTTAAAAAAAGAAATCTATGGTTATTTATTATAAAAATATGTTAATTACATTAACACATTCTGGATTTAGTTTTAATTTTTAATACAAATAGCCGTTGATATAACCCACTCAAACGAAAGCTCCTGGGGTCTTAATTGTTTAAAATAGAAAAGGATCCGGAGACCCAAGCACTAGGGACCGCAGCATCAGCTGGCGCGTCCCCCTCTGCCCTGCACCCCCGGCCCGGCCCCTCCCCCACATAAGGCCACAGAGCCAGCCTGGACCCCCCCCCCCCGCCCTCCGCCTCCTGGGGAGGAGCAGGAGCAGGACACAAAGTGCAGGAACTCCTATCTGTGAAAACAGCATCTTGCAGGGAGCAGGGCGCCCCCACCCAGAACCAGGGGCAGATTCCAGGGGCAGAGAGGAGCGAGGCAGCTGTGGCCGAAGCCCAGGACTGAGCTCAAAGAGGCCAGCAGTTCAGCAGGCTTCTCTGTGGTTCTGGAAAGGCAGCCTCCAGGCAGCCCCTGGGGTGGCCAGGAAGTCGTCACAGGCCCCCAGGACACAGGCCGTGGGGAAGGGACAAGCCGGCCCCAGACCCATGTCCCTGCTCTCCTCCCGGCCCTCACACCTCCACCTTCGGAAGGACAGGAACCCAGGAGAAGCAGGAAGGGGTGGTGGGAAGAGGAAGGGGAAAGAATCCGTCCTCAGACCAAGCTCCCACGAGCCTGGCAAAAGGACGGCCCCGCGTGGAAATGACGTTCAGTTTGCAAAAACCCACAGAGCCCCTAAAGCTTCTCCCGCCACCTCACGGGGAAAACCCCCACTGGTGTGAAACGTGACCTCCGGGCCAGCCCTCTTTCTCTTCGGGCATCAGAGAGGCTGAGTCACTTGCTCCAGGCTGCAGGGCAGACGGGCAGAGCCAGGACTGGCACTCAGGCCCCCGCGCCCTTGGCCGCCCAGCTGTGTGGTTGAAGGAGGCTGTTCGGCCCCAAGGCCTGGGCAGCCTGTGCCAGAGTATGGGGCTCAGGGTCCGAGGCTGGGCCTGGGGTTACACTCCCGGGGCTGCAGGTCTGGACCCCACGGGCACCCCCCCCTCCCCCGCTGCTATGGTGGGCCGAGGGCTGGCTGTCAGCGCAGGGCGTGCCGGGGTTGGGTCAGGTCGTCTTGCCCAGACCTTGCCCCAGGTGCCCCTCTGCCCCTGAGCCCCCGGGAGGGGTGGGTGAGGCCAGCAGGACGGGCTCTTCAAGGATCTCCACCTGAGCCGGGGGTCCTGTGCCCACAGAGGCCCCAGGAATGGGCCCAGAGAGGTCAAGAGCTGGCCAGGGGTCACACAGGGTGCTCTGGGCCATGCTGAGGGAGTGTGGAGGGGAAGTAGAGGTGGGGGGTGGGGGGCAGAGCTGGGTCCCTGGGAGGATGTGGGGCCAGGTTCCAGTGGGTTTCTGCTCAGGCTTCTCGGTTATTGTCTCTGCTGCCTCCTCCCCAGTCCCCCATGTCCAAGACCCCATAACTGTTGGCTTTCTGCCCTGAAGAGCTCTCAGTCTGGACCACGGCTCCCCACTCCGGGGGCTCCCCTCCGCACCGGGCCAGGCCATCGTCCTCCCCCACCTCCTCCCTGCTGTTCCTGCCTCCACCCCCACCCATTGATAGTCCCTCCTCCTCATGCAGCTGCAAGGATCCTGAGAGAACCCAAGTCATACCCTGTCCTTCCTCCCCCTACAACCTTCCATGGCTCTCAACTTAGGGAAAAGTACCAGCTCTTCACGGTGGCCACAGGCCCCTTGCACCTCCTGTCTCAGAGCCACCCCCCCCCCCCCACCGCCACCAGCGCCAGCAGTTCTTGCTGCCCTGGGCTCCATCCGGCCTCCAGACTTCTGCACGTTGTCTCCTCGAACTGGGACCCTGGTTGCACTATTTTTATTCTTATATTTTAATTGAAGGGAACTTCACACAACATGACATTAAGCATCTTAAAGTGACCGTGACAGCACATTCACAATACTGTGTAACCACCACTCTGACATTTCATCTTCCTACTTGTCTAGATGTTACCTTCCAGACGTCACCTCCCCCAGGAAGCCCATCCTGACCGCACCTTCACATATTTTGTTCTAGGTGCCCCCGCCATGTTTCCCCCACTGCAGCTTCAACCTGGGAGCGTCGTCCTTGCCTTGATGCGTCTGTGTCTCTCGCCAGGATGGAGCTGGCTGGGCTCAGGGACCGTGACTGACTCTCTTCCATGTCTCTGGCACCTGCTCATTGCATGGCCTTGAACTAAGCGGCTGCCAGGATGAAAGGGGACAGAGAGGCAGAGAAGGGGGAGGGAGTGTGAAATGTGGACTGAGCCCCTGTGCCAGGCCCTGTGGCAGAGAGAGGACACCGTGCCGTCCTTGTGGAGATGACATGCACTGGGGAACAAACAGAGACGGGACAACTTCAAGATGGCATCTCCAGGTCTCTCTGATGGCAGATCAGGGCAGTAGCCACGGGACCCTTGACCCGGCCTGGGGCAGGCCAGCCTCCCCTGTGGGTGGTGTCTAAAGGGACCTGAACAGGATGAGGGTGGAGGGTTGGTAGGGAATGTTCCAGAAGGAACAACATGGACAAAAGGCGAGCCCAGTGGTTCCCAACCAGGGTGATTTTGGTCTCCCGGGGAATTCGGCAAAGTCTGGAGACAGTTTGGGTCGTCACGGCTGGGGAGGGGGCTGCTGACGGGAGTGGGTAGAGGACAGGGACTCTGCTTGGCACCCGAGAGCACCCGGGGCAGGCTCCTGCCAGAGAATGATCCCGCCCATGTTTGAGCGACCCTGGCCTCAAGGCTGGCCCTGGGGGGAACGAGCCAAGGCTGGCTGGTGCGAGGGTGAGGGGAGCTCAGAAAGGAGGAGGAAGGACGTGCAGGCAGCAGTGGCCCCATCGGGGACTTTGCTTTTGGGTCCAGGAGACTTGGGGGGGGGCGGGATTCCAGCCAGAGAGGATTTCAGTGGGGGAGGACCTTGTTGAGATCCAGGGTTCAGAAAGCTCGCTCTGGCTACAGAATAGACTGGACTTTAGGGGTGCCAAGGTGGAATGTGGGAAGAACAAGCTTTCTTTGGAGCTGGGGAGTCAGAGAGGGCCTCCCTGAGATGGTGACGCTTGGGCCAAGAATGAAATAGGTGTGTACTCTGGGGGCTGAGAAATCTAGGCAACGTGGTAGCAAGTGCAAAGGGCCTGAGGTGGGGGCCAGCTGGGTGGGCTCTGGAAACAGGAGGGGGGCCCAGGTGGCTGAAGCAGAGAGATGAAGGGGAAGTGCTCTGTGGGGCCTTGGAGGCTGCAGCAAGAACTGGGGGCTAGTCTAAGAGCAAAAGGGAATGTCAGCAGCGGTTTTCACTGGAGGCAGGACATCCTCTGCCTTGGGTTCTAACGGGATCCCTCAGACTGTGTGAAGAAGAGATTGGCAGGGAGACCACGGGGGCAGGGTGGGGACCACTGCCGTGGCCCAGGTGAGCTGGATGGGGGCTGTGCCCAACGGGGGCAGAGACACAGGACAAGCTATTGGGGGTGTGGCATCAGGTTTGACGGCAGACGACAGGCAGAGTAACGGGGGCCACTCGGGAGCCTCTAGCTCGTAAAGGGCCCGGATGTGAGTCCCATGGGTGTTTCCTTCCCTGCCATGGCCCCTGAGGGCTGTGCCTCCTGCCCTTCCTGGACCTCTCCACCGGCGTCCGTAACCCAAGCACCTTCTGGAAGCTGGCCCAGGGCACTTGCTGTTGGGACTTTTCTTAGTGCTCCATCCTTAGGATTCACGACTCCAAAAGAGGGATCCAGCCTCCCACACGGGCTTCTTAAATAAAAGTCAGAAGAGGATGTCAGGAGATGAAAAGTCCCATGTTCCAAAGCCGGCTCTCAGAAGCATGGGTTTTCTGTGGTCCCATGGGCCCGGGTTCGAATCCTGCGTCTGCCCCCACCCAGCCGTGTGGCCTTGGGCGGGTCCTTCGTGGCTCAGAGCCTTGGGCCCCTTGTCCATCAAGAGGGCACAACGGAGCCTTCCTCAGGAGGTTGGTGTGAATTCCAAAGTGAGATAACGTGTGGAAAGTCCCTGGCACGTAGCTCTCGCGTTCAATAGTTGTCAGTGAACATTATTACCGCAATGGTCTTTGGGCATAGGGAATAATTCACTTTCAAAGCTCCCCTCCCCAACTTCAAATCCCACGAGACCTCAGAAGCGATGCAGGCCGTGAACGGGCCCCGGCAGAGCTCCCAGGAGGACAAACGGTGCGGATGTTACTGTGCCAGTCGGCAGCTTGCTAACAGTTGTGGTTTGCGGGGTGCTGGTGCGGAAGGAAAGGGGGGCTTCGGGGCTGCAGGCGCAGCACCGAGCCCCTCCCTCCCTCAGATGCAAGTTCCTGAGCTTCTCAGGGCCTCAGTCTCCCCATCCGCCCACTGGGAACTCTTTCACCCCCTGCAGAGGTGGCCAGGAGGGAGAATTAATTGCACCCTCTCTGCTCTGCTCTCCAGACGCAGGAGGTGACAGCCCTGCCCCTCGAGACGGCGTCCTGGCCCCTTTGAGAGCCGAGGTGACTCAGTGTCAGGTGCTCGCCTCTGTGGTCACTTAGATGTTCACATTGACCCTCAATTGTCCTTCTTGCCGCAGGCAAGGCTCTGGAGGCTCGGCCGGGCCCCAGCACCGAGGCCATCCCAAGCCTCCCAGTGGAGGTGCCCCTCGCTCAGCCCTCCAGGACAGTCCCTGGGGCCTGTCATCCCACCCAGGAAGGGGGCCCAGACGGTGGCAGGTTGATGGGCGTCTGTTTCACAATTAGATGAGGGTGAAGAATCCTGTTTGTCATTAGATAAGGGGCCGGGGCATCCTGAGCCCCCATCACTGCTGGGATGGCTCAGGAAGGCGAGGCGGCCCCTCGAGCAGCCTGGAAGATTCCGCCTGGGGTGTGTCTCCAGCGGCCCAGCCCCTCGTGCCTCCCCCGCACATCCCCCTCACCACCCCTGCCAGCTGCGTGGCCTTGGGTCTGACCCTTCTCTCTTTGCCTTGGTTTCCCAGCCAGTGGCAAGAACTGGGTTTGCTCCAATCCTGTCTCTCTAGTCCCCACCTCAGGGCCTTTGCACACGTGGCGTTCTCCCTGCTCCGAAGGTGCTTCCTACCCTGGGATCTTCCCAGGGAGACCCCTTCTCCTCTTTCAGGACACAGGTCAGGTGCCTCTCTTCCCAGAGGCTTCTCGGCCGCCCTGTTACTGTCCTGTCACCCCGTTCTATCCCTCCGCAGCCCTCACCATCTGAGATGGTCTGGTTCGTTTCTGGGTTGACTCATCATCCATCCCAGCGCTGGGGCGTCAGCTTCCAGAGGACAGGGAGCATGTCGCATTCCCTGCTGTGTCCCCAGTGCCTAGCTGAGTGCCTAGCACATGATAGATGCTCGCTAAGTATTTGTTAAATAAACAAAACCCCCATGTCACTTCGTCCCCTTCTCTCTCTCTGTTCCACAGCTGTGGAGCCATTTTACAGATGAGAAAAACTGAGGCAGGTGAAGAGAGACACCGCTTGCCAGGGACGGCCGCCACATAGAAAGCTACTACATGGCAGCCACTGAGTCTTCCCTCATATGATCCACTGTTCTGAGGCTCTAAAGCCAGGCCGACTAGGTCACATCTCAGTCTGCCCCTCCCCGGCTGGGTGACCTTAAGACCAATGACTCTTCCTCTCTGTGCCTCAGTTTTCTCTACTGTAAAAATGGGATGGCTATGGGACGCCTGGGTGGCTCAGTCGGTTAAGTGGCCAGCTTCGGCTCAGGTCATGATCTCACAGTTTGCGAGTTTGAGCCCCAGTTCAGGCTCTGTGCACACAGCTCAGAGCCTGGAGCCTGTCTTCAGATTCTGTGTCTCCCTCTCTCTCTGACCCTCCTCTGCTCACGCTGTCTCTCTCTCACACAAAAATAAATAAAACATTAAAAAAATTTTATGGGGGTGGTTGTACTTAAAACTGAGGGTTATTGTTGTAAGGATCAAATGAGTTAATACATAAAAAGTGTTGAGGCTACTGTTATCCAATAAATGTCAGACACAGTAGCCTATAAAATATTTGTTGAATTAAGGAGGTGTGATAATTGTCCCGTTTCACAGGTGGGGAGACTGAGACACGGGGGAAGCTAATTAAGCAGTAGAACTGGGTACCAAGCGCATGTCTGTCCAACTGTAAAGGCCGCCCTTGTGCAGAGAAGGTAACACCAGGCAGAGGCGAGGCGCACGGCTCCCGGGTGACGGAAACCCAAGGATTGCTAGGGTCTGGGGCTCTCCACGGGGGGACGGCTGAGCCTGGCCAGCCCCCACTTCCTGGAGGGAGCCCCCCATTCCCAGCACATGGGGTCTGAGTGGGGCTGACCCCATCTCCCGCCTCAAGGAGAGTCACGTGAAACTTGTCACAGAACCTGATGGTCGCAGAACCTGGCCACGGGCCACAGGGTCTGCTGCAGAAATGGTCACACAACCCAACGGAAGCCAGTGAGATCTAGTCCCGGGTCTCGTGGGAATAATTGAAAAAGAGCATTCACCTTTTCTGAGTAGTAGCAGTAACAGTAGTCCTGGTAATAAAACACAGCTAATATTATAATGCGTTATGTGTGTTAGGTGCTGTTTAGAACTTCATGTATATTAATTAACACCATCTTTCAGAGAGACAGAGAAAACTGATGATGTCATTCAAACACCTGGATCCAGCTATGCCTGAAGCAAGACACCCCTGGATTTTTTTTTACACGACCCAATAAATTCTCTTTTGCTTACACCAGTTTGAGTTCAGTTTCTATCCCTTAGAACCGAGAGCCCTGACTAATCCAGCTGCCTTCTGGGTATTATCTAAGGCTCTGTCTCTCCATCATTACTGTAGCCGGGGCGGCGCGCCCATTAACTGTTTTATGCCTGGAGCTGACTCACAGGTTTCCACTGTAGTTCTTGGTCCGTCCTGCCCGAACGGAGGCCACAGGTCTGCCCCCGTTGCTATGCGCCCCAAGCAGGAGAGTGGGTGTGCAGGTGTGTATGCACGCTCTTGTTCCGGGAAGGTGCTCCGTGGCACTCGCCCGGCCCCAAAACAGACCTCATTATTAGTGTGATGACTATTAATAAATAGTCCCGGCTCCCACGCCGGGCCGGCTGCTTTGCATACACGGTGATCTCATCGGTCCTCCTGACAGCCCTTGGCAGCAGGCTTTGTCCTCCCCATTTTAAAGATGTGGAAAATGAGGATCAGAGAAGCCGGGCCCGAGTCACACAAGGCTGCAGCCCCGGACCGCAGAGCTGTCCCCCTTCTAGGACATGCGATCCGCTTACCCGGGGTGAGACCTCAAGGCCAACTGGGTTTACAATGCGAACGTTGAGTCTGCGATGTGGAACGGAGATTACAGACATGTAGGTATCGTGTAAGGTGGAATCCACGTGTGCAGAATGTGCGTGTGACATCTGTGCGCAGTGTACACGGAAAACTGAGCAGGTGCAGAATATGTGTGTGTGTCGCATCTATGTGCATGGTGAGTGTGAGCGTGTGAGCGTGTGAGCGTGTGTGCGTGTGTGTGTGTGTGTGTGTGTGTGTGTGTGTGTGGAATCTCCGTACTGTCTCTCTGGGCAGCGGGTAGTGTCTGTGATCAGAGAAAACAGCGACCCCTCCGTCACACGTCCATCGCTACTGCCCTGGGCCAGCCACTGTCACCCGACCTCAGACTACTGCAGTTGCCTCTGCTTCTGCTCCTTCCACCCCCAACCCCACAGTCCATTCTGTTTGGGGCCAGAGGGACCCTACTAGAACCTAGATCAGCTCAGGGCCACCTGTTCTCAGAACCCCCGTGGCCCCCACCTCAGTCTGAGCAAAGCCGAGGTCTTCACAGCGGTGCCTGAGGCCCTGCCCGGCCCGGCCTCTGTGGTCCCCCTCATCAATCGCCCTCTCCCCACCCAGCCTTAGGGCCTTTGCACGTGCAGTGGGCACTTCCTCTGCCTTAGACATGACGTCACTCAGGTGTCACCACCCCAGAGAGGCCCTCCCTGATCACCCATTCGTTCTGGCTTCTCATCCTGCCTGGATGTCCTCAAGATTGTCCCCACACAGCGTTCTGTACTGCGAGTTTTGCTTATCGGCCATTGCCAGTCCCCCACTAGGAGCTCACCTCCTCGAGTGCAGAGACCGTGTCTCTCCCCAGCGCCCCCCTGCCCGGCACGGGAAGTCCTGGCACCTGGCACACAGTAGGTCCTCAGCCAGTGTTTGGGCGGTGAAGGAATATTAGCCAGTCACAAACCCAGCCAGGATTCGGGCCAGCCCTTGCCCTGGGGAATCTCCTTGCTGGCCACACACAGGATTTCCAGGCCCCCAGGTCCCTCCCCATTACCGCCTTCTCTCCTCGGCCCCTCCCTGAGCTAGAGACCCGCCACCCCCGTCTTGCTCCCAGAAAAGGCCAGGTCTCCTCCTGACGGGTCTCTGGTCTCTCCTAAGCCCACAGTCCTGGCCTGAGACCGGAGGATTTTATCCCTTCAGGTGCGCGGGATCAGAGAGCAACCCCACCAGGCCCCCTCTTGTGGGGTCCGTCTTCCTAATGCCGGCTAAGTGTCTGTCTACACTCTACCCACGCAGGTGAGGCAGGGAGGAGGAAAGGGGGCAGGAAAGCCGCCCCGCCCCGCTGCGCCCATGCACCAGATTCTAGGGCCTTCCCAGACGGACACAGCGGAAGACGCGGGCCTGCTCTTCAGGGTGGACCTGCCCCGCAGGCTCATTTCCTTCTTGTTCGGGGCGAGACGTGAGCAGAAGCCTTCCCAGCTTGCATTTCATCGTTTATTTTTAAAAGAAGCAAAAAAGGGAAGTGGCGGGAGCAAGGCCCCCATTCCAGGGCCGTCAGTGGTGCTGAGCCCCTGGGGGGGGGGGTCTGCCTCCCGGGGCAGCTCCTGATGCTCTTTGGGAACCTGGCCTTCTGGCAGCTGAATGTTCGGATAAGGAGGACCGCCTCCTTCACCAGGGGCTCAAAGAGCAGCTTGGGGCCGGCCCTGACCAGCCGAGGAGCCAACGAGTCTTGTCTTTCTTCCTTCCTTCATTCCTCTCAAGATTTTTTTTTAATTTTTTTATGTCTTTTATTTATTTTTTGAGAGACAGAGAGAGACAGCATGAGCAGGGAGGGTCAGAGAGAGGGAGACACAGAATCTGAAGCAGGCTCCAGGCTCTGAGCTAGCTGTCAGCACAGAGCCCGACGCAGGGCTCGAACCCACGAACCGTGAGATCATGACCTCAGCTGAAGCCGGCCGCTTAACCGACTGAGCCACCCAGGTGCCCCTCAAGATTTTTATTTTATATATATTTTAAGTAATCTCTCCACCCAACATGGGGCTCGAACTCATGACCCCAAGATTGAGAGTCGCCTGCTCTACTGACTGACCCAGCCAGATGCACCCCCCCCCCACGACACTAACAGCTTTATCGAGATAGAATTCTCATGCCACACAATTCACCCATGTAAAGTGTAAGATTCCACATTGTCCGGTATAGTTGTAGAGTGTGCAACCGCTACCACTGTCCATTTCCCTCCCCAGAACATCTCGGGTGCATTTAGAGTCACTTCCCATTTCCTCCCTGGGGACTACTGATCTTTCTGTTTCCAGAGATTTGCCTATTCTGGGCAATTGATGTAAATGGAATCATATGTTAGATGGCCTTCTGTGTTTGACCTCTTCCACTTGACAGAATGTTCTCAAGGCTCACCCACATGGTCGCCTGAATCACTCTTCTACGCCTTTCTATTGCTGAGTTCTATTCCATTGTGGGGCGACACCTGATTCACGCCTCATCCGTTGAGAAGCCCTGGGGTTGTTTCCACTGCTCAGCTGCTGGGCAAAGCGCTGCCCAGAGCGTCTGTGTGCAGATGTTTGCCTGGACACAAGGTTTCTTTTTTCTAATTAATGTTTATTTTTTTTAATGTTTATTTATTTATTTTGAGAGAGAAACAGACAGCCAGAATATAAGCAAGGGGAGAGATGGAGAGAGGTGGAGGGGCAGAGAGAGAAGGAGACAGAATCAGAAACAGGCTCCAGGCTCTGAGCTGTCAGCACAGAGCCCGACGCGGGGCTTGAACCCAGGAACCACGAGATCCTGACCTGAGCCAAAGTTGGACGCTTAACTGACTGTGCCCCGCAGGCGCCCTGCATCGACACAGGTTTTCAATCCCGATCACACACCTGGGAGTCACCTCACTGGGTCACGTGGGCACTGTGTTGAACGGGAAAACGGCTCATTCACTTCCTTGTCCCTGTAGAAAGCACAGCGGACACACAGTAGTTTCTGTTTGATGAACGAATGAGCTGATAGCTTTTAGAATGGAATTCCCAATTTGTTTTCTTCCCATTTTTCTAGAACGGTGGTTTTCTTTTTAAGTTTGTTTACTTATTTTTGAGAGAGAGAGGGCGGGGAGGAGCAGAGAGGGAGAGAAAGAGAATCCCATGCAGGGCTCGAACTCACGGACAAGGAGATCATGCTCTGAGCTGAGTCAGCTGTCGCTCACCCAACTGAGCCACCCAGGTGCCCCAAATACACGTGTTTTGTTAAATATCTAACTAAACATGATGGAATTTCTCTACCGGACAGCTTGGATTCAAATCATGACTCTTTATAGCTACTTAGCTAGTCAGTTTCTCAGTGCCTCATTTTCCTCATCTGGAAAATGGGTAGAGCACAATACCCATCTCGATGTTAGTCCGTGTTGCTCAGACGCTGTTAGATCTGGGAGCCACTGCCATCATCACCATCTTGGTCATCGTCACCACTGTTTCTGCTTACCTCTTTGAGCCAGGCCAGGGGCTTGCAGGGCCAAGGTCAAGGGAAGCGCTACCCCAGGGTGACTCAGGTTCCTGGTGCGCCATGGAGGGTCGACAGGAAGGGTCATGGTGAAATGCCCAGGACACTTGTTCCGTGAGCGAGAGGGGAAGTGAGTGAATGGTGGTGAGCACGTGCTGGAAAATGCACACTCACCTGAGTTGCTCCATCCGTCTGGGGACAGCAAGGCCGTCCGTCACCCTGGGGGAGGGGCACGGTCCCGGGGCCGGAAGTGTTCAGGGCGCAGTGTGAAGGTGCTGGGGAGTCTGGCTGGGGAAGCGGGGAGCCCGAGCCTGACCCTGGAGGACCCCACACCCTCAAGGGGAGCCCCCAGGCTGTCGTGACGCTGTGGGGTCTTCGGAACAAGGAGTGAACGCTGCCCCAACGCTGGGGTGTCCCTTGGCCTCCCCTCCCCCTGGAAGCCCTCACCTCTCTCTTTTGTGGAGAAAGGCACCCTCCTCTCAAGATAGGGACCCTGGCGTCTCCCACTCCTCAGGGGCGGAGGTGCTCATGTGTCCCCTTGCAGCTCCATTACCTGCCCTGGTTGAAACCTATATTTCCGCCTCAGCCTCCCCTCTGGAGGCTGCCCGTCTGGTTCTGCACCTCCCACCCACCCCATGCCAGCCAGGGTCCCTCCGTCCTTCTCCTGAGTGATAATAGCAATGGCGATAACAGTAATAGCTCACGTCTGTTGAGCGCTTACCATGCACCTGCCCCTGGGCCTGGTACTTTACAGGAAATAATCCATTTGACCTTCACAACACCCTGTGAAATAGGTGGTCCCGTGACCGAATCCCCAGTTCACAGATGGGAAAACTGAGGCCCAGAGAGGCAAAGCTTGAGGGTTATGGAGGAGCCGGCAGGCGGTCTTTCGGGAGTCCTCCTGCCTGAACCCCGAGCACATTGCCGGGCCACAGACTATGTCTGACAGCAGATGAGGACCTGTGCGTCCCACCTGCCTGGCAGTGACAGTGAGTCCCTCTGCATTATTCAAGAAGCAGGTGGGAAATGTCAAGGACAATTTGGAAGCAACAACTTATCTGTAGGGTTTGGCATGTTGGTGTAGTGGGAATATAAACCCAACCTAAAGAGGCTTCAAAAATAAGGAAACTTGGGCACTCTGGTGGCTCAGTTGGGTGAGCGACTAACTTCGGCTCAGGTCACGATCTCACGGTTCACGGGTTTGGGCCCCATGTCCGGCTCCATGCTGACAGCTCAGAGCCTGGAGCCTGCTTCCGATTCTGTGTCTCCTTCTCTCTCTGCCCCTCCCCGTTCATGCTCTGTCTCTCTGTCTCTCAATAATAAATAAGTGCAAAAAAAAATTAAAAAATAAGGAAACTTATCTCATACACCCTTGGAAGTGCTGGGGAATCAGGGATTGGTTAATCCAGCAGCTTAGTGACATCGGCAAAGACCCAGGTCCTGGGACTTAGGCTTTGCCCCCCAACTGGCTTTCTTCATTCACTCAAGATGGCTGCCACTGCTCCAAACATCACGCCCTCTCCCTACCACCCCCGCAACACTAGAGAGGGAAGAGCCTGTTTCCTTTTTCCCCTTTTACCTAAGAACTTTCATATATAAACAATTTTTAAATGTTGGTATCATTGGAAACTCCACATAATGTTTTATAAACGCTTCTTTAAATTATTGTAGTGGGAGCATTTAACTTAAGATCGATCTTTTTCACAGATTTTTAAGCGTATGATACAATATTGTTAACTATAGCCACGATGTACAGCAGATCTCTAGAAAATTCATTCTGCATCCAAAACTTTATTCCTGTTGAATAGCAACTCCTGCCCCCGCCCCCCAGCCCCTGTGACCCACCATTCCACTCTCCGCTTCTGGGAGTTTCGCTGTTTTAGATACTTCATCTACGTGGAATCTACAGTGTCTGTCCTTCTGCGACTGGCTTGTTTCCCTCAGGCGAATGATCCAGCAAGCCCACTCCTGGGTGGGGTGTTTCCCCAAAGGCATTGAAATCAGAATCTTGAAGACACCTCGGCGCCCCCAACTTCACGGCAGTTACTCACAATGGCCAAGATGTGGAAATAACCTGTCCATGCACAGAGGAACGGATGGAAAAAACGTGGTCTTTCCATATCATGGACTATTTTTCAAAATTAAAGCGGAAGGAAATTCCGAATTAGGCAGGAATAGCAAGGAGGTCGGAAAGAGCAAAGGAACCTTTCCCAGAAGCCCCCAGCGGATCTCCCAACTGGCGTCACCCACCAGGATTTCCCTCCCTGTGCAGCCTAAGCCAGTCACCCGCCAGGGGACAGGGGCCACTGTGATCAGTTAAAACAACTAGGACCCGTCCCCCTGTCCCTCACTCGTCCCCCCACCCCCACCCCAGGAAGGCCGAGCCCAACTTCCCTGAGTCTATGGGACGGGGGAGGGCGGGGGTGGGGGGCGGCTTTGTTTCTGTGCTTTTTTAACCCGATGCTCCCTCTCCCGCATAAATTCTGGAAGCTCCCCTGTTCCTCCAATAAATCCTCCTCCCCGGGGACTTCACCAGATCTGCTTCTCATTGACCAGCAGGGATAACCTCAGCCCTTTACCACCGATGTATGGTTGCCGGTATTTTCGGAGCACTTGCCACCAGCGCCTTCCTTAAACCAGAGGAATCTCCCTCCACCAGCGGTGACTTTGCTCCACGGGGACGTTTGGCCATGTCCGAAGACACGTGACAGTCTGGGGCAGGGAGGAGCACTTGCATCCAGTAGGTAAAGAAACGAGGACTCTGCTCCGCTGTCCTGCATTTTGCACAGGACGGTCCCACAGCCAAAAACAACCCGGCCCCAAATGCCAGTGGTGCGGAGGTTGAGTCACCCTCTCCTAATGAATTCCGGAGGAAAGACTTCCGGTTAAGGTACTGCACGAGATGTTCTGGTCCAGAACGCCCTTTATGTCCAGGTTGAAAACCTTGCCTTACGTTATCAAGCAAAGAATGGTCGAGAAGCCTTCTGTGTGTGCCAAGGCCCCTGCTAAGCAGCCCTGGGGCCGAAGGCCCAGCGTTGGCCGCCAGGACCTTAAGCCCATTTCACTTCTTTACAGTTCTTCTCCTCACCCCTCCCCCGCCCTGTTTCAAAAGTTGCTCACGGCAGCCAAAACAGTGACCATTACTCATACGACCCAAGAGTGAAGAAAGAAAGAAGCACATCAGCTCGCTGGACGGATATTCAAGTTCCTTGAGAGGGAATTTCACACTGGGCCACGCATGGAGGGATGCGCAGTGAGATGGCGGGAGATCTGTCCACGAGAAAGCTCATGGATCGGTCAGGAACTCTTGCAGTTTAAAGAAAGAATGGCTGGGGCGCCTGGTTGGCCCAGTCGGTGAAGTGTCCGCCTTCGGCTCAGGTCATGATCTCGCGGTTCGTGGGCTCTAGCCCCGCGTCGGGCTCTGTGCTGACAGCTCGGAGGCTGGAGCTGCTTCAGATCCTGGTCTCCCTCCCTCTCTGCCCCTCCCCTGCTCATGCTCTCTCTCTCTCTGTCTCAAAAATGAATACATTTTAAAAAATTAAAAAAAAAAGAAAGAATGGAGAGAGAAAAATATACTGGCTTACATAACGAGAAGTTCAGGGTTATGTCTGCTTCAGATGCAGCTGGATCCAGGCGCACCAATGATTTTCTTTGGGGACTCAGGCTGTCCTGTATTATCAGACACTCTTTGCTGCTGTGGTGGCACCGTGGCCACAGCGGGTCCAGGCTGACATCACACTAGCTCAGCCACCTCGAGGCAACAACATCTCCCCCTCTATTCCAGAGGTGTTTTTGTTCTTTTGGCTTTGATTGGGTCATGTGTCCATCCCTGAACCAATCACTGTGGCCCAGGGGCCTGAGAAGTTCTGATTGGCCAGGCCTGGGCCGTGAGTCTACCCCTGGGGACAGGGTCAGCTCACCTGATGCAAGCAAAGAGGGCGGTGATGCCCCGGGGAGGGTCGGAGCATATTCTCCGGCAGAGGGAAACGGGTCCGGGTGGGCCCGGAGCACTGCAGACACAGCCTCTAATAGCTCACTCGCCAAATCTAACAAGGATCTGCTCTGAGCCTGGCGACAAGCCCAGAAATGAATCCGGCACCTTTCTGCCCTCTGGGAGGAGAAGAAGATATAAATAAGTGTAATTCAAAGCGCCGTGTGATATGTCCTCAGAGAAAGAAACAAACAAAAGGCTATAGACGTCGGAGGCACGGCCTTTAAACTCATCCCTGAGGTGGGGCGAGAAAGGCTCCAGCTGGCAGGGAGAGCTTTAGCCAGGCTGAGGAGGTGGGAGGGGACAGGGCCTGTTAGAAGGACCAAGGACCAAGGGTCGTCTGCTCAGTTGGCCATGTCGCGGCTGAGGCTGCAGAGGTCAGGGTAAATGGGTCAAGGCCAGGCTAACCTAGCCAACGTGTTTGGACTTTTCCAGGTGGCA
Organism: Suricata suricatta; assembly: GCF_006229205.1. NCBI lineage: Eukaryota > Metazoa > Chordata > Mammalia > Carnivora > Herpestidae > Suricata > Suricata suricatta. Next base: position 95,571,122 of record NC_043711.1, on the reverse strand, counting down.
GCAGGGAGCCACGGATGGTTCTAGAGCTGAGCATAGACAGGAGCAGAGTTGTGCCTTCTGAAAACGAATGCGACAGATGTGGAAGAGGAAGGGCTGGACCAGGGAGAGGCTGGGGAGGACAACGAGGCGGCGGCTGCAGTTTTCCCGGGGCAGGTGCCGGGCATCTGAGCCAGGACAGGGGCGGGGGGCGGGGGGCAGGGGGTGCAGGCAGCAGCCTTCCTTTTCCACCTTCAGAACACCTCCACTCAGCACACCCCGCTCCGAGCACAGCAGCCGCTCCCCCAGGTCTGCACCTCCCCCCACATCCCGCTATAGAAACCGGTCCCACCAGCCTCCCAGTCATGCGACGAGAGACCCTGGAGTGGTCACAGGCTTCTCTCTTCCCTGTGACCCCACAGCCCCCCGCCCCCACCCCGGGATCACTGTGGCTCCAGCTCTCAAAATACGCTCTGGATGCCGTTTCTCACCACTCCTGAGCCCCCGCTCCGGGCCAGGCTGGTCCTCCCTGGTCCCCATCCCCACCCTCACTGTGTTCTCCCCAGAGCGGCCAGAGGGAACAATGCGATGTTTGTCACCTGAATTAAAAAGGCAGTTCCTGCGCTGTCCTGCTCAGAACCCTCCGGAGGGTCTTCGTCGCATTTAAAAGGAAGTCCAAGACTCCCTGGCCGGGAGGCCCTGCACCATTTGGACCCATGACCCCTTTGGCCGCACCCTTCCCCTCTCCTGCTCACGCAGCTCCAGCCACACCAGCCTCCTCGTCCTCTGCAAATAGGCCAAGCCATTCGCTACTGAGAGGCCTTTTCACTGTCACCCGGGGCAGGGCATACAGTAGGTGCTCCTAAGTGTGGGGAGAATCAAGGACCGGGAGACACAGGCCTGAACCCGGGCAGCGGCTGAGAACAGAGTGGGGGTCTGCGGGAGGGTGCCGAGGCTGCCCAGGTGTGCCGAACACAGCCCCAGGGCCCCGCGGGTCCCTGAGGAAGGAATCTCAGCGCCCCCCCCAGCCCCCCCCCCCCACGCTCACAGAGCAGCCCAGCACCGCAGCTCACCCCAGCCAGGGCAGGGCGCGGAGGGAGCCCGGAGCCGATGACCGGGGGGCAGAAAGCTGGAGGCAAGCAGCTTGGGAGGGGGTCTCCACACCATCCATGGGTCTCCAAGCCTCTACTTTCATTCTTAGAAAGATGGGAAGATCATAGAGCTGCCTCGTGGAACAAAAATGCTGGAGTTGTCAGCGGGATTTGCCCCCTGCCCAGCACCGTTGCCTGGACGATGGTGGGTGTGGCTCCGGGGTTGTGGGCGTGGTCAGGCCTGCACCCTGAGACAGCAGGGACCGTAAGAGCCACCGCGTCAGCCATGGGCCAGGTGGGGAAAAGGACTCATGGGTGCTTCCCAGGGGCATGAAACCCCCAGCCCATTGCACCTGCCAGAGCCAACGTGTCCCAACCATGGAGACTGAAGACGGGGACACCGGCCCAGGGAGGGTAAGCAGGTTCCGAAGGGAAGAACACGGTGCAGGAAGTGGAAGGGGGACCCCAATGCGGGCTGTCTAGGCTTTCGTGCTTCCAAATTCCCCACCCTGGACAAAGCCCCGCTTAACTGCATACTTATACTCAGGTCTCATGTATTATGTGTCAGGCTGCGTTCCAGTGAAGAGAAAGCACATACAGATAGCTGATCAGGGGTTACTGCAGAGGTCAGGATGAACACTATCCCCATTCTGCAGATGAGGAAACGGGCACAGAGAGACTATGTGACTTGCCCAAGGTCACACAGCATTTAAGGAGCAGAGACAGGATTTGGACCCAGGCCCTCTTCGGGACAGGAAGGGACTTGGGGAGGGCCAGGCAGGCCCGGTGTGGGTATGAGAGCTGGCGCTGGCCTTGGATGGGCTCCCAAACTTCAGCCTTGGACGGCGTTTCTCCTCCTTGGGTCTCAGTTTCCACCTCTGCAAAATGGTGAGTTGCAGTTCCTGCCGGAGTGGGGCTCCCCTGAGGTCACAGTCATGGAATTGAGTCATGAAAAGTGCCACAGTGACACCCCCACCCCACCCCCCACAGCTTTTACAGACTTGTCCCGCGATCCACTCTCCACCCGCAGCCAGAAAACCCTGCCACTCCATCCCACTGAGAACCACCCGGCGGCCCGGAGAGGTCCGCCCCTCACTCCCACCTCTGCGGCTGCCCCGGTGCCCCCAGCTCACCCCCCCAGCTTGCTCCTGGCCCCTGGCTTTTGTTCGGGGGCCCATTCCCGCTGCCCGAAAGCCTGCTCCTCGCTTGGCCCCCACCCAAAGTCAAAGTTCCCTTGGTGCCTAGGTCCTCCAGATGCAGGAGGAGACAGAGGCCCAGACAGGTCCCCTCGACACACTGGAGGAGCAGCCAGAGGCCCAGGGAGACCGGGAGGGCACGGGGGCAGCTGGGTACACCCAGGGGACACAGCCCGGCAGATGCGACAGACACTGAAAGCCACAAGCCTGCTCAGACGCACCGTCAGCGTGCAAGACTTGTGGGCACTTTCAGAGACAGTGTCACACACACACACACACACACACACACACACACACACTCCAGCATCACACGCACACCTCCCTCGGGCGCCCGGAACTGCCCCATGCCAAGCGTCCCGGGACAGCCCACAGCCAGCCGTGGCGGGAAGTTGTGGAGAACAATGCTTCCCTCCCCCCGCAGGGGACACAAGGGGCCATTGTCTATCAGCCTGGTGACACTGGGCAGCTTGTCAGCAGGCCCCCCAGGAGCTGTTCCTCTGTGTGGGGGCGGCCGGCCGGAGGCTCCCGGGCCCCCCTCTGCCCACCCGGGGACCCCACCTCCTCCAGGGCCGCCTGCCTGCGCCTGCACACCTCCAGGAGCCTCACCAGCCCCCTGCCCGACTCCCGTGCCCTGGGGCTGCAGCAGCTCTCAAGGTGCAGGGTTCCCAGGAGGCAGAAGTCGGGAATGCAGAGCCAGACGCACACGCTGTGTGACCTTGGGGGTGTTACTTTGCCTCTCCCAGCCTCAGTTTCCACGACTGTAAAATGAGATCGTGCTACCCGCTGCTTCACAGGGCTGGGGGCGGAGACACTCCCGGAGCGCACAGTGGGCACAGCCCGGGGTCTGGGAGGCCTGGGCTCCCGTGTGATGCTCCGGCTGCTTTCTTGCCACAAGGCCTTGAGCGGGTGTCGTCCCTTCCCTGCACTGTGGTCCTTTCATCGTGGAAGGGGGGGTGATGGCTGTCCCTCCCTCGAGGACGTCTCCGTTGTGAGAGAGTGTCACACGGGGGACTCCCGACGGCCTGGCGCACGGCAGGCACTCCCGAAGCCCTGGCTGTGAGGAGCACCTTACACGGACCTACTCCTTCGTTCGCTGAGCCCTTCTTTGCACCACCAAGCGCCTACTACGCGCGCGGCTGGAGCTCAGCGCCTTACCCGGGAGCCGCTCCATTCCACGAGGCCACAGCAGCCCCCGTACGTGTGTGTTGAGCGAATGAATGAGACAAGGCGGCTCAGTCACCATCCCCACCTCCACGCAGCCAGAGGGCCACGGCTCCGAGTGTTGGGCCCGGTGGCCAGAGCCAGCCTCTCAGGGGCCTGTGGCATCCGACCAGAGCTCTTCCTCTACACAACGGGGACAGGACACTGGTCCCTGCTCCGCGCACAAGGCTGAGGTCAAAGCCGGGCAGGAAGAGGCAAAGTGCCCCTCGGGGAGCAGCGGAGAGGCGGGAGCCACCCTGAGGTGCTCAGGCCCGTTCCTGCTGGCCCGTAGGTCCCCCTCAGAGGGAGCCACCCCCAGGCGGCGCTCAGCACCCCTGACTTCAGGTTATGCACTCATTGGTGTGTCCGGCTTATTATCTCCCCCTAAACCGGGGTTTCCCCATCTTGGATGTTGGGACCAAACTATTCCCTGATGTGAAGTGCTCTCCCTCGCTCCTCTACCAACGAGACGCCCTCCCGACCCACCTGTGACACCGCAGATGCCTCCAAGTACGGCCAGGGTCCCAGGGAACGAAAGAGTGCCCGGCTGGTCACGGCCGGCTGAGGCCGGGCAGGGATCGTGTCTGGTGCCCTGCTCTGTGTCCAGTGCATCCAGCAAGCGCTCGACACACGCTTGTCAGGTGAGTCTCGAACAGATGAATCCCGGGCAGATGCGCCATTGCCCTTTCCTAGAAACACTTCCCCACTCCTGCGTCTGGTGAACTCCGACTCACGCTTCAAGGCCCTAGTAAGCAGCGTATATGAGGAAAGCGGGCTGAGCAGAGGCAGGGGTGAGGAAGACGGTCCCTGCCTCTGTGCCACTCTGAATGGGGCACCCGTGACCCGCTCCAGAATTCTCTGCCCTGCAGCAATGTGGGCCCAGTCTAGCTACCTCTGCCCATTTTTCAAGAGAAGCCGGAGAAATATACTTTATGCGAAATTTCCTACTCTTTCAAATGTTGGCAATGGATTCACATTTTTAAAAATACTTCAGGGGCCAAGCCAAACATATGCTTGGACGGGATCTGGCCTGTGGGGAGCCAGTCAGCAAGGTCTGCTCTTGGTGGCTTAATGGGGACGGTCACCTTCGAGTATGATACTGTTCTTCCTAGGGTCTTCCTTACGTCCCCTCTGCCGTAGTCATTAGGGAAGGGGTCCTCGTGCAGCTGAGGCGACTCTGACGGGCAGAAAGGCAACACCTGCCACTCCAGGTAGGACCCAGACAAGTGCCCAGCCCTCCCCAGACGAGATTTCGTGGCCCCAAAGTAAGGGTGCGGCAGGCCTAGGGGGGACCACACTTGTGTTGGGCTGTTCAGGCCCAGACCACTGGGCCTCTCTGAGAAGTAAAACCAGGGAAACCAAGGCAGGGCTGGGTTTCCCGGGGACCTGGGCTGATAGTCTTTTGGGCAGCCTCAGAGGGAATCAGGAGGCAGGCCTCTCTGGAAAGTCCCCCTTCTTCAGGAGCTGGCCGAGTGCCGGGCAGAGGGGACTCCCAGGCCTCCTGGTCTTCGAGGCTCCAGCCCCGTCCAACAGCTCTTCGACTGTCTGACCTTCCTGGGACAGAACTTTCCAGAAACAGAAAATTGAAAAAGCCCCTCTCTGGGAACCCCGGGCTTTGGACACAAAGTGTGAGGCTGCAGAGCAGGGACCTGAGGCCCAATGCTGCCTGAAGACCCTTGGAGGCAGAGCCGGCTCCCCACCACCACAGTCCTCCTGAGGCTCTGCAGGGCCCTGTGGGGCCATCTCCCTCAGCCAGTCCCCAAACCAGACAGGCCCAGGTCAGATCGGATGCCGCAACTGTCACTCAGGAGGCCCAGAGCCCCACACGCAAGACTTCAAAGCCTCACTCTGCTGTGTGACCTGAGGCAGGTCACTTAGGCTCTCTGGCCTCGGTTCTGTATCTGTAAAAGGCGTCCGTCTAAGGCAGGAAGTCAGTGGCAGGAAGCGCATGGCACATGGTCGGTACCAGGAAGTGGGAAGAGGAAGTCATGTTTAATGAGCACATACTCTGTGCTGGAATTGAACCATCTACACACATCTCTCTTCATGCTCCCCATATAATCCTGCTCTCGTTCAGCCAACAAACATTCGGGGAGCACCCACTATGTGTCAGGCTCTGAAGATTAAATGGAGGAGAACACAGAACTGAACTCTCTCCCCTTGGAGCTTAGTGTCTGGAGGGCCGGGAGTAACAAACTTCCAAAATTATCATGTTAAGTAGTGGCGGGGAAAATCGTCGCAGAGTAGAAGGATACAGAATAATGGGGGGGAGTTTAAAAGGGGAGGTCAGAGCGGGTCTTCTGGGGGCATTTAAACAGAGACCCGAACAGGGTAAAGAGGGACATCTGGGGGCAAGGGGGTTACAGAAAGAGGAAACTGCAAGTGCAAAGGCCCTGAGGCAGGCATGTTTGGTGGAACACGAAGTAGCTCAGTGTGGCTGAAGGGGTGGAAGGAAAGAATAGAAGGAGGTGGGGTTGTAAGGGGGAGCAGAAAGCAGATCACGTAGGGCCAGTTTAGGCCACAGGGAAGACTGGGTTCTCTGCCAAGTGAGGGGAGAGAGGAGTGTGAGGACTCTGAGTGGAGAAGCGTCATGACCTGACTTCCTACAATTGTCCCCATCTTCGAGATGAGAGAACTGAGGCTCAGAGAGGTGAAATTACTTGCCCAAGGTCACATGGCCAGGGAATGGCAAAGGTGGAATTTAAATCCATATCTGTGTGACACCCAGTCTTTCCGTTTCCTTGACCGGCCCTGGCTGTGGCGTGAAATCAGGAGGTCAGATCAGGTGAGGAGGGAGCGGCCTTCTTGAAGCCACTTTTTGGAGCCGCCTGCTTCTGCCGGACCCACCATATGCCTTCCCCACTGTGCCTCCTCCCTCGCCCTAAGCCATCCTGCAGGCATCCGGGCCTGGGTGAGCTCCTGACTTTTAGGACCGTCCCCTCCCATGTGCACCTTGGCTCTTCAGTGTGGGGACAAAAGGGCCATTCAAAGGATCCCAGCATTAACAGAGGGGTGGCAGGCAAGGGCCTGGAGCCTTTGGGCCTGCCTCTCATTTGCAGAGGGGCCAGGGCAAGTCCCTGGCCCCCGAAGTCACACTTGCTTAAAGGACAATCACTTTCTTTTTCTTGTAAAAGGAAGAGAAATTGTCAGCTCTTGGGTTTCACTCTGAACTTGCTGGTGTCTTTCCAGTAACTGAGGATCAAGGGGCTGGGCCACCGCCTGGAGGCTGCCTGTGGAGGCCTTGGGGGCTGTGGTTGGTGCCATCTGCCCCCCCCCCCCGCCTGCCCTCCCCCTGCACCCCTCCTGCCTCCTCCAATAATTGTGGTATTTGGTTTCCCTTCAACACCAAATGTGAAACTCTCCTGGAGGTAACGCAGAAGGGAACCTGAGTGAATCTCAGAGCTGTGGTTGAATGAAGGTATTCTTAGGCGCCTGCCTGGGAGGGCGATGAACTTCTGGTGCTAAAAGCGGAATTGCTTTTCAGTAAATGTTATTACTCAAAAGGAAGTTGTTACCGCCACAGCCGCCTCAAGCCACTTCCAACTGCCACACTGTCTGTGGGTGTGACAGGTCTCTCGGGGGCTCCCAGGGACCCCCCCCCAGCTCTCCCCCCACCCCAGGGCAGGCTCTGGCTGTCTCCGCTGACTCCGGCCAGCTGCAGATGAAGTCCAAGTGCCCACAGGCTGCCTCGGCATCACATCTCAAGGTCTGAACTGTCTCTCTGACTTGGCATTTAAGTGCCCAGGCTTGTGTGGTGGCAACTGGGCTGGGCAGGACCTGAGGGGTGGGGTTGGGGGCCCAAGGGAGAGCTGTTTTTTTGTATTGTTTTGTTTTATTTTGTTTCGTTTTAGATCCTTTGTCCATCTTGGCAACCTGCCTCCCTTCATCCCTGTTTCCTCTTCTGTAAAATGGGAGAGGGTGATGCCACTCTACATAAAGAGTCAAACATAGTAAATGACTGTAGCAGAGGTAAGGTTGTCATTAGTCCTGAAAATGACTCTGAATTCAAAGCAGACAGACCAGGGCTCAGAGCTGAGCTCCGCCATCTACGAGGTGCACGACCTTGGACAAGTCCATTCACCTCTGACTCTCGGCTTCCTCCTGTGATAGTGGGGCTAACAGGAATGCCTCTTGCAGGAGATTGTAAACCATCAGGCACCGCGCAGGCTCGCCGCCAACACTGGTCCCCATGCCTTCTCTTGATCGCCTTCAAGAGGAGGCCGCTGGGCCATTTGCTCCGCCCGCGAGCAGCCCGGCCCACGGGGACCAGCTGCGTTCCTCCTTCATGGAGAACAGTCCGTGAAAGTGTACACTGTCCAGAGAGCAGATGAGAACCCACCAGGCCAGCCCGTTTAGTGCCTGCCCTGCAGGAGAGTGGGCCACCATCCCAGCCGAGAGCTATCAGAGGATGCCTTGAGCTCTGTCCCTCCACCTGTCACAGCCCTGAAAGGTGGCAATGAACATTTGCTGAGCACCACCGGCGAGTGAGCACTGCGCTCCGTCGGCCCCACGTCACCGAGCCTCCGCAGCCACCCCCCAAGGTGGGGCCTCCCGCTGCCCAGCCTCTGGCAGGTGTGGCAGCGGAGGCTCTGGGAGGCGAGACGTCTAGTAGGCTGAGATGGGAACCCAGGCTGTCCCACCGCGAAGTCACGCGCGTCACCACCACACCACGTCTGATATTTGAGATTCTGATGGTGTCCCCAGGCCCCCACAGATAACGCCGACGTCCAGAAGTGTGTGGGCATACAAAAATCATGTTTGTGTTTCTTATTAAATTTCTTATTTTGAGATTATTATCAACTCGCAGGAAGTTGTAAGAAATAAACAGAGAAATCCCACGTATGCTCTCCTGGTTTCCGTCAATGAGAACAATCTTTCAAAACTAAGTATTCTATCAAAACTATCATCAGGGTTGGGCACTCATACGGCCAAGATGCGGGCGGAACATGTCCGTCACACTAGGATCCATCATGCCGCACTTTTTCTTTAATGTTTACTTATTTATTTGTAAAGTTTATTTATTTATTTTGAGAGAGAGCGAGTGAGTGAACGAGCAGGAGAGGGGCAGGGAGAGGGAGAGAATCCCAAGCAGGCGCCACACTCTTAGCGCAGAGCCCGACGCGGGGCTTGAACTCACGACCCGTGAGATCATGACCTGAGCCAAAGTCAGTCGCCCCCATCATGGGATGCTTTCATAGCCAAACCCAGCTCCTACCTCTTCCACTGGCAACTGCTCATCTGTTCTCCGTTTCTAGAATGGTGTGGGTTCAAGAATGTCACAGGAGTGGAATCACGTGGTATGTACCCCTTTGGCAGTGTCTTTTTGTACTCAGTATAATTCTCTAGAGATTTCTCCAAATTGTTGCAGGATCAATATTTTGCTTTTCTGTTGTGGAGTAGCATTCCGTGGTATGGAGGCACCTCCATTTTCTTCACTGACCACTAGTGAAGGGTATCTGGGCAGCATCCAGTTTTTGTTTATTAGGGATCAAACTGCTATGAACACTTGCGTACATAACTTTGCATTTCTTTATTTTTATTCTTTTCTTATATTAGAGAGAGAGCACAGGCTAGGGAGGAGCAGAGGGAGAAAGAGAATCTTAAGCAGGCTCGAGGCTCAGTGCAGAATACGATGCAAGCCTCCCTCTGGGACCCACGACTCTGGGACCAGGACCTCAGCCGAAATCAAGCGTCAGATGCTCAGCGGACTGAGCCACGCAGGCGGCCCCAGTAAGTTTTCATTTTTACGTTCAGGATGGCAACTGCTGAGTCATACAGTAGTTTTTAAGAAACTGCCTGTTCTCCAGAACTCTGTACCACTTTACATTCCCACTAGGGACATAGAAGTGACCCAGTTTCTCCAACCCTCCACAGCGTTTCGCGTTCTCACCATTTTCTGTTTTCGTCACTTGAATAGGTGTGTGGAAATATCTCCTTGTGGCCGTCCGCCGCGTTTCCCTTACGGCGAATGACGTCAGACACCTTTTTGTGTGTTCATATGTGTCTGTGTATAATCTTCAGTGAAATGCTGCTCCTGCCTTTTCCTCATTTTCTTTTTTTTTTTAATGTTTATATATTTATTTTGAGACACAGAGAGTTTGCACACACATGTAGTGGGGGAGGGGCAGAGAGGGGTGGGGGGAGGGAGAATCCCAAGCAGGCTCCACGCCCTTCGCAGAGCCCAACATGACCTGAGCTCAAATCAAGAGTCAGATGCATAACTGACTGAATTGCCCAGGTGCCCCGCCTTTTGCTCATTTTCTAACTGGATTTTTTAAATTGCTGAGTTTTGAGAGTTCTTGATATATTCTAGATACCAGTTCTTGGTCAGGTAGGTGGCTTGAAAATATTTTCCACAGTCTTCAGCCTGTCTTTTCATGCTCTTAACAGAGCTTTTCAGGGAGCAAAAGGTTTTGATTTTGACGAGGTACAATTTATCAGTTTTTTCCTTTTAGGAATTGTCTTTTTGGAAAGTTATTCTTCTTCTGGTGAATTGCTTTGGCACTCCTGTCAAAATCATCCAGGCATATTTGTGCGGGTCTATTGCTGCATCCCCTGTGTTATTCTGTTTATTGTACGTCTAGCCTTCTGCCAATACTACATGGTCTTGATCAATGTAGCTGTGTAGTAAGCCTTGATATTGGGTAGAAGGAGTCGTCCCACTTTGTAGAAAATTGTAAATCATATTTTAGTTCATTGATAAGGGGTGTGGCACAGTGTGGTTCCTCAACATACTCATTTAAAAATGGAAGCCTGAGGCAGAGACAGCCAAGAGTCCACCAAAGATTGACGGGACTTCTCTAAAGTGTAGAAGCGTAGGAAAGTAGTTGCCCAGCCAGCAGACTACATTTCCCAGTTGGCTTTGCACCTAGGCAGAACCATGTGACTAGTTATGGCCAACGGAGTGTGAGGGGAAGGGTTATATAGGTAGGTGCCTTCTCTTTCCTCTCTCTGGCTGGATGTTGAACCCACAGTGACCTTGGGAGCTACCAGAGGAAGAAGGAGGCATAACCCTCGCCCCTCTGAGTCAGGATACCCGAGTAACCAGGGCCCCTCCTCCCTGTGGCCATCCTGATGACCAAAAATGTCTGCATTTATAAATGAAACGTTATAACACTATTAAATTTTAAAAGTTAGGGGCACCTGGGTTGCTCAGTGAGTTAAGTGGCCGACTTCAGCTCAGGTCATGATCTCACTGTTCGTGGGTTCGAGCCCTGCATCAGGCTCTGTGCTGACAGCTCGGAGCCTGGAGCCTGCTTCAGATTCTGTGTCTCCCTCTCTCTCTGACCCTCCTCCACTCATGCTCTGTGTGTGTGTCTCTCTCAAAAATAAATAAAACATTAAAAAATTTTTAAAAATTCTTAAAGTTAAGGTGAACAGTACAACTTATAAAATGTCCATCCCCATACAACTAAAAACCATCTCATAAACTCCTGGTATAGTCACAGTTTGGGAAACATATATTCTAAACACTGTGTTAGATTTTAATTCATCGTCCTTCTACAACTAAAAAAAACCGAGGCCCCGACAGCGAAGAGATGTACCCAAGGTCACGCAGCAAATCCAGGGCTGAGCCCAAGTAATGCCACTAGTTAAGTATAACTGATTTCCATGGAACTTTGGCTCCTTCTTTTAAAGGACAGGCAAGTCTGAGCGTGTGTCAACCCAGACTCTAAGTGGATGGTTATAAAAACAAATCATAATTAATAATTCCTTATGAGGCAGGTCAGGGAGCTTCCGGGGCTGGCTGGCGCCTCCAAGCATGGTTTTGGGGCAGAAGTAATTTTAAGACTTCCCGCCTTTCAGAGAGGTGGGGGAACAATTTAAAATAAGCCTCATAAACATGGTGCATGCAGCTAGGACCCACGAAATGAAGCTGTCACATCCAGAGGCCGCTTAGCCTTTAGGATGTGTCCCCTATAGGGACAAAAAGACCATGAGGGATTTATGGGGAGAAACAACATCAGCAAAAATAATTCCTTGAGGAGCTGAGTGGGTCAGTTCTTGGCAGTGGTTGAGCTGAGTGGGTCAAAAGGCATCAGAGAGATGGACTTCGGAGAAGGGCAGGAGCGGGGGCGGCCAAGGTCTCTGGTGCCAGACTCACAGACCCCAGAACAAGCCTGTTCTGCCACTGAACAGCTGCGAGTCCTCAGACACTGACGTTGCCACTCAGTGCCTCGATTTTCCCATCTATGAAATGGAGATTATAAAAGTACCTACCACCTAGGGGCTATTTGAAACTAAAGTGTGGTCGGTCATGTGAAGCTCTTAGCACCGTGTCTGACACACAGTAGGCCCTCAACACATCCTGCCCTTGTAACAGCATCCCTGGAGAAATAACCCGTTGGGGATAGAGAACGGAGACAATCATACTCCTGTGTTCTGCAGTCTGCAGCCCCTGCTTCATGTTTTAAAAAATCCTGGTTCTGGGGTGTCTGGGTGACTCAGTGGGTTAAGGGTCCAGCTCTTGATCTCAGATCAGGCCTTGATCTCAGGCCCTGCGTTGGTCTCTGCACTGGGAGTGAAGCCTACTTTAACAAATAAATTAAGGGGCGCCTGAGTGGCTCAGTTGGTTAAGCGTCTGGCTACGGCTCAAGTCATGATCTCAGGGTTCGTGGGTTCGAGCCCCGTGTCGGGCTCTGTGCTGACAGCTCAGAGCCTGAAGCCTGCTTCAGATTCTGTGTTTCCCTCTCTCTCTGCCCCTTCCTGTTCATGCTCTGTCTCTCAAAAATAAATAAACATTTAAAAATATTTTAAAAATGGGTGCCTGGGTGACTCAGTCGATTGAGCGTCCGGCTTCAGCTCAGGTCATGATCTCAGGGTTCGTGGGGTCGAGCCCCGCATCGGGCTCTGTGCTGACAGCCTGGAGCCTACTTTAGATTCTCTATCTCCCTCTCTCTCTGACCCTCCCCTGCTTGCGCTGTCTCTCTCTGTCTCTCAAAAATAAACAAAAAAACATTAAAAAAAAGAACAAATAAAATATACTGGTTCCTAGGACCCGCCCCAGCCATCCTGCCATACCGGTTCCCAGGGCCGCTGGTGTGCAGGTGTGAGGCCACCTTAGGCACCGCACAGTCTCATGGTGGGGCTCGATCCAGTTACATCACATGGTGACAAAACATGTCCGCTTTTTACCACTTTTCACTCAGCGTTGTTTTTAAGCTCTCTCTCTGGGTGATGTCTAGTTCATTGCCTCCAGTTTCTAATTTTTGCATCCTCCACATTTTCCTCAGCCTCTCCCCCAGCGCAGACCCTAGGTTGCCCTCCGACCCCCACCTTCCACATACGACATCATGACATTCTCTCCTTGAATGCCCTGACCCGGAGGGAATTTCTCTGAGACTTGATACTGTCGGTAAGGTTTAACCCGGCTCCGGTGACTGGATCTGAGTCTCAGGGGTGGGGCCCCAGCTCTGAAGCTTTCAAAATGCTCTCCAAGAGATTCTGAGGAGGAGTCATAAGGGTTGAGACCCACTGGCTTAACCAAAATCTCCATGACGGAGACAGCAAGAAGCTTCAGGAGAAAGAAGGAACGCCAGGGAGCAAAACTGTAACTTGACTCCCTGTCCTGTAGGCTTACTCAGGGCTGGATCGCAGCCTGGCCCTGGAGACACAGATGTGAGGACCAGAGTAAGTTTCAGAGAGGCCAAGAGAATGGGACTCAGGGCTTTGTGGCCCCAACCTGTTAATCCCCATGATGTAGCGTCTGCCTACAAGTTGTCCCCTCCCCAGCAGGGCAGGCAGGGGTATAAAAGGGTAATTACAATCCCCTGTGATAAAGGCAAATATTAAAGTGCGTGGCAGCAACGAAGTGAAGGGTTTGGCTGATATAAGAGGGTCGAAGAAGTCTTCCCAGGGGAGGGGGTGGTGAAGGATAGGTTTTGAAGGATGAATAGGAGTTTGCTAGAAAAAGACCAGGAACTAGTAAACATCTGTAGCATGTGCCTACCCACATTCCCTAGGTGCTCACGCCTGCTTGCTGCAAATATCTATGACTCTGCTTCAGACACTTGGTCTGGCTGTGGGCATATGCGTGGCCAGAAGTTCCAGAAAACTGATGCCCTTGGAACTGGCTGCTAGTTGATGATTAATGGGGAGCCGGAGGACACAGGGCCAGTGTTGTCACTGCTTGTTTGAAATAACTGTGGCGTGAATGTTCCACACTGGCTCCCAGCGTTCCCCAGCAGGCTTGAGGTCCAGGTGCCCACAACGGTGACAGGCTTGATAACATATCTTTTATTTGCTTCTTCCCTGTCTTGCTTACCCACGTCACTAGGGGTGCTTCCTGGAATCCCTTCCCAAATAGACTTCTTGCTCTTGAATCCTGCCTCGGGGTCTGTTTGGGGGAGAACTCCGACCAAGACGTCATCCCTGGTAGAAAAGACAGCGTATGTGCAGAGACAGACGCAGGAAACCACATGATATGTGCAGAAAATTACCAACAGCTCAGTGCAGGGGGTGAAATTAAAAGAGGAGGCTGAAGAGGCCAGAGACATAGGCAGGAAGCAGCCCCACGGGCCCCAGCTGCCGCGCCCAGGTCCAGACTTCTTCCACGTTCTCTGCCCGGGCTGCGGGGGCTGGGCTCCAGAGCAGGCGGGGAACCCAGCTGATGGCGGAGTTCTCAACGATGTTCTGGTGGGGTTGGCAGGCTCGAGGGTACCGAACTCTCCAATCGGACCCACCAGCCTTTGAGTTACTTGAATAAGACCCAATTCTGACCTGGGCAAAGGCAACAGGGAAACTGACAAAAGGCCACTGTCTTCGATTGGCAGAGATGGTCCCTTCGGATAATAGTTGCCCATCCAGTTTGGTTTCCAGCTGGGAGTGCGAACTAGCCTTAGCTTCCTCCTCTGTGTAAGGGGGATCGTGAGGGCACCACGCTCACGGCAGCACTAAGTGAGGGCCCCTCCACTCACCTCCTGCCCTGCGGGGACAATCTGGGGGACAAGAAGAAACACTGTCCTTGGTTGTCTGTAGAGAATCCAGAGCCAACTTGATCTTATAGCTACCCACCACCTCCAAAAAGCAATCTTTCCAGAAGACTCTGGGGTTTGCCCAGGTGGGAATCACCTCTGTGCCTTGGCCATAGCACTCCCCTCCCACCTCCCATCATGCCCAGCTCCACTGTGGACCCCAGGGGCCCCAGGGCCCAACTTGACAAGTTAAGCCTCAAAGTTCAGTTGCAGTAACTCAGCTGCAGTTGACTTGCCAGTAACTTCCTGCCCTGGGCTGTAGGGGAGCTGGGCAGGGGAGGAGGAACAAAGGCTTTTGTTTACCCAGACCTGGAGGAAGGCAAGAAACTGAGACTCTTACCTGGTCCTGCGGGAGCCCCCAGAGCTGCCTTCTTAGGATGAGAGCCAGAAGAGGGCAAGTCAGAACGGCCAAGTGGGAGATCCAGAGCCCAAGGGTGAGAAGTAATGATGGAAGAAATAGCCACCTGTCCATCCATCCATCCATCCATCCATCCATCCATCCATCCATCACCCATCCAGCCATCCAGCCATCTATCCATCCATCCATTATCCATCTATCCATCCAACTATCCATCCATCCATCCATTATCCATCCATCCATCCATCCCTCCTTCCCTCCCTCCATCCATCCAACTATCCAGCCAGCCAGCCAACCATCTATCCATCCATCCATCTATTCATCCATCCATCCATTCCTCTATCACCCATTCATCCATATTGAGCATTATGGGGCAGGGTGTGGGGAGGGGCAGGCCATGGGTTTGGCACTGGGGAAATAGCTGCAAATAAAGTTCCTGCCCTCAAGGGGCTGATATTCTAGGCAGGGAGATGGACAATAAGCATTATATATTTAATATAATGACAGAGAAGGTGAGAAGCACTAGGCAGAAAATAAATCAAGATAGGAAGAGTTAATGCAGGGCTACGGTCAATGGAGTAGTCAAGGAAGACAAGAAAGAAGTGATGAGCCAGATCTGATGGGGAAAGAGCAAATGCAAAGGCCCTGAGGCAGGAATTGGGATCGGCACCTTGGAGCAACAGCCTAGAGGCCAGTCAAGCCTTCGTGAAGGAGGGCAGTGGATGGAGGGGAATAGGGGGATAAGTCTGGAAAGGTACTGGGAGCAGGGAGACCTAGCTTCCGCTCTGGCTCTGTAAAGTCAGGGAATGGTTCCTTCCCCTCTCTAGACCTTAGAGTTCCCAACTATAGAATGAAAGCCTAGGTAGGATCATCTTTTCCCATCTGGGGCTCTGTCATTTAAAGATGGCCTTGCTCTTGCCTTGAGAGCTAGAGGAGCAGGTGTAGACTCTTCACCAAGGGTGAAGAATGCAGGCTCTGGAGTCAAGTATTTAACGTCTTTGAGCCTCAGTGTTCCCAGGCATAAAATGGGAAGGATAATAACCTCTTACAAGCTTTTCCCAGGAGTTGATGGGATGGTGTGGGGAACGTGTCCATTCTGGGCAACTTCCCTGGCTGCTGCTATAATTTGGTGAGACAGTAGTGGTAAATTTTGCTGACCCTCCAGCTCAGAGACAAAGGGTATGAGGCCCCCAGATGGCCCTCTGCAGTGCTGCTGGCCTTAGCCTGCAGGGCGAAGCTGACATAAGCCTAGGGGTTGGGCCTCGAATGCTCAGCTCAAATCCCAGGGAGATTTCTGGAGAGGAGCATGGAGAAAGTCCTTTGAGCAGTCCACAGGCTCCCAACCCGGACAGGTAGCTCAGCAAGAGCACAGAGCTCTTGTCAGGGTGCACAGCGATGTTCCCACCGCCTCCACCATGTCTGCGCTGTGGCCTTGGGCTGTCCTTTCCCCCCTCTAGGCCTCAGTTCCCACGTCAGAAGCACTGCTCAGGTTCTTACCCTACCTCTTTTGATCTGTTCCCACCCCAGGGCCTTTGCACTTGCTGAGCTGGCCACCTGATTTGCTCTTTCCAAAACCAGCTCCTTCTCTTTCAGGACTCAGCTCAAATGTCACCTCAGAGAGGGCTGCCCTGACCACTCAGTCCAACATAACCCCATGTCCCCAATCACTCTTGGTTTACGTATCTTCTGAACACTCCTTAGAACTCTCTGAAAATTTTTGCTCATTTCTTTGTTTACTTCTTTTTTACTTGACTCTTCCCACTCTAATGTCAGCTCCACTAGGACAGAGACTGCCAACCTTGCCCACCGTGTGTCCAGCAACCAGCCCGGAGCTGGTGCTCAGGAAGTGTGTGCGGCATGAATCATGGGATTTAATGATCCCTTTTTTTTCCTTTAAATATTTTCTCCACTTAAAAATTAAAATTTTAGGGGCACCTGAGGGGCTCAGCCAGTTAAGCGTCCGACTTCGGCTCAGGTCATGAGCTCACAGTTGGGCTCTGTGCTGACAGCTCAGAGCCTGGAGCCTGCTTCTGATTCTGTGCCTCCCTCTCTCTCTGCCTCTCCCCTGCTCATGCTCTGTGTCTCTCTCTCTCTCTCTCTCAAAAATAAGCAAATATTAAAAAAATAATTTTTTAATTACGTGATGAACACATTGATTACCCTCTTTAAAGTTTTCTTTACTGTTATAACTTATGGTTATAATTCCCTTTGACCTCCATTCTGGACTCTCCCGGGGCCGGCCATACAAAAGGTTTGGTTTGCATCCTTCCACACTTATTTCTGTGCATTTACACACCTAGAAATGCATAACACTGTTATTGACATTGAGAGAGTGTGTGTGTGTGTGTGTGTGTGTGTGTGTGTGTGTGTGTAAATGGTGGGTCAGACAGGGCTCAGAGCAGGACTCAAAATAAACAACTCTGAGTAATCGGGATGGTTAAATTTTATGTGTCAACTTAGCTAGGCTATGGCTGTTTGGTCAGAGTTTAGGCTCATGTTCCAACACTAGTCTACACGTTGTGAAGGTGTTCTATGTAATTAACATCTATGCTCTGCTGACTTGAAGGAAATTATCAACAATAATGTGGGCACGCCTCATCCAATCATTTGACAGCCTTGAGAGCAAAACCGGAGGCTTCCAGGAGAAGGAATTCTGTCTCTAGACTCGAACCTGGAAACCCTGTCTGACTTTGCGGCCTGCTGGCCTGCCCTGCGAATTTCATACCTGCCAGTGTCCACAACTGCACAAGCCATTTCCTTGATTCTGTTTCTCCAGAGAGCCCTGGCTGGCAGAGGAACTTAAACAGGAAAAGGCGCTACTAAGAGGAGTTTGGGGGGAAAAGGACAGTCAATACAATAGACAAAAACAGGGCGCCTGGGTGGCTCAGTTGGTGAAGCGGCCGACTTTGGCTCAGGTCATGATCTCGCAGTTTGCAGGTTCCAGCCCTGTGTCGGGCTCTGTGCTGTCGGCTCAGAGCCTGCACCTGCTTCAGATTCTGTGTCTCCCTCTCTCTCTGACCCTCCCCTGCTCATGCTCTGTTTCTCTCTGTCTCAATAAATAAGACATTTTTTAAAAATTTAAAAAATACAGTATACAAAAAGGGCATAGGTTTGGATGTGTCACAAAAGGACATAGCACACGATCCACACGCAGGGGAAGGTGCTTAACATCATTAATCAGCAAAGAAATGCAAGTCCACAGCCACAATGGGTACCACTGTGCACGCACTCAGGTGGTTAAAACGGAAAAGATGGAGGATACCAAGAGCTGAAGGAACTCTCATACATGACCGGTAGGAATGCAAAATGGTGCAAGCATTTTGGAAACCGGGCAGTTTCTAATAAAGGAGACTTGCATTTACCATGTGACCCAGCGGTAGGTCTACACGGAACAGTAACGCAGACAGGTGTTCACAAAAGGCATGCACAAGAATGGGCAGAGCCGCCAGGCTCATAAATAGCCCCGAACTAGAAAATACCCACTTGCCCCTCGGCAGGAACTGAACAGATGAACTAAGTCACATTCAGACGACAAATATTGCCCAGCAACGGGAATGAATGGCCTGCACCTGCATGCAGCAACGTGAATGGGTCGGCAGACGTTAACGTTGAGAGAGAGGCACCAGACACACACACACACCCCTTGATTCCATTTACATTAAGTACTAGAACTAGACTCACTACCTTTGGTTACCCTCGGGGAAGTCACGACTGGAAGAAGGCACAGGGGGACTAGAATGTTCTGTTTCTTGATGTGGGGCGGGTTACACAAGTCTAGTTATCGTCTATGACCTGTGCACTTTTCTGTATGTGTCCTATACTTGAGTGAAAGTTCACATTAAAATAGGAGATTTGCAGGGGCGCCTGGGTGGCTCAGTCGGTTGAGTATCTGACTTCAGCTCAGGTCATGATCTCATGGTCTGTGAGTTCGAGCCCCGCATCGGGCTCTGTACTGACAGCTAGCTCCGAGCCTGGAGCCTGCTTCTGATTCTGTGTCTCCCTCTCTCTTTGCCCATCATCCCCCATTCACATCCTGTGTCTTTCCCTCTCGAAAATAAACATTAAAAAAAAAGTTTTTCAAGTAGGATATTTGCAGAGGCCAGGAGTGTTGGAGGACCAGGTTCCAAGGTCAGTAGGAAGAGCACCTCAGTGTCAGGTCTGAGTCAGGTAAGACATCTCTGCTCCCACTGAACCGACCCTGCTTCTGAGTCTGGTGGGTGGAGCCTGGGTCATGTGACACACCCCCCTCCGAGCTACAAGGGGGGCTGGGAGGAGTGAACAAAGCAGGGTTAGCATCAACAGGAGAAGTGGGCAGGCTCTGCCTCAAAAGATAGGGAGTCCTCAGACCACTGCAAGGTGCTTACCCCTTTCCCTGCCAATGGGTATTTAGGTTGTTTCCAACCACTGTCCTTGGCACATACTGCTTATGCCTGACGTTTCTCTAAGGGAGAGATGCCAAAGAGTGGAATTGCTGAGCTCTAGAAAATGCAACTTTGTGATTTTACTGGACATTGTAGAATTGTCTTCTTGAGAAGCGATACCACGTTTCACTACTTCACCAACATTATATGAGCGTGGCCTTGCCCCCACAGTCCCCTGAACGCTTTACACCATCTATCTTTTATTTTTGTCAGCCCGACAGGTGGAAAATGTTACCTGATCATTTTTTAAATTTGCATTTGCCTGATTACCAGCAAGGTTGAACATCTTGCGTGTTTATTTCATTCTCCTACATTGCCTGTTCCCATCCATTACCCCATTATTCTAGTGGATGGGGGGTTTTCTTACTGTTCTGCATAGATTTTTTAAATATATTATGGAAATAAATCATTTATCGACATATGTTGCAAATATTTTTACCCAGGTTGTCATTTGTCTTTTAACTTTGGAGTAACCACATGCTGCCCCCTCTGCCACCCCAGGCTGACAACTTTTCTGAGTCTGGGAAGTAGACGTTGCGGGAAAGAGGTGGGGATTAAGAGGAAAGAGGATCTTTCTGACCTTGCCCCCTTCTGTTCCTACTAGCCCTGAGTACATTTTGTAACATCGTCACTAGTCCCCCTTTCGTTTCCTTGTTCTTGTCACCAATAGGAAATAGTAGTAAAGCCCCAGCCATTGGACTTCCTAACTTTCACTTTATGACTTTTTTTTCTAGCAGGAGTTTAGAGAACGAGGTGGAAGGAAGAGCCGGTCCCAGGGCCATAGCATTCTCAGTGGCCCTGGAGGGAAGTCAGCGACACGGAGGGCCACTCACAGGTGTCACTCGTTTATTGCTTTATGAACAAAGGAACTAGATTAATCTCAGGAGTCTGCAAACTCCTCCAGAAGCTGCCAATAGTGGGCAAATGGGTAAATGGTGTAGAGGGCATGTGGTGAGCAAATGGCCTGGAGGTAAAACTGGGCAATGATTGAAATCATCCTTGAAACTCCTTTATGTTGCTCATATAAGGGCGAGAGAACATGGTTTGGTGAATAGAAATACACGTATAACACACAAAGTCGGGGTTGGTGAACTGTAGCCCTTGGGTCGAATCTCGCCCTCCACCTGTTTTTGTATATAAAGTTTTATTGGCACATGGCCACACCATTAGTTTCATATTATCTGTGGCTGCTTTCCAGCCACCACAGCCAAGCTGAGCAGTTGCATCAGAGACCACATGGCCCACAAAATCTAAAACATGTATTATCTGGTCCTTAACAGAAAAAGTTTACCAACCCCCCAACTAAGTAACAACAACAAAAACTCCAGGTGCTGGGAACCATCATGACCCCACTAGGGATGGGGAGGCTAAGGCTCCGGGAGAGGAAGCATCTGCTCTCGGTCACACAGCCGAGAGGTACCAGTGTCACAAAGGTTAAAATTAACACTCAGGTTAACATTTTATAGTATTTTTAGACACATAGATAAAAAAAATTGGCTGAAATAATATTTGGCCAACCATGTATGTTGAGTCTTCTTAGTTAAATGCTACCGTCTCACTCAGACATCTTAGCAAGTTACTTTATGCCTGTCAACATCAATTTTCTCATCTATAAAATGGGCACAATGACAGTACTGACCTCACAGGGCTGTGTGGGTATTAGGTGAGGGAAGAAGATTCTTACACCAGTGCCTGGCACATCGTGAGTGCTACATAATTATTTGCTATTGTCATCATCATGGCTGTACACAGACAAAACTAGATTGGCTTTGTGACACTGGTACCTCTCAGCTGTGTGACCGAGAGCAGATGGCTTCCTCTCCCCGAGCCTTAGTCTCCCCATCCCTAGTGGGGTCATGATGGTGCCCCGCACCTGGAGTTGCTGTCAGGACCGGGCTTAGCACGGCATCTGGCACACAGGAGGCGTCCAACACATATTAGCTGTTATCGCCACTGTCCCCATTACTCTGACTTCCTCTCTGACCCCCAAGCCTCCGCATCGTCTGGAACTCCGCCCTCCTCCCAGCGTGAAAGGCAGGTCATGACTCTGGACCCGCTTTGTACCAACACTGACTGTTCCACTCAGAGATTGTTTGTTTAACTGTCCTCTTAAGTAACTCCCCAGCCATCAAAGGGCTGTTTACAAACCCCACAATTAGCCTTCCTGGAACAACAAATAAATAGAAGCCTAATTAGGCGTGTTTCTCCTGGCTGGAGAGACAGTGATCTGAAGGCTTGGGCACAGCAGCCATCAGTTAAATAAGGGATTTATTAAGGGAGGGATAGATGGGTGAATGGATGGGTGGTTGGGTGAGTGGATGGATGGATGGATGGATGGATGGACAGAAGGATAGAAGGTGAGAGGGATGGGAAAATGGGTAGGCAGATGGATAGAATGATGGGTGGACAGACGTGTGGGTAGATGGATGGAGGGGTGAGTGGAAGGGCTAGATGGAATAACGGAAGGGTGGCTAGATGTCTGGATGGTGGATGAGTGGGTGGGTGGACAGAAGAGCAGACGGATGGAAACATGAATGGATGGGTGGGTGGGTGGGTGGGTGGACGGATGGATATGTGAATGGATGGGTGGGTGGGTGGGTGGACGGATGGATACGTGAATGGATGGGTGGGGAGGTTACTGGGTGGGGAGGTTACTGGGATGCTGGAGAGAGAAGGCAATGAGAACTGAAGTTCCAAGCTCTTTCTGACATCTGGGTCCTGCCTTGTCAAGGCAGGTGGGGTGTCACCTCCCAGTGGAAGGGACTCTGGTCTCATGATGTCAGAACAATCCTGGGTTTGAATTCAGCCTCTGCCACATCCTGGCTCTGTGAACTTGACCAAACCCTGTTCCTCTGTGGGCCATAGTCCCTCCTCTGCAAAGCAGATGTTGGTAACCGCCCTTACTACACAAGGTTGCTCCACAGGTTCATGGCCTAAGTGCCCAGGCCACAGCCCCTGCTTCGTGTGTGTAAATTCCCTTTCGGAGGCTGGTGGCAGAGGACTGCCCAGAACCTGTGTTCTGAGGATTCACCTTGAAAGAGAGCCCGAGGACCCACCTGCGCCGGTGACAGGAAGGGCCCCTGACACAGACTCCAGGGCTCACATGGCCTCCATCCCCAGATCCCTGGGTCCCAGCCTCAGGGCCCCCACCCTGTTCTCCAGATCCGGAATGCGAGTCCGATATCCAGACTGCCTAGATTCAAACCCTGCTCATTGGCAGGAAACCCCGGGCTAGTTAGCAACCCCTCGGCGCCTTGGGAAAATGAAAGTCTCTCCCTCGTAAGCTTATTGTGACAGCTGAATGAGTTAACACAATGAAGCGTGCAGTACGGTGCCTGGTGCGCGGTGCGCATGGCCAGCTGTGACTATCATTGCCTAATAGTTATTATTAGCAGGGTAACAGTATTATTAGGATATTAGTATGTAGCCCTTCACCCTCTGGCCAGAGGCTAACATTTCCGGCAGGAGATGGCCCTCAGGCTGGGCTTGAGGGAACAGAAGGGCTCCAGACAGAAGACACCGCTGGCCAAGGCACAGTTTGGGCAAAGGCACAGAGTGGGAAGGGTCCCCCGGGAGCCAAGGGCTGGCGCACCTCTGGCCAGAGGGAGGTGTGACTTCCAGTAGCAGAGGCTGGGCGGGCCGAGGTGAGTCAGTGTTTGGACGGGCCAGGCCCCAGCAGCCCTGTTTCCCACCAGGGGGCCGGGCGGGGCGGCGAGGCTCCCTCTGGCCAGGGCTGAGGGTCTGACTCAGCCCGAGTCAGGTAAGTGGAGGAGGACTTTCCCATGGGCTCCCTGGGAGTGCGCGTGCGCAGGCCGGACCGCCTCCCGCAGCAGGTGAGCGGAGGCCTCTGCACTGCACAGCCTGGGTGCCGCTTCCCTCCACGGCTGACCCCAGGCCCCAAGTCCAGGAGGAGGCCTGAGGATGGGGGTGGGGCCCAGGACCCCAGCCACGGTCCCTTCCTGAGGGAGGAAGAGAGTTTTGGAGTCCAATAAGATCTGGAAAGTCAGGGAAGGCCTCCCTGAGCAGGGGGCGTCAGAACCAAGGACTGAAGGAGGTGAGGCAGGAGCGGTGAATGACCTCTGGGGAAGAGCGTTCTCCACAAAGGGAATAGCAGGCACGGAGGCCTGGAGGTTCAGAACAACCACAACAAGGAGACTCATGGCCGGAGCCAGGATGAGGGAGACCGAGGAGATGAGAGGCGAAGGGGTGCTGGTTGAGGAGGATGAGGAGACCAAACAGAGCTTATGGGCCATGGGGAGACCCTCAGTTTTCCCTCTGAACGAGGTGGGGCCGTGGCAATGTCCCGAGCAGGGGAGGGACAGGATCTGACTTGGGTTCTAATGAGATCCCTCGGGCTGCAGGCGGAGAATGGAGCAGGGGTGGAGGGCATAGGAAAGAAGCCAGGAGACCAGGAAGGAGGTGACTGCAGTTGTCCAGGCGAGCAATGAAGGGGGCTGGACCAGGGTAAGAGCAGTGGAGGTGGGGGAAACGGACGGGACTCCAGGAATTGCTCTGGGCATCAGTCAACACGCCTTTCTTGGGAACCTACTGTTTGTGAGCCCGATGCGGGAACTACGGAGACAGAGAACCTGAGGGCTGGGCCTTTGCTTACAGTTCGGGAATCGGGGGGCAAATAAATTCAAGGGTGGTGTGATCCGCGCTTGACCTACTCAGCCCGAGGCCCTGTCCACAGACTTTTGTTTTTAAGTTTATTTATTTATTTTGACAGAGAGAGAGAGAGCGCATGGTCACAAGGGCGGGGAGGGGCAGAGAGAGGGAGGTAGAGAGAGAATCCCAAGCAGGTTCCACACTGTTAGTGCAGAGCTCAACGTGGGGCTCATACTCATGAACCGCGAGATCAAGACCTGAGCCAAAATCAAGAGTCACCGCCTACCCTACTGAGCCACCCAGGCGCCCTGGCCCCAGACTTTTTATGTAGTTTGATCTTATGAAATAAGAACTATCATGAACCCCATTTTATTTCTTTAAAATTTCTTTATTTTTTTATTTGTGGTGTGTGTGTGTGTGAGAGAGAGAGAGAGAGAGAATGAATCTTAAGAAGGCTCCATGCCCAGCTCAGGCCCTGGGATCATGACCTGAGCTGAAATCGAGAGCCAGACACTCAACCGACGGAGCCACCCAGGCGCCATTTTCAAGATGAGGAAACTGAGGCCTTCTTGGGGAGGTTAGACATGTGCCCGAGGTTACGAGACTCCACCCGCTAGTAAGCAGCTGGTTTGGGTTTCGCACCTGGGTCTGAAGGGCTGCAGGCTGGGCCCACCTGACTTCTCCGGTCCCCTGATGGGCCTGCGTCATTGGGAGGGCTTCCTGCAGAGGTGAGGCTGGGCCCACATTCCCAGGACGGGCAGGATTCTGTCAGTGAGCAGAGAGGGCGTTCCAGGCCTGGGCACGGCATGAGCGAGGCCAGGAGGGGAGACCAACCCTCTTAGTCAGTGACGCCTACACCTCACTTAAAAGACACCTTTAAGGACATTAGGACTTTCTATTAAGTGAATTGATTTTTTTTTTTTTGGCTTGGTTGGTTTTTAAAAAATAATTCACTTAGGTAAAATTCACGTAACATCAAATCAACCATTTCAAAGTGAACAATTCAGTGGCATTTGGTGCGTTTACAGCGTTGTGCAATGATGCCTCTAATTGCAAAACATTTTCATCATCCCAGAAGGAGACCCTGCACCCATCATGCACCTGCTCCTGGTTCCCCAGCCCC
>NC_043711.1:95539730-95546076 GCF_006229205.1 Suricata suricatta | reverse complement strand
GCAGTGAAATGATTCTTTTAATGTTTATTTTTTGAGAGAGAGAGAGAGACAGAGCACGAGCCGAGGAGGGGCAGAGAGAGGAGCCACGGAATCAGAAGCAGGCTCCAGGCTCTGAGCTGTCAGCATCGAGCCCAACACAGGGCTCAAACTCACAAGCCGCAAGATCATGACTTGAGCCAAAATCAGAGGCCCAACCAGCTGAGCCGCCCAGCACCCCTAAAATGAGTTTTGGAGGGACATTTGTATTTACAACCAGAAAGGGAAAGCAACCTTAAAACCAAGGATGGAGAAACAGCACGACAACGCTCTGCCTCAGTCTGGGTGGAGGCCCGCGCTGCCTGGTAAAGGGACCCCTGCGGGCGCTGCAGGGGCGGGAGGTCCCACCGGCACCCACCGGAGCCTCTCTCCATGGGTTAATCAGAAGAATCAGAGAGAACTCCAAAGGGAGGGACATCCTCCGTGGCGCCACCTGTTACGTAGCTCATCTGGGATTGGGGGCCTCTGACATTTCCAGGGGAGACAAGGGGCCTCTGGGGTCCGTGAGGGTGGGTCTCCCCAGTACCCCTGCGGGTGGATCAAAGAGGAGGGCCAAAGATGGGGAGCCTCCTGGGGCGCCACTGCCCCCGCCCAGACGTATCCGCAAAATTCCCAGCTACGTGAGGTCTTTCTTCCCTTTTCCAAAGCCTTCTGCATCCATTCAGCAGCGCAGGTGCCACCCAAGTTCATTTCCACTCTAGTCCCTTGGTGTGTTTACACACCGCTGCGTCAACAGCCGTCACATATCCTAACTCCTGGACTAACAAGTCCTTCTCATAGGTTTGTTTTCTGTTTGTTTATTTGGTTTTTAATTATTTTTTTCTAATTTAAAAAAATTTTTAGAGAGAGGGAGAGAGAAAGCACGAGCAGGGGAGGGTCAGAGAGAGAGGGAGACACAGAATCGGAAGCAGGCTCCAGGCTCTGAGCTGTCAGCACAGAGCCCGACGCGGGGCTCGAACCCACGAACTGTGAGATCGTGACCGGAGCGGAAGCCGGACGCTCAACCGACTGAGCCGCCCAGGCGCCCCCGGTTTTCTCTTTCAGAACTGTCTTGCCCATTTTTGCAAATTTACTCTTTCCGGGGACTTTAGAACATGCCCTTTGAACAGACAGGCCTACAGATGACAGACCCTGAGTCACAAAGGCTTCAAACTTCCCAGCCCATTTCCAAGACTCCCAGGAGCACAGGGCCCCACTGGGAGGGGCTGGGGGTCTCTTCACCACCCCGAACACACCCTCTTGGTGGATCACAAAGGAGACAGAGCCAGGTCTGCTTCTTAAGTGCCCTTGAAAACAGGGCTCGCCAAATTCAGTGTCTCTCCTATGCATTATTTACACACTTTTTCTTTTTTTAAATTTTTTATGTTTATTTATTTATTTTGGGTGAGAGAGAGAGAGAGAGAGAGAGAGAGAGAGAACAAGCAGGCTCTACACTGTCAGCGCAGAGCCTGATGTGAGGCTCGAATGCATGAACTGTGAGTTCATGACCTGAGCCAAAACCAAGAGTCGGATGCTTGACTGACGGAGACCCCCAGGCAACCCACACACTTTTTCCTTTAGGTCAATTTGCTTTAAAATTTGCTTTAGTCAGGGCACAGACACAAATACAAGTGAGCACAGAACCAAACTCTAATATGAGAGTTTTTGGGGCTACAAAGAAGATAAATAGAATGAGACAATAAAAAGTAGATGGGAGGAGGGGAGAGGCTTTTGATGGGGTGACCTGGGAGGGTCTAACAGTGTGGAGGCTCCTCAAAAACTTAAACACCAGAACTCCCCTATGACCCAGCGCCAGCACTGCTGGGGATCTCTCCAAGAGATACAGAAGTGCCGATGCAGAGGGGCACATGGACCCCAATGTTCATAGTGGCACTTTCTACAACAGCCAAATCAGGGAAAGAGCCTAAATGTCCATCACCTGACAAGCGGACCCAGAGGACGTGGTTTATACATACAATGGAATACTACTCGGCAATGAGAAAGAATGAAATCCTGCCATTTGCAGCAACACGGATGGAACTGGAGGGTATTTTCTGAGTGAAATAAGTCAGGCAGAGAAAGACAGATACCGTATATTTTCACTCATATGTGGATCAGGAGAAACTTAACAGAGGACCAAGGGGGAAGAGAAGAAGAAAAATAGTTACAAACAGAGAGGGAAGGAGGCAAACCATCAGAGACTCTTAAATACGGAGAACAAACTGAGGGTTGATGGAAGGGGTGGGGGAGGGGGAAATAGGTGATGGGCATGGAGGAGGGCACTTGTTGGGATGAGCACTGGGTGTTGGAAGTAAGCAATGAATCCCGGGAATCTACCCCCGAAACCAAGAGCACACTTTACATGCTGTCAACCAACTTGACAATACATTATCTTAAAAAAAAAAAAAGGGGGGGAGGGGAGAGGGTTCCAGAGAGAGGAAACAGGAAGTGCAAAGGCCCAGTGGCGGGAATGAGTTTGGTGTGTCGGAGGGACAGAAGCAGGCTGAGGCTCTGGAGGGAAGGAAAAGGAGGAAGGGGAGCAGGAGGCCAGGTGAAGTGGTCACAGGGTTCAAGTCAGAGCAAGAGTTGCCGGCAACTATTTGTGGTATCGATGAGTCACTCAAAGATGGCATCCATGGGCACTGGATGGGAAGCAGAGAGGAGATGATGACATTGGGCTTGTGAGGTATTTTCTCTTGATGTCTTTGTCCGGGGGAGAGAGGGCCAAGGAGGATGACCTTGATTTGCGCAGGGCCAGCCCAGAACGCAGCAGACAGGGGCTGTAGGCTAGTTCACCCGGGCAGACCCGGCTGACTTCATCCAACGAAATCAGCAAACCCTCTTTGGCATCTCAGAATCCTGTCTGCTCTAGGAGGCACTCTTCATTGGGAATCTAAGCCCCGGGCCTATGCAACCCAATCAGAAGCTGTCGGACGCACGGCTTCCCAGAGAGACACCCGCAAAAACAGAACATTTCAATATAATGTATTCCAGGGAAGGGCTGGACAGAGGAAGGGCTATTCGAGTTGGGTTTTGAAGGATAAGGAGGAGCTCGCTGGAGAGAAATCATCACAAAGGAGCAGGAACAATTCCTTTTGCTCTTCACGGTGTCCCAGCATCCAAAAATAGAGCCTGGCACACGGTGGATGCTCGGCCGCTATTTGGTGATGGAATTAACTGGAGCTGCCCACACTCTGGTGATTCAAGTAACTGCCTTCATGGCTTTTGTGCAGTCTGCTTCCCAATTTTATTACTTCATATTTTTCTTAACATTGACTTACTTAAAAATATTTTTAATGTTTATTTACTTTGAGAGAGACACAGTGTGAGTGGAGGAGGGGCAGAGAGAGAGAGGGAGACACAGAATCGGAAGCAGGCTCCAGGCTCTGAGCTGTCAGCGCAGAGCCCGATGTGGGGCTCGAACCCACGAACCATGAGATCATGACCAGAGTCAAAGTTGGGTGCTTAACCGACTGAGGCATCCAGGTGCTCCCCCCTCCGCTGACTTACTTTTTAATTTAAATACACTTATTTTAAAAGGAAACACTTGGGGCACCTGGATGGCTCAGTCGGTTGAGCATCCAACTTCGGCTCAAGTCACAATCTCAGGGTTCATGAGTTTGAGCCCTGCGTTGGGCTCTGTGCTGACAGTCAGAGCCTGGAGCCTGGAGTCTGCCTCAGATTCTGTGTCTCCCTCTCTCTCTGACCCTCCTTCGCTCATGTTCTGTCCCTGTCTCTCTCTCTCTCTCAAAAAATAAACATTTAAAGACATTTTTTAAAGGAGACACTTTATATTATCCCTACATTTGAAAAACAAAACAAAACAAAGAATAGTTGGCACAAATCAGAGATAACCAGAAAAATCATCACAACGGAAACAAGACAATGTTATTCCTCTATCTGGTAAGAGAACAGAAAGACAAGCCCACGGACTGGAAGGAGATAGTTGCGAATCACTTATCTGACAAAGGACTGACCTGCCTGCAGAATGTATAAAGAACTCTCCAAATCCATTAATAGGAAGACCTTCCAAGTTTTCAAATGGACAAAAACCCTGAACAGACACAACAGCAGAGAAAACGAACAGACAATGAATACGCACACCGACGATGCTCACCATCTTTCACCGCTAGTTAACTCAAGTTCATACGACAGTGACACACACACTCCTGCTAAGAATGGCTAACATTCAAAAGAAAAAAAAAAAAGCCTGCCCACACCAGGTGCTGGTGAAGATGGGAGGCAGCAGAAACTTCCATTCCTTGCTGGTGGGAATGGGATCTGTCCCTCTGTCCACGCACCCAGTGTCACGTGGCGGACGTGCCCCTCACCGCACGCTCTGGTGAGCGAGGGCCCACGGAGGCGCAGCTCCGAAGGCGCAGGAGCCCAGGCTTGGCTGGAGGGTCGGGATGCGGTTGGTTGCAGTTCTGCCTTTGTCACCCCTGTGTCTCTTGGCCCCCCACACGAGCTGTCACGTGATTAGCCTCACTAACACATCATCCGTCTGGGATTCTGCACTGGCTGCTCCCCTCTGCTGAGGACACCCCCTTCTCCCACCTTGGCCACCGACCGACTCCTAAACTCACGTCGGGGTGCCTCCTCCTCCTCCTCCCTGACTCTTGAACGACCACTGCTTTGGGGTCGCCATGAATGCTGTTTTTCCTGCCTGGCATCTCTTCCCTCCACCTCCTCTCCCCTCTGCCCCATCCTTTGGGTCAGTTGGAACCTTTTGTGCAAGTGCCAGGAAATCAGCTCAACTGTTTTCAGCCAAAAATGGGAAATGTAGTGCCTCATAAAACCATAAAGCCCAAGAATGTCTGCTTTCAGGTACAGCTGGCTCCAGGCGTTCAAACTCTATCCAGCTCCATGTTCTCTGTTGGGCAGCCTCTTCCTTGTAATGTCTTCTGATGCCTCAGGCTCTCTCCCCCTCCCCCTCAAGCTAATGAGAAAATTGCATCCCCTTCACGAATAATTCCCAGCAGCCAGAGTCCCAGGACTGAGCTTCACAGGCCAGGCTTAGGCACATGCCCACCCCTTGGGCCAATCACTGAGCCAGGCCTGGCCACGTACCCCTTCCTAGAAACAGGGTTGTGGGGCGCCCCACCCAAGCCTCAGGGACTACGATGAGGGAACAGGGGTTTCTCCAACAGGAAACTGTGATGCTATTACCTGAAAACGGGGGATGGGCCACTCACCTGCTCGTAAACTTCCCACCCCCTCCTGGCAAACCCCCGCTCACCCCAGCATGCTGTGTGACCTCGGGCCAGCTCCTTCCCCTCTCTGGGCCTCGTGTTCCTCCTCTGGAAAATGGGCAGGAGGCCGTATGAATTCCGACATTCCAGAATTCTGGGACAGCTTCCAGAACTGGCGGCTGCCCTTTAAATCCCAGGAACCTTCCGGTACTTCTGGGGACGGAAGTGGGGTGTCAGCCAGAGCCGCCCCTGGCCCCCTAGCCTGGGAACATGCTTAGAAGATGACAATTGCGCTCCCTTCGGCCGAAATTCCACTCCTGTGGGGCTCTGCCAAGGAAAACAAGCCCAAGAAGCAGGCCTTAAAGGTGAGCATATTTGATGAGTTTTAAGATGACAAATTATTTACACAGGTGTGAGAACCATCCCCTTGCACCTTGGGTTTCTTTTCTCTCTCTTCCTCCCCTTTCCAAATTCTCTCCCCCAAGGGTGCTGACAGATGTGCCAAGGGAGGGGTGGCTGGTCGTGGGGATCTGCCCGAAGAGAGCAGGGGAGGGGCAGAGCCGGCTCTCTTGTCCCTCGCCCTCCTTCTCGCTCTCAAACCCCATTACCTGGGCAGCTGTGAAGTGGGGTCCTGGGAAGGTCAAAGCCACCCAAGTCCTTCTAGAGAACGATGCCTAGTCTGTCCTTAGTTAACGGCTGGGGCGGGGGGGGGAGAGAAGCTTGCGGGGTCTCACAGCCAATAGCTGACCTTGCAGTTAGCAAGGAGAGAGGCGGAGAAAGTGATCGTTTAGTAAGCACCTACTGTGTGCAAGCAGTGAGCGGAGCCCTGGGAATACACGGTTCATGAAGCAGACAAGATCCCTGCCGGGCGGGGCTGAGAAGGGAACAAACACGGTAAATACGAGTCGCAGTCATAGATGCTTGAAGAAAACAGAGCAAGGGCGCCTGGGGGGCTCAGTCGGTTGAGCGTCCCGCTTCGTCTCAGGTCATGATCTTGTGGTCTGTGAGTTCAAGCCCCGCGTCGGGCTCTGTGCTGACAGCTCTGAGCCTGGAGCCTGCTTCTGATTCTGTGTCTGTCTGTCTCTCTCTCTCTCTCTCTGCCCCTCCTCTGCACTCTCTCTCTCTCTCTCTCTCTCTCA
>NC_043711.1:95433919-95539630 GCF_006229205.1 Suricata suricatta | reverse complement strand
GTTCAAGCCCCGCGTCGGGCTCTGTGCTGACAGCTCTGAGCCTGGAGCCTGCTTCTGATTCTGTGTCTGTCTGTCTCTCTCTCTCTCTCTCTCTGCCCCTCCTCTGCACTCTCTCTCTCTCTCTCTCTCTCTCAAAACTAATAAAACATTTAAAAAAAAAAAGAAAAGAAAATGGGGTGGGGGTTGGGGGGGCACTCTAGGTTCTAGGTTGAGGACATGACATTTAACCAGACAAAGATGAGAAGATGAGATGGCGCCAGTCCTTAAGGAAGGACATTCCAGGCAGATGCAAAGGTCCTGAGGTTGGAAGTAGCTTTGGCGCTCAAGGACTAGTGAGGCGGGTGTGACCAGGACAAGGAGGGGGAGGGGAGCCCCATGCTTTTCACTCCAGAAAAACCCTCGAAGTGGCTTCGATCCCTCTCTTTTTAACAGGGGGAAACTGGGGCCCAGAGAAAGGCAGTAACTCGCCCAGGGTCACAGAGCAGAGCCGGATCCCAGCTCCTTCCCTCTGGCCCCACGCCTGTGCTCCCAGCAGGAATAAGGACCTACAAGCTTCTCACCTACAGCTCGGTCCTCGGGGGAAGGGCACCTGGGGGCGGGCCCCCTGGTTCCTGGGAAGAAAAGCGAAGGCTGATTAGGGCTGCTGAGTGGTGAGGACCCAACAGGCTCCCAGGGCACGATGAGTTCTGCCTCAGTTTACCCACCTGTAAAAAAAAATGGGTTTAATAACACGTCTGCCTCCAGTGCCAACTTCAGAGAGGTGCTCTGAGGGTTAATTAGTGCCTGGCAATTCCAGAGACTTGATGAAAGGTGGCCGGAAGTGGGCACCATTAACCCGGGCAGGTAATTACTCTCAGCCTGGGGGAGGACGGAGAGGGGTCGCACCTGGTTCTGATTCAACCCCAGGCTCCTTTCCAGATGCGTAGGGCCCAGCACGCCATAAGCGTCTGCCTTTGACCGCCATCCTGGCCCCCAGACCCCCTGCACCGGAGGAGGGGCGGTCACAAGCCACATGGGCTGAGGTCCCATCACATCTCTGCCAATGCCCTGGAGGGGAGACGTGGGCAATGCTCCTCCCCACTCGGGGCCTCAGTCTCTTCATCTGTACAATGGGGATAAGAACCTGGCCCATTCTGCAGGGACCGTGTCTTTTCTCACAGGTACACGGACATGAGCAGTCTGCCCGCTTCATCTCCCCCGCTGCCTCAGTCGGAGAGAAGAAGGGACATGTCAGGCCACAGCTACCCGTGCTGTCAGCCATCCTGGCCCCCATGGCCTGGCGGGAAATGGTGAAGAACTTTTCTAGAAAGAAGTGATTTTTAAAACACGCTTGGCTCGTGTTGCCCCACCCCCCACTTGGGCCCCAGATTCAGGCTCCAACTGCCCCCTGCCCTGGGAGCCCCCTCTTCTCTCTTCCCTCTCTTGTTGCTCCTGGGTCTTGATCTGT
The DNA here is from genome assembly GCF_006229205.1 of Suricata suricatta. Lineage (NCBI taxonomy): Eukaryota > Metazoa > Chordata > Mammalia > Carnivora > Herpestidae > Suricata > Suricata suricatta. The sequence goes on along the minus strand of NC_043711.1, from coordinate 95,538,183 downwards.
CCCCCACTCCCATCCCACTGCCAACACACACACACATGTGCACGTCCTAGCTCTTGGTCTGGCTGTAAACACACAGCCTAGTCCCCGGGGACCCCAGAAGCTTCTTTTCTCCCAGGGGTCAGCCCTGGGCCATATACTGGAGCCAGAGCCCCCTCTTCCTCCTTTCAACTTCTCTAGGAGGCGGCCTCGTGCCCATCTCACAGATGGGGACACTGAGGCCCTGAGATGCAAATGCCAAAGCCCTAAGCTAGCAGGAGGCAGGGAGGCGCACGCTCAGGTCCGACCCAGGCCCTCAGGGCTTTGTCCCCACCGAAGGGAGGGAATCAGAGTTCCAGCTGCAGCCTCAGAGGAGGGGCCCGCCCTCTGCGGTGACCCTGGGCCTGGGGCGCCCAGATGGCAAGAGGCCAGGTCCTGCTTAGAGGCTTGGACCAAAGCTGCCGCTGCAGGCACGGGTCGGGCCCGGGCAGCGAGCACCACGCTTTGGAAGAGCTGCAGGCTCAGAGCGCCAGTCCAGGGCTAAGGGCCTGTGGCTGCCTGCCCCAGCTCCCCGTGGACGCCTGCCCCCTGGTCCCCCTCCTCCAGCCACTCGGGCCTCGCTGATCCCTGGACAAGACCCGATTCCCATCGCCTGGCCTTTGGGCCCGGAACGCCACCCCTCAGACCTTCCCACACTGGCTTATTCTCTTTGCTCAGGTCTCTGGTCCACCGCCCCCTCCTCCAAGGGGCCTTCCCGGCCTGTGTCCCCCACACTTGGCTCTGCTTCCTCCAGAGCCCTGAGCACTCTGAAAGAACCCCAGAATCCTGAGTCCCTCAGTGACCACACGGGCTCTGGGACGACAGGGGTTTTTCACCGTTTCATTCACGATTGGATCTCCAGGGCCTGGGAGAGTGCCCAGAACACAGTGGTGCTCAATAAATGTTTGTGGATGCAATGAAGATGTTCTTAAAAGATAAGAATAATTCATTTCACTCGGGGAGGGCGGAGGTTCCGGGAGGGATGCCACCAAAAGGCTGGATAATCCCTCCAGCGTCCCGAAGAGCGTCACCAGCAACATTGTCACAACAGTGGTCCGGGTATTCATCAGGCACCGCAGACAAATCTCAGCGGTCCACTTGGCCACCCGGGGGGCCGGCCCTGTGACCATGCCGGTTCTCCAGAATGTAGCCCAGAGTGGTAAAGGGGCCCGCGCCAGGCCACCGGGAGCAGCACACCCCCAGCCCTCCCCACCCCATGATTCCTGGCACAGCCCAGAGAGGCTGAGTGTCCTGTCTGATGCCCCTCAGCCGGCAGCAGCCTGGAGGGATGAGCCCGGGCTCCCTGGCAGCCAGCGGCCCTGCCCACGGGGAAGGAGGGCAGGCTTTGGCGGCTGTCCTGTCCGGGGACGCTGGGCAGCCAGGAGTTTCTCTCTCCGGACTTACTGTACATGATTCAGCGCCAGCCCCAGTTGTGAAATCTGGGAATCTTGTGGGCAAGGCCAGGCCCGGGGGATGGCTGTCTGGGAAAAAGAGGCCGGGAAGGGGTTAAGGGGGGCGGCGGGCCCTTCCCCGGGGAGGCACTAGGCCAGGCCAGCACAGAGCATGCCATTAGCACTGGGCTGGCCACCTCCTGCGGCCAGTCTCTGACATCACAGCTGCGTCAGCAGGGTCTGCCCAACCCCCCACTTCCTTCCCTCCCTCGCCCGCATCCCAGCCTCCCCAGCCTCACTGTTCTCTCTGGAAAAAAGGGCAGCACCCAACCCTGCCTCCTGGGAGGGAAGGCTGGACCGGAGAGGGAGGTGACAGCTGTTCTCTGCATACAGGAGGCACTTAATAAATGCTAGGTGGGACGAGCTAGACGCAAGTTAGAGCAGGCAGGAAGCTGTCGGGCCCCCTGTAAAGAAGGGAAGGAGGGCTCCAGCAGGGCAGGGGTCTGGCCAAGTTCACTGGGAGGCCCCACGGTCACAGTCACTTGCAATGCTAACACGACTGTGTTAATCTCCCTCCGCTCTTCATTGAAGGCACGCCGACCTCGCGTCACCCTGCTGGGTAGCAGTGAACGTCCAGAGGCTGGAATTTTCTTGCCTCTCTCGTTTATTTTGTTAAGTTTGATTACACCAAATGGATATTTGTTTGACTAGAGGGACAACAGAAAGATTTCAGAGGGACTATTCATAGATCAGTGGTGACCTACGGTACTGAATTAAATAAATCCTGCATTTGAAATCTTTTAAAGTCCCTGAGAGTATTCCCTTGCCCCGAAGGCACTGTTCACACATATTAGATTCACTTAATCCTCCAGAAAGCTCCGTGAGGGCAGCAGTGTTATTACTCCACCTCACAGAGGGGGAAGCTGAGGCACGGGGAGATAAGTGACAGGTTCCAGGCCACCAAGCTGGCAAATAGCAGTAATTATAATAATTACAACAAACAAACAAAATAATGATATAAAGGCACTGATAAGGTACTTACTCCACGTGCTGAGTATATGATTTCCATCATCTCGCTGGCTTCCCTCACCACCCGAGGAGGTAAATACTCTGACTGTCCCCTTTCACAGAAGAGGAAACCGAGGCATTGACAGATAGCACAGCCACCACGCGCAGAGTTGGGATTTGAAACCTCTGGCCTTAGTCCCTAGCCAGGCACAGAGCTGGACCCACAGTGAGTGCTCCAGGGCTCAGGCTGGAGATGCCCGGGCTGCCAAGGGCATCCCTCCCCCAGGATATCCCTGGTGTCAGCTTGGGGCCATCCTGGGTGGGCCTGCATGGCTGGGGAAAGAGGTGACGCCACAACTCCCATTGCAACAGCCCCTGAATCCATGGATACCACCGTCTGAACCGCCTGTGAGAAGGCTCATTATCCTCCCCATTTTACCGGGCAGAAAAACCAAGGCCCAGAGAGGGCGTGTGACTTGCTCAAGGTCACACAGCACATACAGGGACTACAGCCCTGCTGTCACCTCCTGCACCTGCCCTTATCTGGCAGAGGCCCTGGGCTGGCCCTCTCCTGCCCCTCTTTGGGAACCCCCTCATTTTCCTAATGAGGCTGAGCTGCGCATGAGCTAGGTCGCCAAGAGGGGCAAGAAGGGCATTCCTGGCACTGGGAACAGCATGAGGAAGGAGAGATGGCTCATGAAGCAGGGGGAAAAGAATGCATACACAGTTAGGTTGAGGGGCCAGAGCTGGGGAGCCCTGAGACCTGGGTCAAGTAACAGGGGCCTTGAATGTCATGCTAAGGAGCTTTGGGCTTTATCCAGGGGCAATGGGGAGCATGAAGGCTTTAGAGCAGGGGAGGAACACAATCACTGAACAGAGGGCCGACTGCAACAGTCACTTCCCCTCTGTTTTCCTGCTTCCACCCCGGCCTCTACTGACCATTCTCCACTTGCAGCCAAAAGGGTCCTGTGAAAACCCAAGTCAGGCACGTCCCTCCTCTGCTCAGAACCCTCTATGGCTCTCACCTCATGCAGAGAAAAAGCCAAAGCCCTTATAATGACCCACAAGGCCCTGTGTGTTCTGACCCATCCCCTCCCTCCCCTCCCCTCCTCCCACTCTCCCTCCCTCCCTGTGCCCCAGCCATACCAGCCTGCTCCTTGCTGCACCCCACCTCAGGGCCTTTGCACGGGCTGTCCCCACTGCCTGGAAAACTCTTCCCCTAATGCACCCTCCCTCACCTCCTACAGACTGCTGCCCAGATGTCACTGCTCCTTGAGGTGTCCCTGACCCACCTAATTAAATCCCCAACAAGCCCCATCTCTGTTTCTGGCTTTATTTCTTTCTGTAGCACTGATTATTTCAAATATAATACAATTTGTTTATCTTGTTTATTGTTTGCTAACCCCACAGGTGGGGACACAGACCTGTGACTGTCTCATGTCTTGCAGTGTCCCAGTGCCTGACATCACGAAGTGTTCAATAAATATTCACTGAATGAACGCATTCTTTTTCTCTTTTTCCCTCAGAATAATTTGGTGAGGATTTAGCTGGACCAGAGCTTACATCCTTCACTCCAGGGTCCGGAGAGAGAAGTGACTTGCCCAAGGTCATCCAACTCCTAAGTGGCAGGTTGATATGGCCCCAAAGTCTATGATTTTCTTCCCTCTATTCTAGGCTGCCTCTCTGGCATTTAGGCCCCACAGCAGCCACATGACAACCCTGGGCCTGTCCTTGGCTCCCACTTAATCTGGAGGTTCAGAGAGGTAAAATGACTTGCCCAAGGTCACACAGCAAGTAAGGGTGTGAATTCAGGCTTTTCCACCTCTGTGTTTTAGGTCCTTTCTGCTACAGCAGCTCGGTCCCTCTCCCCTCCTCCTTTCCTCTTTTCGGCCAGGGTGGTTGCAGTTAAAATACTTGACATAGACCACATCCCCGGGCTCGCCCCGCCGCCACCCCGGCTGTGCCGAGAGCGCAGCGCCTGGTCCCGCATGCCTCAGGGATGAGCTAGGGGAGTGTGACCAGGCCCAGCTGACACGTCTCAGAGCAGATGTGGCTCTGCCTCCCACAGGTCCAGCTGGCCCGGCCGTCTCAGCCCAGCCCCCCCCTCCACCCCCAGGGCGTGGTGGCGGGCCTCGTGGGGCAAAGGGGAGAAGAGAACCGTGGCCCCGAGAAGTTCACGCGAGACACAGACGAGGGAGCTCGGAGCTGGAACCTGGGCCAGGCCCCGGTGGGAATGAGGAACAGGAGACCAGCTCCGGGGTTGAAAAGTCACCGCCCCCAGCGGCCAGCAGGGATTCTGAACCAATAAAGCAGGACAAGATCTGACGATACAGGGTCTCGGTTCCCGAGAGGCAAGAGGGAGTGGTGGGGACCGCAGCGCACGCCCTGTCTGAGCTGAGCTTGGCCCCTTGGGAATGAGGTCCCCGGGGCAATCCGATCTTCCAGACCCTCGGGTTTTTCAAGGGGCACTAGAAACAGGTTCTGAGGAAACATCTACCACATTTTTAATGTTGGTTCCATTCATTAAAAAGTTCCGTGTGGCCAAATAAAGCCCCCCAGGTCCCCCCCCCCCCCCCCCCCCCCCCCCCGCCGGGGGCCAGGTTCAGTCCCCTGGGCCTGCAGTTTGCAGCTGGGCCCAGCCTACTGGGCGGCCGGAGACGCTCCGATCACAGCCCAACCCTGAGTCAGGATCTGGGGGCCAGGCTGCGGCCAGGACCTTGAGCCAGCTGCTCTGAGGTCCTTCAGAGAAGGTCCCTGTCATCTGGCCCCCTCCTCCAGCCCGTGTGGGGTGAGCCCCCCTCCCACCCACCCCGCTCCAGCTGGCTGTCGGGGGAAGGGGCCAGGCGGGACTAAGGTCTCCCTTCTCACGTGGACCGTGGACCGCAGCTGTGGATGTGTTTGCCAGGCGGGTCCTGACCTCCCTCTCCCATCCCCCATGTCCCTGCAGCACCAGGGGGAGGGGACTCCCTCTGCGCTCTGGACCGCCCCCCTACCCCCCTGCCCCGCAGCACTGCCCCCACAACCCCCCCTTGGCTCCTGAAGCTACAGGCCTCCACAGGCATCCCTGGTCTTTACCACTTCCCTTCATGACCAATTTCCAGATGAGGAAACTGAGACTCAGGCAAGGAAAATGTCCGGGCCCGGGCCTCCGGAGCACACCCAGGAGTCTCTCTCCAACACGGACCTCACACACTTGACCGTGGGAACCGCACCCCATCTCTTCCTGCTAGAACCCAGCCGTGCTCGTGCCTCGGCCCCGGGGCTTCTTCCTGATTTATCTGACAAGCACCCAGGCCCTAGGCCAGATGCTGGATGCTCAGAAACGAGCAAATATCGGGGCGCCCGGGGTCTCAGTCGGTTAAGCACCAGACTCTTGATTTCAGCTCAGGCCATGATCTCACGGTTCGTGAGTTTGAGCCCCGCATCGGGCTCTGTGCTGACCATTCGCAGCCTGCTTGGGGTTCTCTCTCTCTCTGTCCCTCCCCCCCTCAAATAAATACACTTTAAAAAAAAAGAAATGAACAAATAGGGTTTGTGTCACGACCTCCCCCGACCACAGTGTTTGTCGAATAAATGTTTCATTCAGTCTCTGGGAATCTCGTTTTCCCAAAAGGCATGGGCCCCCATCCACATCCAATATGCTTGCATGTTTCCCAGATGCTTCCTCCTGGATGGCCTCCAGGCAGCCTCCAAATCAGGTGCCCAAAGTGAACTCAGCAGCTTCCCCCAGCCGCCCCTCTGCCTCCGTTTCCCCTCTCATAGGAGCCCCCACCAATGGCCAAAGCCGGAAGCCCAAGCATCACCCAAAACGTCTCCCCAGCACCCAGGGGATCTCATCCTCACGGTCCTGCGATTCCGCCTACCTCTCGCCTCCTCCCGATGGCACACTGGCCTCCTCGCTGGCTGCCCAGCGTCGGCGCTCTCTCTTCCCCAGGCCCCTCTCTCTCTCATTCCCTGCAGCGTAGGGACGTAGCTCCCATCACCTCCAGATGGAAGCCCCAACACCGTGGCCGGCCTTAAACCCCTGCTTGGCCCAGCGCCCTCTCCCCTGCGCCCCCTCCGTGCCGGCCTCAACCTCTCTCACTTCTGCAATGCGCTGGGTCCGCGCCCGGTGCGCCTCTGCACACTGGTCCCTTTGCTTGGAATGCTCCTCCCTCCCCCGCCCCCATCTCCTGTCTAATGACCCCACAAATGCCCTTCAGGGTTCCTCTGGGGTGTCATAAGTCTGATTTAGGCACCTGCCAGGGTCGCTGGCGCCCTGTGTGGGAGCCGGACCCCTGCGGCAGGAACCAGAAACCCCTCCAGGTAGGTATGTTGCACAGAAAGGATGGAATCCAGGGAGTTGGGCCACCAGGAGGGCTAGAGGGGCCCCAAAACAAGGCAACAGAACTGAATCCTCAGGGGAATCGGGAGGCGATCACAGGAACTGGTGGCTTTGAGAATGTGCTACGGAGCAGCCATCTGGAGTTCAGGAGGCCACCAATACCACTTCTAGACCTCCGCCCCAAACTGGTAGCCAGGGATGGTATATTCCTGCAAGAGAACGCAGCCCATGACTGTGTTTGCTAGGGGAGAGAGAGAGAGAGAGAGAGAGCGCGCTCGCACACACCAAGGCAAAACCAGGATGGCCTGCCCTTCCTGACTCTCATGGGAAAGCATCCGGCTGGGGATGCCGACAGACCCGAGCTGCAGAGGAGGCTGCGAGATGATGCCTGTCGCTTCCCAGCCTCCATGGACTCAGGCCTCCGCTTCCCGGCCTCCACGGACTCGGGCCAGAGGCCGTGCTTATGTAAACGGAGGCTAAGAGCCAAAGGACCCTAAAGGTGATGTGTCTGGATTCCCCACTGCAGCCACGGTCGCCTGGGCTGAGTCCCCTGTTCACTGGTCCACCTTTCTTAGCAGGCTGTGAGCGCTTTGAGGGACAGGGTGGGGCCCCAACGTCCCTGGCTCACCAGCATTTTCTGAGCCTTTACTAGACACCAAACGCTGTGTTTTATGTCCTTTTTCACGTTTTACAACCGGGAGGGCTGGGATTGCCTGTCTTCTACACGAAGTGAAGGCCCAGAGATGTGAAGTGATTTTCCTAAGGTTACTCAGTTACTATTAGAGATGAAATTTAAAACGAAAGCTGTCTGACATGAAGCTCCAAGCACCTGCCAAGGAGAAGCCGCTCTGTCTTCTCACCGGCATCCAGAAAGGTCACCAAAACGCAGTGCAGTGAACAAGTGGACACACAAGAGCCCCGACCACGGGGACGCTGCTGTCCCCATCCCAGCTGGCTTCGTCCCTCTGGGCCTGGGCTCCTCTCCAAGGTCAGAGCTCAAGGAACAGAAGGAAACTAATTGTGCCGCACTGAGACCCCTCACCTAGGGTCTGTAGGGGGCTGCGCAGCTCCATGACCTCTGCCCTCTTCAAATTGCCAGCAACATTGTGTCTGGGTGCAATTTTCTGGAGACAGCCTTGTGGCTCTCATTAAACTTTCAAACTCCAAAATCTTGATAAACTGCCGCATCAGGGAGGGATGCGGGGCTCTTTCTGCCATTCTGACCTCAGTTCAGACCGTATGACATTGTATGCATTTGCTCATGCGTGCATCCACTCTCCCATCCCCCCATTCATCCCTTCTTCCATCCACTCACTCATCCATCCACACACCCATCCATCCATCCACTCACTCATCTACCCATCCATCAACCAATCCATCCATCCATCCACTATCCATCCAGCCTTCCATCGACCTGCCCATCCATTCACTCATCGAATCTCCAGTCCATCTATTCACTTATCCCTTTATGTGTTTACTCATCTAGCCATCTATTAACATAGCCATCATTTATTAATTTATTTACTCATTTAATTATATGTTTATCTATTCATTCACCATCAATAATTCACAGTATTCAACCATAAAATCATCCACACCATCCATCTCATAATTTACCATCCACCAACCATCCATCCATCATCCACCTACCCATTTATCCACCAGTTTCTTTATTCATCTCTCCATCCATCTACCCCTCCATTACTTTGATTGTTCATCATTTCCTCCATTGACTTGTCTATCTCTCATTGATTACCTACCTCTTCATCCATTTCATCCACCCACAAACAGCCCCTCATCCACGCACCCATGTACCCAGCCATCGACTCACCCATGAAATCATCACCCACCCTTCCACCCGTTAAATTCCCCATCCAGTCATTCCGTTTCCTGTACCAGAACCAAGAGGTGAATCACAGCTGGCCTCTCCCTTGAGAAGCTCCCAGTCTACTGATGGGAATGGACTCGAGGTGGAAAATCTTACGAGGTCAACGGGAGCCCTAGGCAGGTGCCCTCATGGGGAGGGACTCAGGTCCATTTGGGACTCCAAAGTCTCCCTGGAGGAGGTGGGATTCGAACAGGGATTCATAAAGACAGGAAGACAGCGCACACGTACTCTTAGATGTCTCAAAGGGTGACTCAGAACACCTATCTACGTAGATGTTCACTGAGCTTAACACGTTACATTAAAGACTCTGGGAAGTCCTGTAGGAAACATTAACACTGTTAAACTCCGTAATGTTTAAACTCGTCGGACCGTGGAACCCTTTCCCCACATGACGCCAATTAATTTCTTAGAGAATCTGTGTCTTTCGGAACCTGGGTGAGAACTCCTTGTTTTCACAAACAAGAAAACAACATTCCACAAAACAGTCTCTGCCTTCAAAAATGGTTTCATCTGGAGGTAAAATGCAATACACAACATATGCCCAGGACTCTTTTTTCTAAATTGTATTTTATTTCTTTTTTTAAGTTTATTTATTTATTTTTGAGAGAGGAGAGAGTAGGGGAGGGGCAGAGAGAAAGGGAGAGAGAGAGAATCCCAAACAGGCTCTGTGCATCAGTGCAGAGCCCAACATGGGTCTTGATCTCACGACCCTGGGATCTTGACCTGAGCTGAAATCAAGAGTCGGACACTTAACCAGTTGAGCCCCCCAAGCACCCCTTCAGGACTTCTTTTTTAAGCCCCAGAGCTGAGTACAGCTCCCCAGCACACAGTAGGTGTTCAATAAGCATTTGTCAAAAGAATGTTGTTGTTGAAGGAATCACTCCAAAATGACCGCTGGTTAAAATAAATAAATTAATTTAATTTTAAAAATTAAATTAAAAAATTTTAATTAAAAATTGAGTTAATTAAAATTTTAAACCCAAAAAATAAATTTAATAAAAACAATTTTAAGTGACCCCTGGTTGGTAAGCTCTTCCTATTCCCCAGTGACCCTGGTGTGACCTCAGCCAACGCCACAGCCCCCAGCCTCAGTTTTTCAGTCCTGGAATGGGCTCGAAGCGCACGTTGGCAGGACCCACACGGGACGCACACGCGTCCACCGGGCTTGGGCTGCAGGCTCTGTCTCCGGTGTAGCTCCGTCCAGCCTGCCGCCTCCTCAGCCCGGCCGGCTGAGCTTCCCGCCAACGACGGAGAGGAGACCTGGGGGCCTCTGGGTCTCGCCGAGCCTTGGCGACCGAGGCTGGTACCTGGAAGCCGCCTGAGTAAAGCCACGGCGTCCCTGCGCAGCCTGATGGGGCACAAACTGGAAATTCCCTATAGTATTTGCTAATTAAATGATTCCTCCCTCCTCCTCCTCCTCCTCCTCCTCCTCCTCCTCCTCTTACCGCGGCCTCCGCGCTCCCTTACTCAGCTCTCGGGGCACCTCCAGAAACCTCTGCAAAGAAGTCCGACTGGTTTGGGGAGGACTGGGCGCACCTCCCGCTGCCCGCCCGCTGCCACTTGCCGAAGCCCAGGACGGGCGGGCAGCCTGCTGGGAGGCGTGGGCCCTGCGGCTCCAGAGCACCGATCCGGGTGCCCACGCCAGATGAAGGGGCCACGAACGCCTCCGCAGCCCCAGCCCGGCCCTTGTGCAATCCACGTCTGCGTCCCACAGAGGCAGCCGCGGGGATGAGCCCCTGGGCCCATCTGACGGGGCCTCGAAGCCCCTGGCGCGTTCCGAGGGCCGTTGAGGCTCCGCGCCCCTCTCTGCCATGCAGCAAGGGTGCCCTTCCCCACGGGGGCACCGCCGCACCTCCTCCCGGCTCGTCACCATCTGTTAGGCATTTCCTCTGGGCCCAGCCCTGCACTAGGTGCTGGGGACTGAGAGACAAGTGAGACCAAGTCCTGGCCCAGTGGATCTCCCAGTCTGATGGGGAGCGGGGCAGATGCCTAAAAAACAATGGTCACAACACGGATGAATCTCCCGATCATTACGCAGAGGGAAAGAAGCCCGACAAAGGTTAAATAGGCTACATGATTCCATTCTCTAGAAAATTCTAGAGAATGCAGACTAATCTACAGCAACAGGAAAAGGCCACTGCAGTCCCCTGGCGATGGGGTGGGGGGGGTGCTAGAAGGAATGGAGGACAAAAGGACACAGGGAAACCGGTGGAGGCGGTGAGTGTGCTGCTGGCTTCCTGCATACACGCGTGTGTCAGAACCCTCACAGTGCACACTAGCGTGTGTGCCAGTCACGGTGTGTCAGTTATACCTCAATAAAGCTGTGAAGAAAAATGAGCGATAATTCTGAGACGGAGTGATCAGTGAAGCAACGGGGAAACTTGGGAAAGGCAATGGGAGAGGGACTAAGAAAGCAATCAGGGAAGGCTTCCTGGAGAAGGAGACGATTGAGCAAAATTCTCAAGAGGACACCATGTTACATATGGCAAGAAGGACAGAGACCGGTGTTAACTTCCAGATGTGGCCCAAGTTCAAGTCCTGGCTCCTCCGCTCTGAGGCTGTGTGGCTTGGGGGCCGACACTGCACGCCTCTGAGACTCAGCCTCCTCATCTGTAAAACAGGCCCCACAACCGTATTTACCTCATAGGGCCGATGGGGGACTTAATGATGGAAAGCACTTGGCCTGGTATCCAACTGTCACAGTGTCTACGCTGCAAGAAGGGGCAGCAATCTGAACAACAGTGAGGGGGTCGCAGCGGCTTCATCAGAGAGAGGGAGACGGGCTGCAGGGGCCAGGGCTGCAGGGGCCTCGCTGAGGTCCAGAGGTCCAGGATGTCAAGAAAGAACTGGAGGCAGGGGAGTTCCATCATCAAGGCTGTTCTTTCATCAAGGTCACTTTAATTATTTGAATGAATGAATGAATTGGGGAACCGAGACTTCAACAGAGAAGGATTGGGCCAAGATCCTGCGGCATCTCTCATCATCCAAACCTCTGCAACCCTGTGAGCAGATCCAGGCCGGCTACCTGCTTGCATGCCTCTAGTGACAGGAGACTCACTACCTAAGCTGTCGGGCAGTTCCGCCTGTAGGGCCCAATCAAGAGGCCTCTGAAATTGGTCCCAGCTCTTCTCTCTGGCCCTGCCCAGACACGTTGCCCGGCGTCACACTGAGAGGAGCCCAGTGGACAGGGGAGGAGGTGGAGGGGGACATGAGCTATGACAGAGGCGTCCTAGGTCTCTTCACCGGCTCCCTGCCACTACACCCTGGGCCATTTGCGCTCCTTCTCTGGGCTCCAGCTTCCTCGTCTCTTGCTGCTCCACAGTCTCCTTACAGCTCGTAGAAGCAGACCTGGCCCTGCCAGGGCACCTGGTGCGGGCTGGGGCGGGCAGAGGGGCTCACCGGCCCTGCCCATCCACTCCCACATGGGGGCCAGGGTCGACCTCAGGGCAGGCGGGCCAGGCTCCGTCTGGGGATAAAGGCAGGCGCCCCGGGGTGCAGCCAGCTTAATAACAGGTTGCCGGAGCCAGGGGGTTTGAACCCAGGAGAAGAGGTTCAAACACAAACTGAGCAGCCCACGTTCCTGTCTGTGGGTCTGAAAGCTGACGGTCCCCACACCCGGCGGGCCTGGCCCCCACTCGCTCCGAACCCATTCACCCCGGGGGTGCTCCTCTGTGTGCTTCCCGTACTCAGAATAAGAGCTATGCGCCTGACCCTGGTCCACAAGTTCTGGCTCTGCCCACACTTGACCCTGCCTCCTGCCCCCCTCCCTCCTTCACTCCTCTCCCAAGGCCCCCCCGAATGCTCTGCAGACACGCCAAGCCTCAGGGCCTTTGCACTTGCTGTTCCTCCAGCCCAGATCTCTTCCTCCAGATCTTGCCATGGCTGCTGATCCTTCTGGCCTCAGCGCTGAGGTTACTGCTCAGAGGGGCCCTTCCTGCCCCCATCCTGTTGCTCGCTCTACCCTCATCCTGCCTTATTCTCCTCCACAAAAGGCTTCCCTGGGACGTCTTGTCTCCTGGTCTGGCATCTGGCTCTCCCTGGATTCGGAGCTTTAGATGGCGGAGCTATGGCCGGCCCAGCGTGGTGCTGGAGGCTCTGACTGCACTGGGGGCCGCTAGTGCTCCGCCTACAGAGACCCTCTCTGGGCTGGAGAGAGGCCTAGACCGATGGGCTGTGCCCCTGTCCACACCTGCACATGCGAGCACACGAGCGCGCATGCACGCACACCGCCCGCCACCCAACACCCTCTACCCCGTCCTTGGCACCCAGAATTCTCAACTTTCCCTCCTTTCACCGGGCGCCAGCTGGCCCCACGCCAGGCCCCCCCCCTCACCCCGCCTGTCTGCCCTGGGCACCAGACTCATAAAGGATGAGGAAGGGCCTGCGGTGGGCTGGCTGGGTGCCATGTGAAGGCGGCCCCTGGGGGCCTCGCCTCCCCTGTGCTGCCAGACACCTGTGTAATGAGTGTCATTACTGGGGACCCGCCGGGCAGGCCCCGGCTCGCCCAGCCACCCAGGCTGCGAACAGTGCTGGGGACGGGGTGCAGGGAGCATGGGGGGCGGAGGGCTGGTGGGGACGTGTCTGTCCTCCCTCGCCCCGAAGCTCAGCCCTGGGTTTCTGGATGGGCACGGATGGCCTCCTGCCTTCCACATGGGCTCCTGAGCCGCAGGTCCCTGTCACAGTCCACGCGGCTCAGCAGGGGACAAGGGAGGAGACACTTGCGCACCTGCTACGTGCCTGCTCGGTGCACAGGGCCGGCCCTGTCCCTGCCCATCAGCACCATCTCGTCCACTCCCCTGTCATCTGCTTGTCTGTCTCCCCCCTTTGAATACAGACACGGAGAACACCCACTGAGCACCCACCGTCCGCCGGACTCTGTGCTAAACGCAACACAGGGATCAACTTGGGAGTCCTTGCGGCAACCCTGTGAGGTGGGTGCTGTAATTATCCCTTTCACAGATAAGGCTCAGAGAGGTAAAGTAACTTGCCCAGAGTCACACAGCAGTAAGTGGTGGACCAGGAGCTACCCTAGGCCATCTGGCTCCAGGGTCACGTTCTTAACTGTCCACACCACCTCTCCCCTCAGAGCAAGAAGGGCTTTCGTCACTGCTTGTCCCCAGCACCAGGGTGACTGCCTGGCACATAGTAGGTGCTCAAAAAAGAGCAAATGAATGAACAAATGAATGAAAGCATGAGCTCTCGGAGCTCTGATGATACGTGTCCAGGTGGTATTTGCCGATGAGGAACCACGGCTGGGACAGGTAGAGTGACTTGATGTCACAGAACTAAGATTTGAACCTCAAGTGTCTTTTGTAAAATGTGGGGTTCCCACCCTTCCTCCTTCCCCTCCGCCCCCTCGTGGCCCTGACCCCTGTCTAGGCCGCCCCCACCTCTAGACCATGGGGTCCAGGAGGGAGAACACGTGCCTGTCCTGGCGTCCGTAGGGCCTGCCCAGGCCTGGCACACAGTAGGCCTTCAGGATGAAGTTCCGGCTCCTCCCACTCAGCTCCTAGGCCTCCCAGGATCGGGACCCTCAGAGCATCACTCCATCATCTCTCTTCTCTCCTTACATGCTGTTCCCTCTACCCGGAACACTGTTCCAGGACCTCTGCCCCGCCCTCAGCTCGCCCCGTCCTCCACCTCCTCTGCCAGGAAGCTGCAGGCAGGACCCACGGGCCCTCGACTCCAGCCCGTGTTCCTACTTCCCTCTCCTTAGGGCAGCTGTCCGGCACTGGCCGTCCGGCCCCCTGGTTTCGTCTCCACCCTGCCGCTGGCCTCCTGGGTGACTTGGCCTGGGCTGCCTGTCAGAGGGGTAGAAAATCTGACTGTCACAGTAAGTGAAAGCTTGTTGTCCATCCAGCCGGCTCACATCAGTCCCCTTCCTACCGGGATCCTTCCTGCCAGTGGCACTCGGCCCACAAATCCCTACATGATCTCAGCCCTGCCGACCTCTCCGACATCATCTCCTGTCACTTGCCCCTCCCTCCGTCCTGTCCAGCCCCCTGGCCTCCTGCATTTCCTGGAACATTCCAAGCCCAAACCCACCCCAGGGCCTTTGCCCTCGCTGTTCTCCCCTGCTGGAAATCCCTTCCCTTGGGGTTCGTTCCTTCTCCTCTTAGATGTCTCTCCATGCCGCCTCCTCGGAGAAGCCCTCTCTGCTTCACACAGCTCCAAAACCTCCCCTGCTCCTCTCGGTCGTGGCCCTTCTCCCTGACTGAAACTGTCTCATCTATCCGCGGGCGCGCCTGCTGACCTCCTGCGTCCTCCACCAGAATTCAGGCAGAGACCCCTCGTTCGCTGCTGCATTCCCTGGAGTCTGGTATACCGTAGGTGCTCAAGCAATGCTGTGACTGATGGGAAGATCACCAAAGCGCTTCCCTTTCCCTGCCCCCGTCCCCCAGTGGGAAGCTCAGGGGCTGGGAGCCAGGTGTCTCCCTCTGAGCCCCAGACCCCGTCTGGTTCCCAGCCCTATAAAAACCGTCTCTCACTCTGCCCTGGGGCAGCAAAGGGCCCAGGAGACAGACGTGGGGCACAGAGGCTGACCCGACATGGCTTCAGAGGCCCAGCCGGGCAGGATGCAGGTGGTGACAGCGAGCAATCACAGAGCACCTTCTGTGGCCCCAGGAGCGGTCTCCGCGTGGCCCACAGCGCTCACGGCCAGCCAGGCAAGGTCAGGGCCACCGCACTCATCCTCTGCGGTGGGGAGACTGAGGCGTCGCGGGCCCAGCAGCCAGAGAGAGCCCCGGGGGGGGGGGCGGTGAGGACCCAGCTCTGCCCAGCACCAAACCCATGCATGCGCTCACCCACCCCGTCAGCCCACGGATGCCGTGTGAGCTCGCACTGCCTCCCAGGCACCGGTTCCGAGCACTGGTCCCCGAAGCCGACCAGCACGGAGACCCCGGGCACGGTACTCAGCCTCTCTGGGCCTCGGTTTCCCCAGCTGTGGAACAGACTGCCTGGCCCCTCCCAGTCAAGTTGTTGGGGGATTGAAAGATCACCTGAGGTCAAAACGGGCTTGCCTGGATTTAATGCTGCCCTTTCTCCCCACACTGAGCCTCAGTTTCCCCATCCCGCATTTGTTGTTTCATAGGGTTATCTATCATAAGACCAAGATGAGACATTTGCCCAGCACCTTGAATGCAGTAGGCGCTTAATAAGTGCTTACGGTTATTTACTCCAGTCCTCTGGGCCTTGCTTTCCCCATCTGTAACCCTGGAGGGCAGCCCTAATCACCCAGGACCTCTTCTAGGTCATCGGAGCAAAAGTCAGGGGGCCTGGGGTGGTCCCGCCAAGGCAGAAGGCCTGGGGGATGGGAGAGGGCAGCAGAGCGGCTGGGATCAGGAAGCCGCAGGAGGCCGGGCTGACTCACCAGCCAGAGGGCTTGGGGGCTGGGCTGCGGGCCCCCCACGCGCCCCTCTGGGCCCTGCCTTGCGCCCGAAAGTGCTGTGTCATGCTCTGTCATGTGGCTCCGGGTCATTAATACCCGAGTTCTGGGAAGCTTGGGCCGAGTTCCCGGAAGGGGTCAGTCAGTTCAGTAAACAGATTGGCTGGTTGGTCGTCACAGCTGAGCCGGGCGGGCCCGCAGTGCAGGAGTCAGGAGGTGGGGACTGCTGGCCACAGGGGACACAGGAACTGCCCCATCCCTGTGCAGGGCTAGCACCTCCCAGGGCAGCCTGGCCCAGGCTTTGCAGATGAAAGGGGAAACTGAGGCTCAGAGAGGGCAAGGCACTTGCCAGAGGCCACACAGTGAGTCCCGGGCTCAGACCCAGAATTCTGGACTCATCATCCAGTGCTCTTAGCATCTGTCTGACTGAAGGGCGGGAAGCTCTGCCTCCTCCTTACCCCCAAATCCGACCCTGGACCCTACGGCTAGTTTGTTGGATGAAAGGAGAAACATGTGGAAGGCAATGTGGGAAGGAAGCAGGTTTGGAAGGACATCAGGCTGTCCCCTGTGGTAGGTCCTATAATAATAACACTACGCATTTCCTGAGCACCTACTATGCGTCCTCAGGCACCTGAGCACCGCTTAGGCTCTGCTCTAAGTATCTTACATTAAGTCACTCATTTAATACACAGTTACCTTCCCACAAGTAATCACAGCCATTGTTTTTAAAAGCATCTTCTCTGTCTCTCTCTCTCTCAAAAATAAACAAAGTATTTAAAAAATTAAAAAAAAAAAGAGGGGGCGCCTAGGTGGCCCAGTCTGTTAAGCGTCCGGCTTTGGCTCAGGTCATGATCTCACGGTTCGTGGGTTCGAGCCCCGCATCGGGCTCTGTGCTGACAGCTCAGAGCCTAGAGCCTGTCTTTGGGTTCTGTGTCTCTCTCTCTCTCTATGACCCTTCCCTGCTCATGCTGTCCCTCTCTCTCTCTCTCCCTCAAAAATAAATAAAACAGGGGCGCCTGGGTGGCTCAGTCGGTTAAGTGTCCGGCTTCGGCTCAGGTCATGACCTCACAATTTGTGGGTTTGAACCCTGTGTAACGCTGTGGAGTCTGCTTCAGATTCTGTGTCTCCCCCTCGTTCTGACCCTCCCCTGCTCGTGCTGTCTCTCACTGTCTCTCAAAAATAAATAAAAGACATTAAAAAATTTTTTTTAATAAATAAAACATTTAAAAATTAAAAAAAAAATAAAGCATCTACTAAGTGCCAGCACCAAGCTGGGTGACTGATACGCACCCGCTCTGATCTTCACTTGGGCCCTGTCAGGAGCACACTTACCCCCTCACCCCCGCTTACCAGACAAGGAAACAGGCCCAGGAAGGCAAGCATCTGAGTCATTTGGTGGCAGAAGAGTGGGCTTACAGCCAGTGGACCTGGGGATTCAAACCCTGCCTTCGCCCCTTTCATCCGTATGATGTCACCAAAGTGACCCCACCACTCACAGCCTGGGTTTACCCCTCTGATAAATAGGGGTGAATACGGTACTCAGGACACAGGGCGCTGGACCTGGTGCACGCACCTAAGGGTCATCACAGAGCAGCCGTTAGAACACAGACTTTGGGCTCCGCCAGGTCTGGCCTCCAGTCCTTACTGGGTGACCTCACGCGTGCAGCTTGACCTCTCCGGGCCTCTGTGGCCTCTGTAAAATGGGCATCATACACCTCCCTCACACAGCTAACGGGGGCAAGAGCCGGGCATTGCATAGGCCATCTGCCGCAGTGACTTGTTCATCTATTTCACATATGATGGCTCTGCAGGGGTGAGGGGAGGGGCCTAGGCTGTGGACGAAGGACCAGGCATCTGTGCTCTCTGCAACCCTTCTGGTCCCACGGGTAGTTTCAACAGGGGAGGTCAGCCACTCCTTCTTCTCCACACTCTCTGCTCCGGGGCCCGGCTGTGCTCCTGACCGGGGCCCATCTTTGCTCTTTGGGTTCTGCAGCGCCTCTTGTTGGGAGCTCCTGCCCTGGCCCCCTTGGTCTGACTCTCACCTCGTTATTCCCACCTTCACACGTGCACGCACGGGCTCCTCCACCTGGGATGCCCTCACCCTAGCCCATGTGCCTGCCCATCCTTTGCCACTTGGATTCAAAACCACCTCCTCCAGGAAGCCTGCCTTGATCCTCCCCCTGGGAAGCAAACTCCCCCAGATTCTCTCTAAACCTCACTTACCCCTTTCTATCATTACACATCAGCTATTTTTGCACACGTCACCTCAAAATTTGGCCGCCGTGGGGTGGAAAATTTGCAAGGGAGCTTCGGAAAAGAAATGTAATTGCCTCTGAAATCCGTAAAGAAACCTGCTAAATCGAAATTAATCAATCTCTCGTTAAGCTGCTCAAACTTCACAATTCAGTATTCAATTCCTAATTTAGTGTTTACGAAAATTTTCGTGCTGTTTGAAAACAATCTGCAAACGAGAATGTTCCCTGTTGGGCAAACACTCCCTGGTGTACGGTGGGGATTGCCAAGAACCCAAAGTCAGTGGTAAAATAAATGAGCCGCCCATTGCCAAACAATTTCGGAAGTGAAATTATTAATATTATTAAAGTTCTTTTGTGACTTTCCCAGCCCTGCTTTTGGTCCGGCCCCTCTTCGTGTATTTCCTGGCACCCCCACCCCCACCCCACCCCTCGCATTATCTCCTTCTCTTCCCTCCTGGTCCCATCTCTTCTTTATCTCCGTCCTCCTCCAAAACAATCCAAGTCTTCCATATTCCCACCTCCACACCCTCTCACACTCCCCCACCTCCTGGAATGCCCTCTTCTTTCCACTCCTCTCCTTTTTTTTTTTTTTTTTTGGTCGGCATCTGACCCTTCATCGGAGCAGAGTCCAAGCCCCGCCTCCCTGACAGGCGCCAGCCCCGCCCCGCCCCACGGGAAGCCGCCCCCCTCTGCAGCAGCTGTCCCTCCCGGCTCCTCTGGCTGGAGTGGGACAGGGGTGTCAAACTCACGGCCCTGAGGACAGATCTGGCCTCTATATTAGCAGTTTCGCCCCAGCATTTAAAACTCCAGAAAAATCTATACAGATTTACAGCTTCTCGTGAAAAACTGGAAGGCCTGGTCTTCCCCCTCGGCGACATTGGACCCACCCTTGAGACAGGCCTGCCCCTCCTGCCAGCCCCTTCACCATCGGGGCGCTTGCCTGGCCCCGGGGCCGCTGTGTTTGCAATCCTTGGACTCCAGCGGGGGTCCCAAGGCTCCCTTTAGTCTCAGAATCCCTTCTTGAGACATCCTAGGTGGATCTGTGTGTGTGTGTGTGTGTGTGTGTGTGTGTGTGTGTGTGTGTGTGTGTATCTCCAGGTACAATCCAACAAATCTTGCTGACTTTGCCTCCAAAATGGGCCCCAACTCCGTGGGCTCTCTCCTCCCTCTGCCGCCTCACCCTGGAATGCCTACAGCCCAGCTCTCCTTTGCAGCCAGAGGGATCCTGTCAGACCAGTAGTTCCCCAACTGGGGGCGATTTTGTATCCCAGGGCACATTTGACAACGTCTGGAGGTATTTTCAGTTGTCCCAACGTGGGGGGGGGGGCAGAGAGGCTGTCCAGCCTCCCACAGTGCACGGCCCGGCCCCCACCCCGGAGCGCTGGCGGGCCCCCCAGCCCAGGGCGCCCAGGTTGAGAAAGTCTGTGTCCAACCTGAGTCAGACCCCATCCTGCGTCAGAGCCCTCCAGGGGCGCCCACTTGCAATAAATCCCAAACCCCTCCTCCTGGGGCCCAACAGCCCTGCGTGATCTGAGCTCGGCTGACCTCCCCCTTGCTCACTCATCCAGATTGCTCTCCTTATCTTTCCCCAGCAAGGCGAAATGCACCTCAGGGCGCGCGCATCTGCCGTTCCCACCATCTGGAACAGTCTGCCCCAGATGTCTGTGGGGCCTGTCCCCCTCTTTCCTCAGCCTCCTGTTCCTTCAGTGATGGCCCACGTGACACTGCAGCCCCCAAACTCCTCGCCCCCTTGGTCCCTTATCTCCCTGCCTGACATACTCCCCCTTTTACTCATTTGTTTCGTGGTTGTCTCCCCTGGTAAAACAGAAGTGCCACGAAGGCAAGGACTTTGCCCATTTTGTTCACTGCTCTGCTTGGCGCATAATAGATGCTCAATAAAATATCTACTGAGTGAGTGCATGGCTTGATCTACCAGGCAGCCCGTGCATTGGAATTTTAGAACTGCAGGGTCTCGGTCCACTGAAAGCTAGGATTTCTTTGTCCTGGATGGAAGAATTCTATGTTTCCAGGATTCAATGATCTTGCGTATCCACTGAGTTTCAATTCCAGGCTGGAGTTACTAAAAGTTACTGAGAGTTACCCAGGCCCCGGCTTGGAGAAAGAAATGGCCGAGGAGGGCAAGACAGAAGGGGTGGCAGGGGCTGGACCAGATCAGTAGGCTGAGGTCACAGGTGGGCATGATGAATGACGGTCTCCCTTGGGAGGCATCCCAGGGCGGCCCACCATTGGAGAGCCTGGGACCCCTCACAGAACCAGAACTGTGCCTGGCGGTGTAGGGGAGGGACTTTCTGGAGAACTCACACAGAAGCCCAGAAAATAAAGGTAGATGTTTTGGCCCAGGAAAAAGCCACATAAAGGGAATTCATGGAGAATCAGAGCCACAGTTTCAAAATAAAGATCCACCTTAAAGAAATGTGACTAGGCCCCTGTTTTGCAATGCTAAAACAACAACTGAAAATAAATTGATTTTCCCCTCTCTTGATATAATTATGCAAATTCTTAGGATGAACAAAGTGAATTGGGGGTTGCTATATTTAAAGATACTTAAAATTGTATGCCAGCACAGGGAAACGTCCTTTCCGTTGCAAGTGACCACCCCTAAATAATCATGGAGAGAGTCGTGTCTGCACAATTATTCAGTCTACACTGTGGCTACCACAGGGCCCTGATCCCTGCCCTAGAACTGGCCGGCCTACTGCGGCCTCTGGAGAAACGGAGGCGGCTGGCCCCACCCACCCCGGAGAGCGCTCCTGAGCACCACCCCCATTTCTTCCAACTTCTGATTCATAAAACCCGCACGGGTGCGCCCGGTTGGTGCACACTGGTCACATGGCCTGACTCGGGCTGGGAGAAGCAGGCCTCTGCCTCCCTCCCGCTGGCTCGGGTCTTGCCCTCCCCCGGAACCCCCTCCTGCAGCCCCTCACTACAGCCCTTTCGTCGCCCCAGGGGACCCGCCCAGCACCTCCCGTTTTTAAATGAAGAATTACTGTCTCCCATTTGAGAAACAAACAACCCAACCAGAAAACATATTCTTTTATGATTTTTAAAAATGAAGGGGCAGATTCTCCCATTATGAAGGTTGGTCTCAAATGAGAGAAACTCTCCTTGGGGAAAACGAAGGACAAACAAGGACAGATCAGGCATCTCCTCGGGGCCAGGAGTACAAAAGTGGGTGAAGCAGCGTCGTCCTCCTGAGCCCACCGTCCGTGGGAGAAACGACAGGAAGGGTGATCCATTCCCCCTCTGTGGTGACCAGGGACACCCGGGGGGCTGTGGGAGAAAGGGACACACTCACCGTCAGGAACGATGAGGTGAGAAAGAGGAGAGAAGGTGCGGAGCCAGAAAGAACTCCGGCCACAGCTGGAGTGTGGGCAGGGCTGAAGTTTCTAGAACCTTCTAAACCAGACGTGTCCACAGAGTTGGGTTGTTTGTTGTTTTTAATTTGGTTTGTTGGCCAACATTTAAAAAATCAGGACTTTTCACATGCGACCTCAGATTTCTGGCTTCTCTTGATAAATTGAAAGATCTGGGCTGTGTGCCGGGGGAGAGGCAGCTGTCCTCTGAGAAGGGCCTAATCTCTCCAGTTTTAGGCATTCGCCACCCAGCCCACCTCACTGCCCATATCGCCTCTCGACCCCGAGATGTCTGAGCTTCTGACTCCCTGTTCTTTGCTTTAATTTTTTTTATATTTATTTTTGAGAGAGATCGAGAAAGAGAGAGCACAAGCAGGGGAGGGTCAGAGAGAGAGGGAGACACAGAATCGGAAGCAGGCTCCAGGCTCTGAGCTGTCAGCACAGAGCCCGACACGGGGCTAGAACCCACGAATGGCGAGATCATGACCTGAGCCAAAGTTGGACACTCAACCGACTGAGCCCTCCAGGCGCCCCTTGACTCCCTGTTTTAAAGCCGGCCAAAGAGGATGCTGGGGACCTGGGCCCAGAGCGCTTAAACGCGTTTTCCGGGGTCACACAGCACACAGAAAGGGGGCTACCACCTGGGCCTCTGCTCGGCACACGAAGCACCTCTCCCCCCCCAGAAAGCCCACGGGCCCCACCTCCGGCCTCCAGGAGCCGCCGACCCTGGCCCCCGGCCCCCTGAGGACGAGGAGGCCGTGCGGGGGGCGCTGGGCAGCGAGCTGGGGAAGGCCCCGTCCTGTTTAGGTTTTGCGGTCTCGTGAGTAACTGAGTGGAAAAAAACAAGCTTGAAAAGATAACAATTACAACGAAATTAAATCAAATCAGGCTCGTGACTCATTTATGGAGCCGTAAAAACAGAAAACAAAAACAAGCTGTTCTGGAGACGGGAGGCCAGGACGAGGAGGAGAGAAGTCAGATCAGGGAAGGGAGGAAAATAAGGCAGAGCAGCAGCCTCCCGGACTGTCCTTACCCCAACAGGGGGCCCAGGACCAGGCCCCAGAGTGGTCGCGGCCCAGGGGGCCCGAGGCCCAGGACACCTGAGGCCCAGGGGAGGGGCCAGCCTATCCTGTTCTCCCCCCCCCCCCCCACCCGGGGCGGGGAATCATTAGCACGCCAGTCTCCAGGCAAGGAAACTGTCACTCAGAGGGACCGAGGGACAAGCCTCACTCAGATCACAGGGCCAGGAAGTGGGAGGGTGCGGTGCAGACCTGGTCCTAGAGCCTAGACGAGAATGGAGGGTTGCCCTTTGCCATCTGGAAAGCAGGCGGCAGAGCCCCAGCCCTGCTCTGGCAGCGACGGAGGAGCCGGCCTTGTGGGGGCTGCTGGACGCGCGGGGGCCCCCGAAGGCGGGACACCCCGCACAGCCACCCCCCTCCAGTCTCACTGTCCTGTCAGCGTAATAACAGGGTCACGTCAGGCAACGTCGGAGGAAGGCCCAGGGGCTCGGCAGGTCTGACCCAGGGGAGCTTCAAAGCCTCGCGCTGCCCATTTCCCAGAAGCCTCTGCCCCCCGGGGATGTAAGAGGAGCCAGAGGCAGAGCCCGAGGGGGCCCGCCTCACAGCCGTGCGACTCCCCAGAGGTCGCTCTGACCCAGGGCCGAGACTGCTGGCAGCGGGGAACTGGGCTGAGCAGACAGAGCAGGAGCACAGGGCTGGTGAGAGCAGGACTCGGGCACTGGGGGTGAAGGGGCCCCGGGCAGCCCCTGCCAAGAGTAACGCCATTCACCACATTGGGTATGGAGTGGCTAGTAGGGACAGGGCATGGTGCTGGGGGCCTTCCCTTTGCTCGTACGTTCACAGCCACCCTGCACATCTTTCTTGAGCCCCTTGCTGAGTCAGGTGCCGTGCTGCGGGATGGGAACGTAACAAGGATCTTTAGGGACAAAAATGGAGCTGCTGTAGACAGACAAATAAGCAAAATTATGATGCATCAGGTAGTAGAAAGAACTGCGGAGACAAATTGTGAGAGGAAGGGAGTGTCAGGGGCCAGAGAAAGACTCCCTGAACCGTGATGCTTGAGCAGAGACTTGGAGAAGAGTGAGAGCAAGCCGCCTTTGGGAAAGGTGTAGCAGGCAGCAAGAACAGCAGGTGCAAAGGCCCTGAGGTAGGAGCATGCCAGGCACCTCTGAGGAACAGCAGTGGGTCAGTGTGAGGTAAATCCTCCCATCAGCCAGCAGGGCGGGTACTGCCATTATCTCCCGTTACAGAAGAGGAAATTGAGGCTCAAGAGGGGAAGTGACTTGCCCAGAGTCACACAGTCAGGAAATGGCAGCTCAGGGAGCAGAGTACAAGTGTACTGTGCGTGGAGGGGAAGTGTATGTGACAAGGCTGCATGGCCCAGGGGTGACTCCCAGACAGCATGTGTCACTGGCCTGTGTCACAGCCACAGATGTTGTGACTGCATGTCCCAGCTCCCTCGAATCCTATGCTCACCATCGTGACACCCCTGCTTTCTCTGCCCAGCCCAGGAAGCCTCAGCCCTGCACGCCCCCTCCTGCCTCCTAGGCCCGCTGAGGTCTAGAGGTCACTGGAGAGCCAAGAACCCAGAGAACTCATTCAAGCTAAATTGGGAGAGACTGCCAACAAGCCCTGGCTTATCCCAACCCTGGGGTGACCTTTAACCAGGTCATAGAAGTTCTGCAGCCTCAGTTTCCCCATCTGTCAAATAATGGATCCACTAAAGTGGTCGCCAAAAGGAGCTGGGGATTCTTGGGTCCAGAGAGAAGCGTGGCTTCGTGACGTCACACAGCCAGGGAGTAGCAGAGCCAGAGAGACCCCGGCCTGCTGACTGCGGGTCCGGTTCCCCTCTCCCTCCTGCCGGACACTGCTTCGTCCTGGAGCCCAGCCTGCCCCCCTGACCTGCCCAGTCTCCCCTCAGCCACCACGCTGCACCCCCAGCGCTCACGGCCCCGCGCCTTTGTGCACGCTGCCCTCCTCGTGGGCGTACCTTTCCCCTGCACAGTCTCCTCCGCTCATACAGGACAACGAAAGTCGGATCAGGGTACGGAGAGGGCAGTATAAATGAAGCAGAAGATGTACTTTTTTTAATGTTTATTCACTTTTAAGAGAGAGAGGCAGGGGCAGAGAGAGGCGGGCACAGAGGATCTGAAGCAGGCTCTGTGCTGACAGCATGGAGCCCAGTGCGGGACTCAGACTCACCTGTGAGGTCATGACCCCAGCCAAAGCTGGACATTCAACCAATTGAGCCACCCAGGCGCCCCAAGGAGGTGGAAGGTACTAGACTGGCAAGGGAGGGGGGCTCAGAGAAGGCCACTCTCAGGGGTGGCGTCCAAACTAAGACCTGAAGGGGGTGAGGGAGGGGGGCATGTGAATATATAGTGGGTGAGGTTTCCAGGCACAGGGCCTAGCATGTGCAAAGGCCCTCGGGTAGAGAGGTCCGAGGCTTATTAGAGGAACCGCAAGGAGGCCGTTGGGTTGGGAACGAGTGGCAAGGGGGAAGGTGAGAGGCGTGAAGTCATCAGAGAGGCATAGGGTGTCCTGGGAGGGATGTTACACGGGGCCCCGAGGGCCATAGGGGCGACTTTGGCTTTTACTGAGCAAGGTGGGAGCCCTGGAGGACCCCTGGGCAGAGACAGGGCAGCATCTAACTTTGGTCTAAGGGGGTCCCCCTGG
The DNA here is from genome assembly GCF_006229205.1 of Suricata suricatta. NCBI lineage: Eukaryota > Metazoa > Chordata > Mammalia > Carnivora > Herpestidae > Suricata > Suricata suricatta. Next base: position 95,512,849 of record NC_043711.1, on the reverse strand, counting down.
CTTGTGCAGAGAATAAACTGCAGCTGTGAGGCCCCCCGGGGGGTGAGGCCGGTGGCATGGGCCAGCGTGGGGCGGTGGGGGTGCGGGGCCAGCACGATGTGGTGAGAAGTCAGATGTGGGAGCGAGTGAGAACAAAGGGTCGAAGAGGACCCCCAGGTTTGGGGCATCCTGGAGGAGGCAGGAGCCGGTGATGGACTCAGGGACAGTTTGGGGGCAGGATCACAGCTGGATGATGGCGAGGTTGAATTTTTGGCTGTCAGTCACCCCAGCAGCGAGGGGCCCCCCGATGACTCCAGGAGCATGTGTGCTGAGTACCTGCCAGGCTCAGGGCAAGCCGGGCGCCTCCTCTCACCGACTCACTTCTCTCTCACAACATCCTGAACGGGTGGGTCGCGCCGGAGTCCCGTTTACAGAGCCAAGGTGTCACCAGCACTGGGGAAGTAAACTACTGAGTTGATTCGGGAAGGCTGCCCTAAAAGAGAGCAGGCAGTGGGCCGGGCTGTCAGGGGAGAACCCCCTCCATTCATTTTCCCAGCCCGTGATGCTAGGAACGGGCTGGATGAAGCCCGAGGTTCCTGAGTCACCAACATCGCCTCCTCCAGGCAGCAGGAAGGATTGCCTGTTGGGGATTCTGGGATCACTGGAAAAGGGCTGAGTGCAAAACCAGAGCCCTCCAAGATCAGCAGGAGAGAGGCTGGAAAGGCGCTTGGGAGACAAGCAGGGGAGAGGTGCGGGGTGGGGGGGGCGGGTTGCTGTAGTTAAGGACAAGGCTGAGGGCTCAAGTCAAGGGAGAGAGACTAAGACTTTGGGGTAGGCTGGAGGATCTGCGAGATGCCTCCACCACTTAACAGAGCTCTGGAAGGCCCCTGGGTCCCCCAAAGTGCTCTCCCACTGACGACTCACTCTCTCGTTCACCACAGCCAAAGGCTGCGATTTATAGAATGTACTCCCCAAAGTGTCCCGTGACCTGGATGGAACCTGAGAGAGAGAGAGAGCTCAGGCTCACAGCCGGGGGATGTGGCATTGATTAAGCACCTGCTGTGTGTCAGACCTTTCACCCAAAGTCACTGGCAAGAGAGGGGTTGAGGCGAGATTCAAACTCAGATCTACCTGACCCTCCCACGGGATTCCTTCCACTGCAGGGATCCAGAGGACGGCATCCAGAGGGACCCTAAGGGGCAGGGGAGGAGGGATAAGACCTAATACCGTTGATTGAGGCCCAACCCTGCAAGACTCATGGCGCAAAGACTTCAGTTTCTCATCCATAAAATCCATAAAATGAGTCCCTCTGTGGCAGTGATGGGTTAATTGGTGCATTAGCAACCTTTTTCTGTAAAAAGCCAGATAGGAAATACGTATCTTCACCTTGCAGGTGGGGGGTCTTATGGTCTCTTTCATAACTACCCAACATTGCAGTTCCAGGATGAAGACAATTATAGATAAAAAACAAACAAACAAACAAACGGGTATGCTGAGTGCCAATAAAACTTTATTTACAAAAGCAGGCTGTGGGGCCAGATTGGGCCCGAGGGCCACAGTGTACCCACCAACCCCTGGGTTATCGAATGCAAAACAAAGCACCTGGCACATGTTCAGTAATGTTTGGTGAGCGAGTGAAATGGTTCTCAGTCTTTGCCCACCTGTTAAAAAGAAATCATGGAAGTAGCTACTTATCTAATGCTTCCCTTATTACTTGGATCTTCAGGAGGCCAAGCAGGGCCCGAACATCATTCCTCCTTATGAAAGCCTGTGGCTACCGAGGGTCCCATTCCACAGAAACTGAGGGTAAGTGCCCCACGCCATGGAGCAGGATATGACAAATTGGGGATTCGAACCCAGGTCTTCCGGGTCTGGGGCTCTCAAGTGCCTGGGGTTCCAAGTTATCCCTGAAGTGTGGAGGCACACAGGGTGCCCTTTCTGGGCCTTGGGCAGGGTGAGGTCCAGATCCTCTGCTCAGTCCCTGATGTCCGTCTGCCCGAAGCTCAGCCCCAAGCCAGGGGTCTGCCGCCTGTACCCCCTCCCGGGCGGCGGGTCAAATACATACAAAGTCAAGGAGAGATGGGCAAAGGCAGGGACAGAGGGGTCCAGGGAGACCAGAGAGACAGCACTCATCTCCCACCCTGCCCTCCTCCAGGACCTCCGCACTGGCCCCACCATCACGGACCAGTCCAGGGAAAGAATGGGCCATCCCGCCCCCTCCCCCCACCCAAGCCCTGGGCTAGAATCCTGGCTCCGGTGCCGAGCACTGTGTGACAGTAGACAGGTGACTCCTGTCGCCTCGTTCTCCCCATCTGTGGAACAAGCATGATCCTACCCGGACAGCACAGCATCTGCCAGATGAGGCAGAGCAGGGGCCTAGGGTCTGGGTACCAACAAGCCCCCCAGAACCCTAGACGCGCCCCCGCCCCAGGCTGAGGAAGGGAGTGAGGACACCCTTCTGAGGTCAGGGCCTGTGTTGCCCAAGGGGTCATTATTCATCTCTCCGTGCTTTCACCAGACATTTATTGAGCACCTACTGTGTGCCAGGTGCTGTGATGGGCCCAGGGGACGCCGCAGTGAAAAAGGCAGACAAATGTCCCTCTCCTGGTGGAGCTGACGCTCTAAAGGAGGAGACACACAAGCCACCAACAATTAATACAAATGTACCAGGTGACGAGAAGGGCGGTGGGGGGGCAAAGTCAGGGCACAAGGGGAAGAAACGTCCCCTGAAGGGGGCTCCTTATCATGTACTCCCTGAATTCAGATACTTCACGGAGTCTCCTCCGCGATCCAGGAGACAGGTGCTCTTACTGTCCCTGCTTCCCAGGTGAGGAGATGGGCTCGGGTGAAGTGACTCACCTGAGGTCACTTCTGGAAAGAGGCAGAATTCGAATGGGCCCCAAAGTCCGGGGGACAAAGCGGGGTGTCTAGCCCAGGGTGGAGGAAGTCAGTCACTCCTGCAAGACACCAGGACAGGGGCTCGAAGGCAGCACAGCGAGGCAGAGAACAAGGCTTGTGTCAGAGGCACAGAGGTTAAGGACGGGGATCTGGGTCCTTGGCCTCCCTGGCGTGGCCCCACTTCCAGCACTTCCCCCCCCTCCCGCCAGGCCCCGATGAGGGTGACAGCCACACCCAGGCTCAGCCTCTGGCCCGCGCCGCCTGCTGGGAACATGCAGTCCTCAGGATGAGGCGGCTCAAAATAGACAGCTCGGAACCTGGGTCAGAGCCTGGAATGCCTGGGCGGGCAGGCCGGGGCTCCTGCATCAGCCCGCGTGCTGCGTGGCCCCGGGGCCCCAGAGTCACCAGGACCCGCGGCTCGGGCCTCCGTCCCATCTGTATTCTCCCGAGATGGTGTCCAAGATGCCAGCTCCCTGATCTCATGAACTGGGGCGCGCCTCCTCTCCTGGCTCAGTCTCGGACTAGCTGTGTGGCCTTGGGCTGGTCACCTCCCCCAAGGGACCTCAGGGGCCTTATACACCAGGAACTCATAGAGTTGTTGGTTCAGTCATTCAACAAGTGTTTGCTGAGCATCTGTTATGTTCTGGGCACTGTGCTGGGCTCTGGAGACACAACAGAGAGCAAAGCAGACAAAACTCTTGTGCCCTTGTGAGTAAGTAACATCCACAGCGTGTCAGGTGGTGATGGGCACCCCAGGGGAACATCAGGCAGGAAAGGGGATGGAGAATAGTGGGTGCGGCATGGAAGTGGGGGGTTCAGAAGAGTCTTCACATGCAGATGGCACTTGAGCAGAAACCTGAAGAAAGGGAGGGAGGAGGCTCTGTGGACACTTGAGTGAAGAATGTTCCAGACAGAAGGAACAGCCAGTGCAAAGGACCTGAGGCAGCATGTGCTTGTGCTGGGTTTTTTTTTTTTTATGTTTATTTTTGAGAGAGAAAGAGACAGATCACAAATAGGGGGCCGGCAGAGAGAGAGGGAGACACAGAATCCAAAGCAGGCTCCAGGCTCTGAGCTGTCAGCACAGAGCCCGACGAGGGCATTGAACCCATGAACCGTGAGATCAGAACCTGAGCCCAAGTTGGCTGCTTAACCAACTGAGCCCCCCAGGTGCCCTGAGCTGGTGCTATTTCAGGGACACCAAAGAGGTCAGATGATGCAGGGCCTTGTGTGCCAAGGGAAGGACTTGATCAATTCTCGAAGCACATTCCAGAACTTTCTGGGGGTCTGGATGGAAGCTTCAGTGTGGATGAGCAGTGGTGGTGGAGGCAGTGGAGGCAGAAGGAAGGACTTGGAGGCCCCTCTGGGCCTCAGGAGGCCCAGCAGGAAGTTGGTGGTCAGGCAGCCCAGCCCGAGAGGCTGACTGGTCTGTCCAGCCTGGCCCTGCGACCCGCACCCCCACCCTGTGTGGCCTGTGGGAGCCCCAGGGCTGGGAAACGTGCCTGGAATGTCAGCCATGGGGCCCACGGTCAGATGTGCCCACGGGACCCGCCAGTGGCTGGGCGGGCACCCCGGCCACAGCCCTGCCCACATGTGGAATCTCTCGGGGCTGATGACCTGGGCAAGTGGTAATTACAGGTTCCAGAGCAGAGGAGGAGGGGACCGCAAGCCAGAGCCCCCCACCCCGGCCGCTCCCATTTACTGAGCACCTATTTCATGCTGAAGCCTCACCACACACCAGCCCCTCCCAACCCCAGGCCGCCGGGACCTCCGTGTGACCCATCTTGCAGATGAGGAGGCGGACTTCCCGATGGCCCCACAGCACGGGGCAAGATGTGCGGGAGTCACAGTCACTGCCCAGGACCCCAGCCCTGGCCCGCCGCCTTTGTTTCCGCACTGGCGACAAACTGCTCCCAAGCCCAGGGTGAGTCAGGAGAAAGTTCTGGAATGTGGGTTCCCCAGGGCTTTCTCTGAGCCTCAGCCCCCTCATCCGTCAAAGTCGCTGTTCACTCACTCACTCTCACTCACTGTCAAGGGTTTCCTGGGCACCAGGCACTGTGCTGGGAGCTGACAAAGGACACGGACAACACTTCCCACCTGAGTGAGGTAACATCTCAGAGGAACAAACAGTCAAGAAGTGAGATGAACAGGTAACCTGGGTGCCTCGGTCAGCAAAGCGTCTGACTCTTGATCTTGGCTCAGGGCATGATCTCACGGTTCATGAGTTCGATCCCCACGTCAGGCTCCAGCAGACAGCATGGAGATTGCCTGGGCTCCACCCCCCGCCCTCTCTCTCCCCTTCTCTCTGTCCCTCCCCCCCCAAAATAAATAAATAAACTTAAAAAAAAGTCAGATAAAAAAGAAGAGTAATTTTCTAGAGCAAGCTAGAAGTCCTAGGAAGAAAATGAAATAGCATGAGCCTGTAAAAACGAGGGCTAGCCAGGGAGGGGCCCTCCGAGGGGGTCTTTGGAGCTGAGGCCTGACTCACCGCATGGGGAGAGCTGAGCACAGAGTATTCTCTAGGCCAGCGGGGAAAGCAGGTGCAAAGGCCCTGAGGCAGCAGCATAACCTGTGCTACAGGCAGGAGGCAACTAGCAGAAAAGGGGAGAGAACGGTGGGCCAGGGCAGGAGGAGGGAGCCAAATCAGAAAGGGCTTCTGGGAAGAGGAGGTGATCCCTGTGAGCTTTGGGGACTGCTGTAAGGACTCTGGCTTCCCGAGTGCAGTGGGAGCCACGGAGGGTTCTGAGCAGAGGGACAGGGTCTGCCTGGGGTTCTGAGGGGCAAGAGTGGAGGCAGGGAGCTGAAGAGCCGGCTGCAGAGGCCCCAGGGGAGGAGTCGGTGCTGGACCGGGGCGGGGCAGGGCAGTGGGCGCGAACCCTTGGACGCTTGAATAAGCTCATGGATGGACTGGCCACGGGGAAGCAGAGGGAAACCCCGGGTCTGGAGCCTGGACGGCCAACGGCAAAAGCTGCCATTACTGCAGTGGGGAAGTCCCAGGCTTGGGGGGAAAGTGGGGGCCCCACTCAGGACCTCTCCCCCACACCCCTGCCTCAAGCACAGCATCCGTGACCCCAGAAATGAGGTGCTGTCCACCGGACGACAGCCCTGCAGACAGAGCTCCCATCGCCAGCCCAACCTCACCCCACAAACTCGTTGCTCTTTGGTCTGCCCGGAGCGTGCCTCCAGGCTCCCTGCGATCCCAGGGGACAGGGGAGGGCGTGGAGGGCACAAAGCGGCATGTCCTCCCCTGCCAGACAAACAGGGCTGAGGAGGACTCGCGGCCGGCTCTGCCTCCACACCTTTGTCCAGCCTGCTCCTTTTTGCCCTGTACCCCTGCTCCCCACCGCAGGCCTGGCAGAAGCCATCAGAGGGAGTGCCCGGTGTCCCTCGTGGGACCCTCGGCTGGGAACTCTGCTCCGGTCACCATGACGCCAAACTCCCCTTCAGTCTCATCATCACTTGGTTCTCTGATTCCAAGTTCCTGTTTCATAGATGGAGGAACTGAGGTTCCGAGAGAGGGAGCAGGTCCCCAAGGTCACAGGCAAGATCAGTGGTGAGAGCAGGATTCAAACTCTCGACCTACACACGGACAGCTGTCGGCGTCAGTGGGCAAGGGTTTTGTTTGGGAGGTGATCTCAGAAACACCGGGAGGGAGGGGGGAAGTGAGACAAGGGAGGGAGGTGAACAGGTCGTCTCTGTGGGCTCAGTGCCCAGGGACCCCTGGGAGAACGGACCACGGCAGCACTGACCCCAGCCCCCCAGCAAGGCGAGGAAGCCAAGGTATCCGCGAGCCGTCCCCCACCCCCACTGACAAGGGCCTCTCGCGTCTGCCCCCTGTCCTGCAGCCCGAGTGACTCAGGTCCCGGTGGGCCCTCAGACGACCGGGTCCCCTGGCCATTCCGAGGGGACTTCCGTCCCTCTGTCTTCCCTCACGCTGCCCACCCTGCACTGCCCCAGACCTTCTGACCCCAAAACAGAAGCTGACAAACCAGAGCTGGTACAGATGGGGAAACTGAGGACCAGAGGGGCCACCCGCACGCCGTGGGCTGCTCAGCGGGAGAGTGGCCGAATGAACTTCCCTTCTGGGCCACCTGGCTTCCAGAACAGGGCTGGCCCTGCGTCACAGACGATGACCAGCAGAAAGCAGCTGAGCTGTGTGGACTACGAGCTGGTCTCTCCACTTCTCAGAGCCTCAGTTTCCTCATCTGAAGAAAGGGATCATTAAAAAAAACTACATCACGGGATTTTTGTGGGATTCAATGGGACACGAGATACCAAGGGCTTAGGACAGCACCTGGCAAACAGTAGGTGCTTAGAGGAATGTTTGTGCTTAAATGAGCTCATGCCTGGCCCACAGGAGGCATATGCAAATGGAAGCATCATCCCCACAGCGGGCATTGCTGCTTAGAGCCCTCTCCATCACCGCCGGGCCCAGGCCTGCTCTGTGGGGACAAGACAATGGCTGAGCGGTGCCCCCCCCCATTTCCTGGGTCCCCCAGCCTCTTGCTTAAGGCTCCCTGAAGTTTGGAGAAACAGAGGAGGAGGGAGAGGAGGAAGGGGCTGGGACCTCGCCAGGCCTGCTCGCGGTAACTGTGGGCAGCGACCCCGCCTGACAGGCCCCTGTTCACCCGTCCACCCATCCGCCGGAGCCGCCTGCCCATTCCACACAGGGGACGCCTCGTGTTGCACAAGACAGGAAGGGGGAGGCCCCGGGGGGGGGGGGGCGGGTGACGCCAGGACCCCATGTCCACCCGCTGCAGACAGGACGGGCACAGGAGGCCCCAGCCAGGCTTCCTGTGTGCTGACTACACTGGGCAGAAAGGAGAAGTGGGGTCTGGGGTCACAGGGAGCTCCAGGCAGCACCTTCCGCTCCCCGGCCCCGCTGTCCCACACGCTGTCCCTGATTGGGGGCCCTGAGTTCAAATCCCACGTCTGCCATCTCCCAGCCGCGTGACTTGGGACCATGCGGCTCAGGACCTCGGTTTCCAGCTGCTGCTGGGGAACCGGGGCTCCTCCCCCGAGGCCCTTGCCCCCCGCATGTCACCATCATGCCCATTTCACTTAGGAAGAAACCAAAGTGAGAGGGTGCTTTCAAACATCATCCAGGACACTTGAAGATTTAGGGACACGATGAGGGAGCACAGCCCCGAGGACCCACTGTGCGCCGGAGATGGCAAAGACGAGGCCAAGCGGACTCCAGGGCCCACAGCAGGTATCATGAATCACTTACGATTCTCCCTCTGAGGAGCCGGGGGGCAGCCTCTGAACATGGCTCAGCACAGCTCTCCAGCAGCTGTCAGTGCAAAGGCCCTGAGGCCCGCTCCCCCCATAAGTTAGCAGAGCATGTCTGCCTGCCCCATCCCAGCAAGAGGCTGGATCAGAGGAAAACTGTCCCTCCGGTGAGCAACCTTTGGACAGTTCCCTATGATCAGGGACCCGGAAATAAACCCACCCCTGCTGGCCCAGCCTCACAGGGCCCCCGCCTTGGGGACACACCTGGCCTGAAGCAGAATAAGCATCTCCCTAACCAGGTTCCCAAGCGGTTTATGGGCAGCCCGCAGGGCTGGAGCAGTGCAATGGGGGGACCACAGGCAGACCCTGGGCTGGGGGGCAGGGGACCTGGTCACTGGGTAGCTGAGGAGGGGCTGGGTCCAGGGCCCAGAGGAAAGGCCAGCTCCGGGCCTGCTGCGGTCTCCACCAGCAAGGCCAGGGAAACTCCAGCCACCCAGAGCCCCGCCGGTGGATTGTGTAAAAGGAAAAATAAAACCAAAGACAGAGCCCCGGGCTTCCCGCCAGCCCGGCCGCCCATCTCTGTACGCGCTGCCCCCCGCCTGCCCCACCCCTGTCCAAGCCCCCGTCGCCGCTCGCCTAGACACCTGCAGGTGTCTCCCACCTGGTCCTCCCGCCTCACCCTTGTCCCCTACACAACCTATCCGCGGGGCAGCCGGCGGGATCGACGGTGTGACCCCGGCCAAGTCACTGATTCAACCCCCAGGGACGCACCCAGCCTTGACCTCCGGCCCTGGGCGCCTGGTGCCGGCACCCTCTGTACGGTCTCCCTCTTTCCCGTCACTCGCCACCCCAGAAACACAAGCATCTGCCTGCTCCTAAAATAAGTCAACCAGATTCCCACCTCCGGACCTTGCTCTTGCTGTCCCCCCTCCCCGTGACACTGCGCCCCCACATTTTGCCTCAGTGGCTGTGTCTCAATACATGCCACCTCCTCCCAGAGCCCCTCCCCGCCCAGCCCCTGCCAGGGGGTTTCCCCTGTCTCGCCCCACCGCACCCCTCTGCTTACGACTTCATAGCATGTTTCTATGTCTGGAAGTAACTACTTATCTGTATGTTTGTCTGTCTCTCTTGTGCACCAGGATGCCAGTTTACGAGGGCCAGCACCACATCCACCCTGGTCAGAGCTACGTCCCTGGCACCTGGCACACAGCGGCGCTCAATAGATATTTGTTGAAAGAGACTGAGGGGAAAACAGCTTAGATTGCCTAGGGGGCTCTCACTGGAACCTTCCGAGTCCACATTCACAGCCTCTCCCTGGGAAGGACAGGTAGGTCCCTCCTGAGGGCCAGACCCCAGCTGGTCACAGGGCTGGGAGAATTCTGACTCCCAGGGAAAGATGATCAATCTGTGATGTGTGCCATGACGCGGTGACATCCACAGGCATCCGTGTCTGGCGTGTTCACTGCGGTCCCCACAGCACCCAGGACAATGCCTGGGACACACTGGATGCCCAAGAAACATCTGTCCAGTGTCAAGTACGTGAGTTCTTGATCCAGCTGGCCACTCCGTTCAGGAGTAAAAACATCTCCGGCCCATTCAGCCACCGGCCAGCCGTTCCATGAGGCCCACTGTGTGCGGATCCTGAGAACGGCCAGGGGAGAGGTTCTGGCCCTCCAGTTCGAAGAGGAAGCCGAGATAATGAGGCTCCGTCACAAGGTCACCCAGCTGGGTTCAGGGGGCTCAAAAGTTCAAGATCGCAGGGTGTCGTGCATCCCTCCCCAGGGCATCCCTGGCCCCTCCCTGGGGTACAGGGCATGAGGACAGGCGGCCTCTGCTTCTCTCTGGAGCATGTCACAGGGCTGTGGTGAAACGGAAGCAGGGCCCCTGCCCATCCCGGGCGAGGGCCTCTGAGGGCCCCACCCTCCCCATTCCCAGCCCAGACTCTTCCCAGCTGACTGCGGGGCGTCAGTTACCGTTCCTCTTTTCTCTGGGCAGGAGGAAGCGGGTGGGGCCATGGGAAGAGCCAGAGACTCAGTTTCCTCATCTGACGAGTGGGTTCAACCCCTGGCACTTTCTTCAGAAGTGGTAGAGATTCAAAGAGAGCATCCGTGAAAGACGCTGAGCCAGGGCGGGCCAGGCGGTCAGGTGGGAAGGCAGAGGCGGGCACAGGTGCCTTGTGACCTTTCTCCCTGCTCAGCCGTTCCTCGGGCTCTCACTGCTCTCCGCTAAGGCCCAGCTGCTCTGGCTGTGGAGCCTGCCCAGCCCAGCCCTCAGCCTTCCCCACTCCCCACTCAGCCCTCGCCTCACAGCTCCAGCTACAACGTCTCTTAGATTCACCTACTCCCTCTGTTCTAGCTCGTCCCACCACAGGACCTTTGCACATGCCGTGGTCACTTGCTGGAACATTTGTTCCTCCCTTTCTCATCTACTTGGCCTCTACTCATCCTTCAGTTTTCAGCTCGGCATCCTCTAGGAAGTCTTTCTGACCTCCCCAGCACATCCACCCTCCTGCCCATCAAAGACCTTCATCACTTCGTCCTTGTCGGTCACAAATGGACATTTCTGGGAGTGATTTGGCAAATGTCTATCTCCCACACTGGGCTACACGCTCCTTGTAGGCAGGGATCATCGCCTCCCCAGCGCCCGGCACAGAGTACGTGCTTCATGAGTATTTGCTGAATGAACAGATGATACGCACAGAATGAATAGAGCAACAGATTCCCCCAGACGCCCTCTCTCACATCCTGGTCTGGCCTTGGACCCGCACCACCCCTGCCCTGCCCAGGCTTCAGCCACCCTGCCCCTTGTCCCCAAAGCGCAAACCCCCTCACCTCTCACATCCTTATTTTCCTGTTTGGAAACCCGAGAGATGGGCCTCGATGGTGGGCTTTTGGCCTGGGTTCTCTTGAGCCTCATGTTCTAAGGATGGGCCTTGGGGTCACTCTGGAGTAGAGGTCAAGGCCAGGAGGCCCTGGTGTGAACCAGAATAGCACACACACACCCTTATCTATGTCATACTCGGGGCAGTCACAACTTAGGGACTCTGACGGGAATTCAACTGCACATACTCAGCAAAAAATAAAGTCTCGGAGAGAAAAGAGCCGATTGATGGCGGACATGCCAGGAGGGGGAGGTATGGGTTAACGGTTCCCCACAGTCTAAGTCTGCTCAGATGCAGCCCTGTTTCCACACGGTGGCCCCCAACATAAGCCAGGCCTCCCCTGGGTGGGGTCCCAGCGCTGGGGGGGGGAGGGGTGGCAGGCTGAATTTATGGAAACCGTACATCCGCCACGGCTGGGGACGGCCACGTCCTTCCTGTGGAATCCCCAAGGGGAACTTGGCCGTGGTTGATTTCCACCTTACAGGCCAGCGTTAGAGCCCGCGCTTGGGACACATGGGCCACCGCCCTGGGTCCTCACCCTTCACTCCACCCACTGGGACAGCAGGTACCACCACTCAGAAGAAAAGAAAAAACTTAAACCATCAGACGGGATGAAAGGGAACGCTGAGGGCGGGCTGCAGACGCCCACCGTCCATTCCTGCCAGCGACGCCTCCGGCCTCCCGAAGGCTCTGTGACGCGGTGACAGGCCCTGGCTCCGAAGCTCTCTGCTCCGGAGAGATCCTCTCCTCACCATCTGGGACCCTCCCCCGCCCCGAGGTCCAGGCAGCACCCCTGGGCGGGGAGGGCCCAGCCCTGAGCAGGGAGTCACCTCCAGCCCCAGCGGTGTCTCCACGGCCACATCCGCGGGAGGCCATCTTGCCCAGACCGTTGCCAGGCCTCAGGCTGAATAAGACAGTCTCCACTTGCCAGAGCTCACTTCCGGGGCGCACGAGACACCCAGAAAATGAGCACGTAAATCCAGAGGGAGGATGACGCGGGTGCGGCAGGAAAATGAATCAGGGTCGGGACCGAGAAAGATGGGGGGACTGCGGCAGGCATGGTCTGGAGGTCCCTCTGAAGAGCACAGATGAGGAGAGGGGGCAGGGCATGGAAAAATCCAGAAGGACAGTGTTCCAAGCAGAGGGAATGACCAGGGCAAACATGGGGAAAGGGCGGGGAAAACCTTGGGTGCTGTTTAAGAAGGGGCGAAAGTCGGCGTGGCCAGAAGGAGGGGGAGGCGTGGGGGTGGCTCATCCTTCAGGATCGTGGCTGGGGAGGACGTCACGTTCCAGGAAGCAGGTGGGAGCCCCGGAGGGGGCTGAGCAGGGCAGTGGTGTGCACGACGGAGGGGAGGCGAGGGGGGCGAGGGGCAGGTCGGATTCTGGCCACCGTTGGAAGAAGGTCAGGCCAGTGGGACTTGCCGACGGACTGGATGTGGGGTCGGGGAGAGTGGGGTGGGCAGCAGCCTGATCGCTGGGTGGGGGCAGCGCCTCTCTCCGAGGAGGGGAGGGTGTGCCGGAGAGGGGGCTGGGTAAGTGATAAGTGACACCCACATTTCTGGAACACTGAGCAAGACAGAGACGTGCGAGGAGGAAGGGGCTGGGCTCGGCAGTCCGTGCGGCCCATAGGGCACCGACGGTCACACTGACGGGGACGAGCGTGCTCTCGCACAGGAACGAGGGACTCACAGCAGGGGGAGGCAGGAGAGGGCTCGCCTCCAGTCATTTGTGAGGCCTGAGGAGGGCCGGGAAGACAGTGCTCACCACCGAGAGAACCAGCCAGAGAAAGGCCAGCACGTCCAGGCCCGCCGGTGCCATCCAGACGGGAAATGAATGTCAACGAGGCTGGAACCAGGTGGCTGGCCCAGCTGTGGCCCTGTTACCCTCTGAGCCACATTTCTTTGGGACATCTTGAGAGGCTGAGTCCTTACATTGATCTAAGTCAGTCCTGGGAATTTTCTTTTCTGGTAAAGGTGGACATTGACTCCATGATCACGTACTCACGGGGAAGTCTACTGGGACATTGAGGAAATATCTTCCTGCTTGATAAAAGAGTGAGATTGAGGATGGGAAAAATAATCCCTTTTTGGATCACTGTCTTCCCTTTCTAGTTAAGATGTGGTTATGGGATGTGATGTCTGGTGCCCCAGCAGCCACCAGGACCCATGAAGACAGGAGAAGTGAAGAACTCAGATAACCAATCCAGGAAAAGCCCCACATCCAGACTTCCTGTTCTAAGATTTAATTAAATGTCATCACCGTTCCAGGCATGGAAAATAGCCTAAGTGGGACAAAAAGCAAATGGGAATGAATCCTGAGACAGAGGAGGAAATAGAGGGGTGTTAGGAACGAGGAAGCTAAAAAGGAGTCTGTTAGAGAGAATTTCATTTCGGGCAGCAGGCTCCTGGGGGGGAGGACAGAGTAGCCTTGCAGATACTCGAATCTTCGCCTAGAAGTCGAGGATGCCAAGGACAGCCCCACCTCATACACAGATCGGGAAACTGAGGCCCAGGGAAGCGAGCGGCTGCCCGAGGCCACACAGCAGAGGCAGACTGGCTCATGCATCCAGCCGGGCCGATGACCTCCCGCGCAGGTCCTGAGGCGGCTGACCTGAGGCACCGTGGGCCTCAAGGATCCCTGCAGCACTCAGCAAACTGGCAGAGAAGCAGCGAGTGCTCAAAACCACCGAGGCGCGGGGCCTGGGCGCACGGCAGACCCCGTAAGTGTGAGCTGCTGTTTCTGCAAACAGTGGGTGCCCGTGAAGGGTGTGCCTGCCCCGTGGCAGCCGCATTTCCAGCCCTGGGCATCCAGCAAGCCTTTCCATCCCTCAACAGCCCTACGGGCCTCATCCACTCCCCAGCTCCGGGCTGTCTAGGCCCCAGGTCAGTGAGCCACCCCCAGTGAGCGCTAACACCTCACCGAGCTCCCTCCGCCTCGCTTGTATGCCTCTTGGGACAGGCAGCTCACCCCCCCCCAAGGGCCCCCTTTCCAAGGTTCTGTGTCCCTCTGTGCCCTCGGGCAAGTACCAAGGGCCTCTCTGGGCCTCCCTTTCCACGTGCGTCAAAGGGTGTTCCTAACAGTCCCATCGCCTAGGCTGGTGGTGAGGACCCAGGAAGGCCCTCGATACAGGGCCCGGCCTACGGTTAGCTCTAGATCAGCATGAGATATGGGGACCAGGCACGATTGTTGCCGGGGGCCGGCTCTGCCCCTGCCTCCTGCACCAGCCATGTGTCTGTCGGGTTTGGGAGGTGAGGTGGCAGGAGTGTCCCCAGGTCCCGACCCAGGAGCTGGAGGAGAGGGAAGGTAGGTGTGCGGAGTCCGCCAGCCCACAGCCCAGCCCTGCGGCCCCCGGCTCCGCCCACGCCCCACCCGGGGCCCTCTCTGAGGACCCAGTCTGGCTCGGCCCCAGGGCCCCGGCCCAGCCCAGGTCCCCCCCTTCCTTCTTGTGCCCCCACCACCACTGAGCCCAGGCCCCCCTACAAGAAGGCACTGGCTGCGGCAGCAACAGAACCACAGGAGCTGAGTTCGAATCCCCGCTCTGCCATTTCCCGCCGCTGTGACCATAGGCACTTCATTTCTCTGTGCCTCAGTTTTCTCATCTGTTAAATGGGGCCACAGGACCTCACAGAGCTATACTGAGGATTCTATGAGTTTGGGGATGGCAGAGCGCCCAGCATGTAACAAGCCTCAGGGAACGTCAGCCCTACTTCCTCTGCTCCCCCAGGCCTAGAGGACGGAGCCAGGAAGACAAATGCAGGGGTGGGGAAGGCACATCCGGCCTCGAAGCTGGGTGCCATGAGCAGAGCACTGGATAAGGAGTCCAAGGCCAACTCTGCTGTGTGACCTCGGGCTAGCTATAGACATCTCTGGGTCCCAGCATGAGGGAAAGAAGAGGCTGGGGTCTTCCCCTCTCTCTCTAGGAAGTGGGGGAAGGGGTGGGCAGGGGCTTGGAGCCAAGTTTTCTTTTCATTTTTTTCTTTTCAGCACAAAGGGCTGGAATGAAACCCAGAGGCTGGGAGAGAATCCTGCTGTGAAGACAGGGAGCTGGTAAATAGGACAAGGCTGGGCTCCACCGGAGATACTAACAGGCAAGGGCGGCTTGCTCAGGGCGCTCCTACCCCTCCCTCAGGGCGCTCGCCTGGGCATCCAGGCCCCCCCCTCCCCAGGCATCTCCTGCTCAGCCACTGTTTCTGTGTGCGGACACGGGCAGGCCATGTGGCCTCTGTTTCCTCATCTGCAAAATGGGTACAGTAACAGTACTTTCCCCGTAGGTAGGAGTAGGCGTGTTGTTGCGGTCGCAGGGCAGGAACCTCACTCAGGCAGGCTCAGATAGGACACTGCCTCCGCCACACGCTCGCTGTGGGGCACGGGGCCAGCAACTCTAACCGCTCTGTGCCTCAGTTTCCCCAACTGCCAGGCAGATAAACTGAAATGACTCAGCATGGAGCCTGGAGCCTGGGAAATAGTAACGATCGTTACTATTGTTTTCCTGCTTCGGGAGTCCCACGGTCTGGGCCCCCAGTCTCGGCCTCCCTTCCTCCGAGCACCTGTTAATCTCAACAATTCCTTCCCACACTTCTTGGGCACCTGCTGTGGATCTGTCTTGGGGAAGCCGACATCCCAGGAGAAGAAATGTTAAACTCAAGATTTGTGTGTGAAGGGCTCGCCACATAATCCAGGGGCTCCGTGCTGCCCTTCACCCCCGTCTGGCCTCCCGGGACCGCTCCGAGCGGGGGTTCTGGCAGGGCGCCGGGATGCAGCCCTCAGGGGCCCCAGACACAGCATCTGGGGGGATGGGGGCATGTGGGAGACTGTCATGTGGAAGAGGCAACTTCCCATGAAAGAGGGTGCCCAAAGAGGCCTTGGGAGCCAGAGGAGATCAGGGTGGGCTTCCTGCAGGAAGCAGTTATGAATAACAACATGTATTGAGTGCAGGTCTGCACCAGGCACTGTTCTCTTCACAACAGCCCTTTGCAGAAGGTTTTTCACACTCATTCTGTGGGTAATAGTCTGAGGCCAGAGAGCTCTCGTAGCCTGCCTGAAGTCACACAGCAGACACGCCGGAGCTGAAATTCAAACCCTGTGGTCTAACTGAAGCATCGCACTGCTCCCCGGACAGGGCTCTCCAGCATAGGCACTGGACCTGGTTGTCCCCTCTGCCCAGACTACACTCCCCACGGCAGAAATCATCTGAAGCCTCCCCCACCTACACTTCAGCCCCTGAAGGCCTGAGCCCCTCCCTCACGGAGGCAGGGGTGGGGGTAGACCACAGGCGCAGCCCCCTGCATCCTGGTAAAGGAAGGAGGGAACGGTCGTTTTCTCGGTTGTTTCCCACCACTCCGCAAGGCCGGCCCCGGGGTTGTCCCCATTTTCCAGAGGAGAAAACTGAGGCAGGGAGGCTCAGAGGCCTGTGTGAGTCCAGACCCTGCCCCATCTCCCCCAACTGCACTGAAGATGTGAAGGAAACAGCCTCCAAAGTGACTCTGCGCCTCTGTTTGCCCCCTGATGAAATGGGGAGATGAGCCAGGACCTCCCGTGGGGGGAGGAGCAGGACCTGGGTCCCCAGGACCTGGCCCCAGGGGCCCCCCCAGGCTGCCCGTATCACTGACGCCCGCATCATGACTGTTGGGGCGCTGCGCCCCGTCAGACCTGTGAACCCCTAGACTTGCGGTACTTCCTGTAAGGAAACCCGCCTGCGAGGCCTTAGTGAGGGGCCCTGATCGCTCATTTAATTATAATCTTTGGGGAAAGAACCCCCCGCCCCTTCAGCTGCTAGGGAAGCCGCCAGTGTGGCTGTGGCCTGCGGGGGGTAACCGACCCGGCCCCCAGGCCTTTGTGTCAGTCCTGCCCAGATTACTCTGTTTTTCCAACCCCAAACCAGGCCTGGCATGAACTCAATGCTCAGCATTGTCCTGGGCCCGGGCCTCCCCCGGGGGCCCCCAGGGCCAGGCCTCATCCTTCCTCCAGCTGGGGAGCCGGCCCCCACGAGGCGTCTCAGGAAACCAGAAACCCAGCAAGGCCAGCTGGGGCGGCCTCCTGCGTGCTGGTCCCAGGCCCCCTGTGTGCCACCTCCTCAAAACCTCACCACCTCACTGCAGGGAGGGGCTCGTGTGTGCCCATTTTCCAGATGGAGAGACTGAGGCCTGGGGAGTTGATGTAGGGAGCATTGGCAGAGCCCAGGTCAGACTGCACCAAGGACGCTGTCCCAGGAGGGGGTCCGGGTACCCTGGACCTGCACCAGGAACCAAGCATGAGAGGGAATTCGGGAGGCAGTCCTCACCGGGCAGAGATGGAAGAGACCTGAGCCATGGGGCAGAGGGCTTCATGGCTAAGGGCTGCGATTCCCACCACGGCTGCTCCGGGTTCAAGTCCAGCTCTGGGCCCTGTTTGCCTCTCTCTGCACCTTGCTTTCCCAAGCTAGGAGACTGGGGAGGGAGGGGACTCAGGCCATCAGCTGGTGTGAAACACTTAGTGGGGAGTAAGTGCTGCGTTAACAGAGCTGAAACCCAGAGCCCGACAGCAGCCAAGGTTCCAAGACAGCAGGAGAGCACCTCGTGTCACCCACGTCAGGGCCCGCAGGAGCCGAAGACGGAGCAGCACCAGGGGCGAATGTGGATGCCCCCGGGCACTCCAGGGGAGAAAATGGTGACTGTCCTCCTTTGCTCCCTCCAGATCACCGCCTTCCCCACCTTCACCTCAGCCTCGTAGGCTGAACTGGGGGGATGGGGGGCACCGCCCCTGCTCTGGGCTTCCTGTGGGGTTCCCTGAGTGGAGGAGATGGGAGGGCTGGGTGGGCATAACAGCCCCTCCCGGCCGTGTCCCCTCCCCCAGGCTAGAGTTGTCCTTCCCAAGGGTCTCAGCTCCCGCCAGGGGCCTCTCCAGGCACCGCCCCTGCACCATGCCAGCCCCACCCTGCACCTTTCCTTGGTTGGTGCTCTTAGCCCTGCCCCCACCTCAAAGAGTCACTTCATTCCATTTCCCCCGAGATCCGAGGTAGCCCACTTGAGCCGTCTGTGTCCCCCAGATCCTGCAGATCTGAAATCAACGTGGTAAAACCTGAAATCAACATGGTAAAACGCTAAGATCTGACAAAGCCAGATGATGGGGACCTGGGGCTCCTCACAACCCTCTCCTGTGATGTTCCAGGGGCTGCAAGATCTCCCCAAGGAAGAGAGAGATGGTGGAGACACAGCATCTCCGGCAGTCAGGAGGCCAGGCCTCCTGGGTGAGGCCCGAGGTCAGTGGAGGCCAATGGGTCCGACCCCCAGTCCAGCCACACTCACCTACTTCCTCCTCCTGGGTCCCTTCCTACCTTTCGCCTTGACTCTGCACCTCCCGACAGAAAATGGGATCCACATGCAGGGGTCACTGCAGAGGGGCCCCCAAGCAGGACCACTGCACCCCCACAAGGAAGGTTCTGGCTCCTATTCACAGCTCCCTGGGGTGGGGGGGTGGACACCCTGGAGAAATCCATTCCCCATGGCACCTTCCATCCCCACCTCGTTCCCCTCTCTGATCGGCCTCTTGCAGATAACAGTTTGGGGGGGGGGGTTGTTGTTGTTTGGGGGGTTGTGTTTTATGTTTTAGATCGACATACACAATCACTCGATCTGTAACTTGTCACACATGCCCAAATGGAATCATTTTGTGTGCGCTGTTTTCATTTGGCATCTGACCGCCTTTTTTTCTCTTTTCCTTTTCTGCAAAAGCCTTCTCTCTCCCCATGTTGACAGCTGAGAATGGGCTTTTACATATTTTTCTGTAAGCGTGAAAATCCCATACAGACTCTGCCTGGACGAGGGATCTCTGTATCTGTCATTTCCTTCACAAATCAGGGTCGCATTGGCCACCCTTCCCAGCATCCCGCTCTCCCACATTTACGAATCTCCACGCAGACAGGAAATCTTGATTGTTCACAGCGGCGCTGTGGCGAAAACAACCGAAATGCCCACCAACAGGTGAATGGGCAAACATAATGTGGTCTATCCGCACAATAGAGCATTATTTGCCCATAAAAAGGCATGAACTCCTGGTACGCACTCACTACTCGGGGGGGAAAAAAACCATTATGCTAATTGAAAGGAGCCAGACGCAATAGATCACCTATTACATGATTCCATTTATATGAAATACCCAAAATAGACAAACCCCAAAGACGCAGGAAGCGCATGGGTGATCACCGGAGGCTGGGGTCGGGCAGGGTGAGGAATGACGTGCTGACCGGGTACAGGGTCTCTTGAGGGGGTGACGAAGTGTCGGGGAACTGAATAGAGGCCACGGTTATACAACATGGCAAATGGACCAAGAGCTGCCGAATTGCACACTTTAAAATGGTTCATTATGGAATGATTAATTAAAATGGCTACTTCTTATGTGAATTTCACTTCAATTTTTTAAACTAAAAAGATATATCAATGTATATATTCCTCCTCCTTTTTAAAACAAAAATAGACTACTACGCACACGGTGTTCTACTTGGAACGTTTTTCAATGAAACACAAGTCCTAGAGGAAAAACACCTGTGCGCTAAAGAACACACCAACCAGCCAGAGTGGGCACACAGTCACCTGGGAAACCGTGGAACATTCTTTTTAACAGCTGCTTAATAGTCCGGGGTGTGGACAGACCAGAATGGGGTCGCTCACTCCCCCCAAAATGATGGATCATGAGTTTGGGGGAGGGGTGGCCTCCTGACACACCTCGGCCCCTGGGACTTTATACACAGGGTTCATTTTGCCCTTACTCCAATCCCACGTTTTCTCCCATTTTTCAGGCGGAAAAACTGAGGCCCAGAGAGGGAAAGGCCAGGACGTGGCTGAGGCAGAGCTCCACACCAGGCCTGCCGGAGTCCTGGGCCCACTCCGCACTGGGGACACGGCAGGGAAGAGCAGTGACCCAGGCGCCTGCCTGGGGAGCCAGCACGTCAGCGGGAGAGACAGACAGGAAACAAGGTGAGTCAGTACCTCTGTGGCCTCTTCCTGGGAAGTAGAGGAGGGAAGAGGGAGAAGGGACGGCAGGGTGGTGACATTTGTAAACAGGGCAGTCAGGGAGGGCCTCACCGGGGAAGGGATGTTTGGGCAAAGACCCAAAGGAGGTGAGGGAGGAGTTGTCCGGTTTTCATCCATTTGGCGGAACAGTGTTGGGAGCCGAGGGCACGGCAGGTGCGAAGACCCACGGGCAGGGAGCGGCGAGGCACCTCGTGTTGCCGGGGCAGGAAGGGACAGACGCACGGGCAGGAACCGGGGGCTTGCAGCCCAGCTATCTCTGAGTAACAGGGAGCCGGGGAAGGGTTTGGAGCCAGGCAGACGGGGATTAGGTTTGGGTTTTGAGGAGCCACCTCTGGCTCTCGAGGAAGGGTGGGGGGCCGGGGCGCGTCTGGGTGGCTCGGGCAGGGAGGCAGCCCTCGGAGAGGGGATGGCAGGTCCGGGGGGTGGGGAGAGTCCCTGCCCACCTCCCCTCCATCTATGCACCCCTGAATCTAGCCCCCCTTGGAGGAAGCCAACTCTCAGCCTCCACAGAGAAAGTGCCCAGAGGGGAAGAACTTGGCTGATTCACAGGCCGGGGCCTCCCGACTTCCCTCCCGGGGAAGCCTGAGCTCCGATAACGGGGCAGGGAGCCCTGTGGGGGCTGAGAGCAAGTAAATAAAGTAATACAACAGTGATAAATGATAAAAAGTGGTTAACAGAGTGACCTGACTTGCAGGGTGTCATCAGGGAGGGCTTCCTGTAAGAGGTGGTGTTGGAGCCAGATTCAGAATCAGAAGTAGAAATATAACCAGGCTGAGGATAGAAGGATGAACGTCTCAAATAGAAGGAAAAGCACCTGGCAAAGCCCTGAGATTCAAGGCAGCCTGGTGAGTTCGAGTCTCAGAGAGGAGGCCCGGCCAGCGGGAGCCCTGCGTGCCAGGGCAGACAGCGGCCTAAGCCAGGAACATGCCCGTGCCAGGCCCACACAGGGTCAGCTCCCAGCAAGAACTGTCCCTGATGCCAGGGAGGTGGCGGTGGTGATGGTCCCCCACCCGTACACTTCTCTGAGCCTCACCCCAAGCCAATAAAATAAGAAGCATATTTGGAAGAGAAATAAAGGAAGTCGTAGAAATTGTCCATGCTGTGAAGACGAGGAAATCGGGGCACAGAGCGCAGAGAGGTGATCAACTTCAAGGGGCCGTGCTGCGAGGAGGCTGCGGACAGCTCCTACCTCCCGGCTCACTCCCTGCCCCTCGCAGACCCGCTTTGTCACATTGGGAGGGGCCCTCGTGCAGCAGCGGCTGAAGGAGCTGGCCCAGGGCCCGCGGGGAGGAGGCGGCGATGGCAGGGGATGAGAGACAGACGGAAAGACAGACCTACAGCGGACCCTGGGTGGGGCTACCTGCCCCCTGAGTCAGGCCACAGCCCGAGTCTTGAATGACCCGTGGCTAGAATTTCCAGAACAGTTCAAAGACTCCAAGGGCTGCCTTTAAAACACTAGTGCTCTCTCATCCACCGAGCATGCATTGAGCACCTACTGCATGCCCTGTGCTAACATTGTTCCCAGGCCCTGGGGCACCGTCCCCAGACCCAGCTGGGGCTGACACCGTGTGGGGACGGGGTGGTGGCCCCGTGAGCAGAGACAGGGATGTGTTTCTTCAAAGAGGGATAAAGGGCTTGGCGGGCAGAGACGGGGAGCTGTGAGCAGGTGTGGAGGGAGGGGAGCAGGCAGCTTGCTGGGGGCCAGGCTGACCCCACGAGGGGGGTGGCGCGAAACTGCTCCCATGGGGGAGGGCAGCAGTCAAAGAGCAGGAGCCCCTCGTGGGGCAGCAAGGAGGCCAGTGCGCCGGAGCCGGGGTGGGGACGGGGTCCGCCATGCTGGGCCTCGGGGGCCTGGAAGGGTCTCCAAGTAGGGGACATGGTCTGACTTCGTCTAAGGGCTCCTCTGGCTGTGTGTGGAGAGCCAGGAGGGGCCTGGGGAGGAAGCAAGGAGCCCAGGGCGGAGGTGACCCGGTGGTCAGGACAGGAGACAGTGAGGCTGGCCCAGGGGAGTGGGGGGGAGGGGAAGGAGCCCGGAGGCTCTGCTCTGGGGACAGTGAGGGGCCTTCAGGTAGGACCCGAGCTCCCCTTTAAGACCTTCATTCCCTCAAGCACTCCATGAACACCCCCCTCTTTCAGACACATGATCTGGGCCCCGACCCCTGGCCCCTCATAACACAGACCCCAGAGACCTCACACATTCTCAGTGGCTCTGAAACAAGACTTCCCAGGGGCGCCTGGGTGGCTCCGTCAGTGAAGCATCCGACTTCGGCTCAGGTCATGATCTCGCGGTTCGTGGGTTCGAGCCCCACGTCGGGCTCTGTGCTGACAGCTCAGAGTCTGGAGCCTGCTTCGGATTCTGTGTCTCCCTCTCTCTCTCCCTCTCTCCCAGCTCACAGTCGTCTGTCTGTCTCTCTCTCTCTCAAAATAAAATAAGGACATAAAAATTTTTTTTAAACAAGACTACCCAGATGCAGAGCTTCCTTCTGCGGAAGAGTCTGCAGGTAGGAGAAGGGGGAAAAAAAAGAGGAGGGGAGGGGAGGGGGAGGCAGTCCCTTCCCTTGGCCACAGACCCTTGCACCGCCCCACACTCCCCTTCCCGAAACCCCAGGACGACGGGGCAGGAGAGAGAAGAGAGCCTCTGCTCGCAGCGAAGTGTCAGCTGACACCAGATGCCCTCCCTCCGCGCCGTAGAAATCTCCCAGCTGGAGCGGCCGCACGCCTGAGGTGTCCCAGCGCCAAAGGCCGACGCGATCTCATGAAGCGGGAGAAGATGTGGCAAGCCACTCCACGGGGGGACACGGGCCCCAGGGCCCCTCTGCCTCTTTAGGAGACGTTGGGAATACGTGATTCATCCCCACCAGAAATGAGAAGAAAGGACGATGATAGCCTTCACTGCTCCTGCATACCAGCAACGTGCCAAGGGCTTCCCAGATACTATTTTTATAAATTGTCATTGTGTGTTTGGATTACAAAATTAAGAGACTCATTGTAAAAAAGAGAGAGAGAGAAAGGAGGGGAGATGGATGTGGAAAAGGGAAGGAGGGGAATTCTAACACGAGGGAAACATGTAACTCAGCCTCCGTCAGTCACACTGGCCTTCTCCTTACACTTCAAACACTCCACACGCACGCCTGCCTCAGGGCCTTTGCACTTGCTGTTCCCTCTGCCGGGAATACTCTTACCTCAGAGAGCCAGCCACATGGCCCCCCTCCCTTCGCGCCCTGCTCACAGAGACACCTTCCCTGGCCAAGCAGCAGCTGTCATGCCCATGATTCGTCTTCACTGAACTTCGTGCTACCCGGCACTTTGTTGGTTGACTGTCTGACGGGCACCTCTAGGCTGTCAGCTCCATGATGGCGAGGAGGTGTGTGTTCTGTTCACTGCTGGATCCTCAGGGTTCCGATCGGCTCCTGGCACACGGCAGGTGTTCGGGAGTGAATAGGTAGGGGATCAGCGCAAGCACGAATCAAATGTCTCCGCAACTGGACCCGGAAGGCAGCGGCCGGGGCCTCACGGGTGTCCCGCACACACCAGGCATTTGTGCATGAGGCGGTGGGTGGCAAAGTCACCAGGAACTGAGCTACCGAAGCAAAGCAAACAAGAAAGAGAAGGAACCATTTATCCGGGCCCCTGAGTGCCTGTCTCATCCTACACCCCCCCTCCCCCATCAGCTTGCTTGTCCTCATGACAACACCACGAGATAGGTCGGAAGCCCATTTTCCAAATGAGGAAACTGAGGCTGAGTGAAGAGAAGTCCTTTCTTCCCGGGTCCCCCAGCCAGGAAGGGGCAGGGCAGGCAAAATCAGTCCTGTCTGCCTCCAAAGGCCTCCAAGCTGAGGGCCACCCGGCCCATTCACACGGTCCACAGCGGCAGAAGCCCTACTGTGTGCAGGGCTGAGCCAGCCGGTGGGAGTGTGAGCTCAGGGCTGCCGGGCTTTCAATGCTTGGAAGCTAGGCTGGGTGTCCACGTTTTTACAGGAAATCTCTTGCTCTTCAACGCTAGAACCAAATCAAAACGCTAGAGAACACACCGTGCAAGCTAAAGAAGGCACATCCGAGGGCTCCTACTTTGAGACCCCAGGTCTACGCCTGGGATTTCAGAGAACGTGGACCTCATGGAGGGGGCGGCAGGCAAAGAAGGCTTCCTGGAGGGGGTGAGATCGGGCTGCTTTGGGCCTGAGGAGGGTGGGGCCAGCCTGAGAAGAGGGGTCCTGGGCCGCCTCCGGCGATGCTGGGGGTCAGAGGAGGCTCCGTCCAGGACTCCCTGAAGACGCCCAGCCGGTCAGACCAGCCTGACACCAGCAGCAACTGGGAGCGGCGCTCCGAGGCGACCTGGGGCCCCCGGGATCCGAGCTGCCTCGGACGTGTTTCCCTGAAGACTGTCCCTGAGAATGTTCCACGGAATGGCCCAGCGCGGTGGCCAGGTGAACTGGGAGCACGGATGCCTGAGCTCCTTCATCCTTCGGTCCTCAGAGGCAGGAGGAGCCGAAGCAGAAAATATCTGAGATCCAAAACACAAAGGTCCTGGCTTCAAAGGAAACGGTAACATTTAAGCGAGATGTTTCTAAAATGTAATACTGTATCCACCAGTCAGCTGCAAGGTAACATTTGGGGGGTTTTTTCTTTCTGTCTTCTTTTGTCCATTGTATATAAGTTCTATGGAGGCAAGATGTAGGTGTGTTTTAATGATTGGTATGATAAGTTATATGATTGATGTGATAGGTTGATATGATTGAGGCGCTTTGAGACCTACTTTACCAGCTGGGAGACTGGGAGAGATACTTCTTCCCTTCCCTGTGCCTTCATTGCCTCATTGGTGAAACGGGGCTGGGGGAGTAACCCGGACCCGGGGCTGCCATGCGGCGTAATGATGATGCACATTAAACACGTAGAAAGGATTTGACCATTGTGAGCACTCAGGAAGCGCTAGCTACAATCACACTTACCAACATGGTGGCCCGCCACTATTTCAGATCACACCATAAAATATAATGGATTCTGGAGACATTGGTATAAACTCATACTTGCCTAAGACAGATATAGATGGCTAAATATAAAAATATTTATAGATGTGGGCATATACGTGGGTTGAATACACAGCCCGTGTTTCTTGGCTCCGTCTGCCAGGAAGGCCTACAAGAAATGCCACCCCCCCCAGCCCTGGGCACCCTGGGCACCAGAGCTTGGTTTCTAACACCCTTCCTTGCTGGGAGGAGCCCCCACTTCTCACCAAGACATGCCTGCGGCTGAGACTGGGACAGGAGACGAGCATCTCGTGGTGCAAGAGGTAAGAACATGCTCAAAACGAAAACCAAACAGAAACCCCCGATGCTGATGGGGGCATGCCACAGGGCAAGGAAGCCACCCGCAAGAGCTCCCGGTGGTCAGAGGTGGGCCACCCTGAGCAGCAAATACAGTAGTGCTGAATTATGACCCAGAGGATAAATAAATTCAATATCCTTGAGTCGACACTGGTACAAGCGAAACTGAACACGTCAATGGGGAGAAGGGATGACTCTCCTGCGCAGAAGAAATGTCGCTGATGCCGCGGAGAGTAACTCCCCACCGGGTGCCGCACAGAATGACGTCCTTCCAAAGAGGACACTTCGGAAAGGGGGGAAACAGTCACTTCAAGTGGAGAAGACCGACAACCACTGCGTGAGCCAGGGGGTCAAGGTCAACACCCATAGTGATAATCATGTTAACAGGGTCTATCCTTGATGTGATACCATAAAATGTCACTTCCCAGGGCGCCTGGGTGGCTCAGCTAGTTTCTTTGACTTTAGCTCAGGTCATGATCTCACGGTTTGTGGGTTCAAGCCCTGCGTCAGGCTCTGTGCTGACAGCTCGGAGCCTGGAGCCTGCTTCTTATTCTGTGTCTCCCTCTCTCTCTCTGTCCCTTTCCTACTCACACTCCCTATCTCTCAAAAATAAGTTAAAAACATTAAAAAAATTTTTTTCATGTCACTTTCCTTCTGAGAACTTCCTTCCCCTTGACCGTAAGAAAGACATCAGTCCAATTATCCCAATAGAGAAGCAGCCTCCCAGAAACCTGACCAGCACTCCTCAAAGCTGTCAAGTTCACCGAAAACTAGGAAAGTCTGAGAAACTGTCACAGCCGAGAGGAGAAAAGAGAAACCTGATTACTGAATGTGATGCGGAATCTTGAGTGGGATTCTGTGCCAGAAGAAGGATGTTAGCCCAAACTGAGGAACTCGGAATGAACTCTATGGACTTGGTTCCTGACGCCGCACCCACAGCGGAGCCTGGATGGTGACGGGGGCGCCGCACCAACGTTAGGTGATAATCATAAATTTTCATTTTTCTGTAAATCCAAACTGTTCTAAAAAATAAAGCCTACTCGTAAAAACTCATTCCTTTCTCCACTATGACTTTTCCCATCTTCTCACAGTCTGTGGAATGACTTTCTCGGACCCTCGCCAATCAATGCCCCTTCAGCATCAGAATCAGCCTCGGTCTACCATCCGCTCTGTGCGCCCCGGCCTCGGGTTTCCGGGTCACAGCCTGCTCACCTCTGGGCTGATGGAAGGCATGTGGCGCTCTGTGCAAATCTTTCTGTGGGGAAATTGCGTCTCAAGCCAGAGGACCTGTTCTCCTGACGTGGGAGCAGTCCTGGGGGTATTCTACCGTGTAGATGCCTGCTGTTTGCATCAACGGTCAGCAATGCCATGGTGGGGGGGGGGGCAATAAACCCTCGGGGTTTATCAGGACCATCACTAGTTCTAGGTGAGATTCTTCCTCCCCTTGAATTTTCTGACTGCGAGAGGCATCCCTTTGTCCCTGTTTCAAGCAGGGGTCCATCTGAGAGACGGCCACAGGACTCCACCAGGCCAGCCTCCACCGCTCAGAGTTATCTGGGCCAAAATGCAAGAAGCGCCATGAAGAAATGCTTCAGTAGAGCAAGGGGTGGGCCCCAAACCTCCCGACCCCTGCCCCAGGCCTCCTCCCTGACCCTGAGGGCGACTGACTCTGTCTGGGAGGAAAAACAAAGGGATGGCATGCAGCAAGACACCCATTTCTCAGAAAGTCTGGGTTGGAGGTCGGGGGCCTGGGTTCAAGTCCTGCATCTGTGTCTGACTCATAGTGTCACCTTCCTCCCCTCACTTCCCCTCGTCTGGACCTCAGGTTCCTCATCTGGGAGTCAGGGGGTTGGACCAGCTGATCCCAGGCCTTCCCCAGTTGACATGGTGCTGATGAAATCAGGCCTGGTGATATTATGCCCCCCCTTCCCCCCACCCCTGTTCCCTTCACTCACCCTGCAAGGCAGACACTACGGCCATGTTCACAACAGAGCAAACACACTCACATCTAACACTGCGTTTGCATCTAGCAAGTTGCAATGACCTGCTCCCTTTGTATTTCTTTAGAAAAGAAAGGCTGCAGGGGAGAGGTGTGCAGGTGCTTTTCTGTAGGGTGCCTGGTGCAAAGTGCCCAGGCTCCGGGCTGGAAGTGAATCACCATGAGTTTGCACTTTGTATACTGTAGTCCTTCATAGCTTTGGTCTTTGTTTATAATAATCACCGTTGCAATGAGATTCAAATTCCTCACCCTTGCTTCCCTCTCTTTCCAACCCGCTCCCTCTCCCTCACTCTGTGCCCCCCACTGGTGGCACTACTGTTCTGTGAACCCACCTAATTTGTTGCTACCACAGGGCCTTTGCATCTGCTAGTCCTGGCGCCTTCAACACCCTTCTTTTAGGCCACAACTGCTTCTCAGCAAGGCGCTCTCCAGCCATCTGCTTAAAGAAATCCCTGGTCACTTTCCATCACACCTTCCTGCTTTATTTTCTTCTAAGTCCCTACCACAATCTGAAAAGATGCTGTTTCCTTACTGGTTCACTTGTCCACTGTCTGTCGACCCCAAGACAGGGGTTTTCTCTGCTTTGTTCCGTGATGTGACCCTAACACTCTACCCAGGGCCGGACACATAACAGGGTCTGAGTAAACACTGGTGAGATGAATGAGTGAATAGAGGCTCAGCGCCAGCAGCACCCCTAATCTGCGGCTCCAGCACCTGGCGTTAATTGAGCACCTACTCTGCGCGGCCACTGTGCTATGGTCTCATCCCAAGGACGAGTTTTATGGTCTCCGTTTCACAGGCAAGGCCAAGTTTTCAGGCCTCAGAGCCTCACAGGAGAGAGCAGCTTTGAACCCCTTCAGTGTTTGGGCTCCTTCCGTCCTGCCAGGTTCCTCAGTGACAGAGACGTGGGGGGGGGGCCCTGCCCCCATGCACGTGCACCCCTCGTGTAAGGCAGAGCCTTCTCAGCACCTCCCTGTCCCCACCACCTGGTGGAGGCCCTGGAGCCAGGGTGGGAGCTGGGGTTGCAGGCAGCCTGACCTTGTGCCAATCACTGCCAGGAACTGGCCTGGGGAATAGAGTCTGGACCAGCCCCGTGTGGGGGGATGTGGGCTGCCTGGTGGTCACTGGGGTGTAGAGGGTGGCAGCGGGCACTGGGCGCCTCTGGATGCCCAGGGGCTCAGGTCCCCACCTGCCTTCCCCCGGTGGTAAAGCCAGCCCCCACGGCCCTGGCCTCGCTAGCCCTCACACTCAGTTTCATGCTCCCATCCTGGCAAAGGGCAGATCATTCCACAGCCCTCTCCGAGCAGCCCAGGCCCAGAGCTAGGGGGGACCAGGCCCAGAGCTAACTCTGGTTCCCAGCACCCGCCCTCCAGCGGCCCCCAGCCAGGGGAGGCAGGGAGGTGGCAGATAAAGAATAACCAAAAGGCGGTCTGTAAGCCTTGAGTGCAGACCCCACTAGCTGTGTGTCCTTGGGCAAGGCTCTTAACTGGACCTTCACTTCCTTCCTAGGAGTAAACCTTGGCTCCCATTCCAGGAGAGACCCCAGAATGGAGGCCGGAAGCTGGGCCTTGCTGCTGATTCTATGGAGGACCCCCACATTCAGGGCCTGCCCCAGAAGCAGAGAGGAGAGGGAACACAGAAGAAGACAGGGTCCCCCTGGCTGGGGAAGCTCCCCCGTCCACCTCCCAGCACAAAGGAGGTGCCGCCCAGCAGGGCCTGGAACAGTGGGCAGGAGGTGGGCACCAAGAGGAGAGGGAAGGGCGCTCCCAGCAGAAGGCACAGCCAGGGCAGGTCTGCCCAGTGAGACACCTTCTCTCCGAAGCCTCAGCTCCATTCCACCCCCCCCACAACGGGCCCTCTGCTCCCTGGAGCTGAGGGACACCCCCGTCTGCCCTCCCCAAGGCAGCAGGCTCACTGTCCTCCTTAAACTTATGATAATCTTACTCATTTGTTTACTCTATGTCTCCCTGCCAAGCTCCCCAAGGACAGAGACAGCGTCTGTCCCTGGCAGGCAGCAGGCACCTGGGCATGATTCGAATAAGTTACTCCCCCTCCCCGTGCCTCAGTTTCCCTGTCTGTGAACCGAGCATCACAGTAACGCTCAGCTCATAGGGCTGTCGTAAGAATTACATAAATTAACATCTGCAGAACCTTTAGAATGGCTCGTGGTCCAGGCACCCTGAACACCATGTAGATAAAACACACGATGAATGAATCTAGGGAATTACGGACTCCGGATTACATAGTCACACTGTTACTGGTCATGGAGTTGTGTCTCTGTTATACTATCCGCCTTGTTGACGTTTCTTATCCTATCTCACTTTTTCCTAAGTTTTCATTTTGACGGATTTCAAAACCATAGGAAGTCAAAACAAATTTCCAGCACCATGATCATCTCTATTCACCAGCTGTTGACTTTCAGTGTCGTGGGCTTTCCTTCTGGCCGGAGAGAACGAGAGGAACATTTATACTTCTATTTCCTTTTCTCATTTCTTCTTTCGGACCAACGTGGAAGCAAGCTGAAGACACCGAGACAATTTATTCCTAAATTCTTCAGCTGCTGTGATTTTTTTTTAAATCTCTCCATCAATGGATGTATGAATTCTCTGGAACCAATTGGGAGGGACTCCCTGATTTCCTAAATCTGTAATTCTACAAACCTGCTAATCCATGAGTCCTTGAACCTGAAAATATTGGTTCTGGAGACCATCACCTGCTGGTTCTCAGGGTCCACACACCTCTGAGGTCCCCCGTCTCGCCCGTCTGGGACTCGGCACCCTGCCCTGCGGCTCAGGGAATCTGCGAGGCCGTGAGCCCGCTGCTCGCAGTTGAATCCCACTGTTTGGCACCTCTGAGCCCTGATCCCCACTTCCCAGAAGCCGATGGCTGAGACGGAGCACGGGGAAAACCCAGCCGCCCCCAATCCTGACACAAAGCCAAGCTCCGAGGATGCCAAGAGGCACAGGGACCTAGTCATGGGCCCAGGGGTGAGCCCCGGGCCTGGTCGCACCCAGGGGGCCCACAGGGCCTCCCGGGTGCCCAGGGCCTCCTCAGGCCAACGGGGTGAGGGGCAGACGGGCAGCCCCGCCCCCGCCCTGCCCATGGAGCAATCCTCTGAGTCACCCCCACCTCATGACTCGCCTCCCGCCACCACTGAGGCCTGTAATTATGGCCTCTGCCTCCTCCGTCGAGCCGGGCCTTATCAACCCATCAGGGCAGGCCGAGCAGGGGGACGCCTGGAGGTCCCCCCAGCCGCGGTGGTCCCGGAGCTCGGTGGCACGCGATCCGGGCACGCCTCTGCCGTCGGTGGCAGCTAGCCGCAAGCCCAGAGGTTGGCTGTGGCTTCCGGATTGCCCACCATCTGTGCCCTGGACAGCAGCGGCTTCTGCCATTCAAGTCGTTTTGCCACTCAGGTGTGCGCTGATCACTCCGGCACATTCCAGAGGGTGCCACCCCTAACCCCGCCAGGGAGTCCACTCTGTAGTGACCCAAGGGGCCAAGGAGGCCTGGTGGACAGCTGCCTGAGGTCACGGCCACCAGGCAGAGCTTGCGGTGGGTGCTGGAGCCAGGAGGGGGGAAGGGACGTGCCAGGAACTGTCTCCGGAGGGCAAGAGATGGGGGGCAGGTGGTAAACCTGCCCTTTGCGGCCTCCCCATCTGCCCTTTGTCAGCGACCCCTGACCCCGGGGGAAGGAACTCTGGTTCCCCATTCTACAGATGTGCAGACTGAGGTTCCAAGAAGCCTGGGACCGACGTGGCACCGGGGAATGGGACAGGAGGCTGTGCTGATGCCGGGACCGGCGGGGGGTGCTCTTCCAGGGGATGTGGAAGCAGAGTGTGGGAAGGCCGGCAAGGGCGGTCTAACATGAGTTCAGATCCTGACAGAACCCTTTGTGCCTCAGTTTCCCCAACTGCCAACTGGAGATATAACAATGCCAAACCTCATCGTGGTGTGGTGACAATTATATCCAGCACGTAGTGAGACACCTTCTGAAGGCACACAGTAGGTTCTTTCCTTCCTCCACTTGAGGTTGGCAGAGCCATCCTTACACAGGTTGATGGGAGGCAGGGAAGCCAAGATGTGTCTCAAATCAGAGGCTGCTTCTGTGCCCCCCTACCCCTCCCCCCCACACATAGGCCCCCAGGAAGTTGCAGGCTGCCCCTCCCTCCAGGCAGGGTCCCCGCGTTTGGCACCCCCAACCCCGCACCTCCGAAGGCACACACAGACACCTCTCAAGGCCCAGAGCAGGGATGGCTGCTTTGCAATTATTAATAATTTCCTCTCTCTGTCCCTCCCCCAGACCCGCTCAACCGGCCTCCCCGGAGGCGGAAGAGCAGGTCTGACATTTGAAGTGACTATTATGTTCTCACTTCTGGGAGAAGCACGGACGGAACATGGGCCCGTGTCCTAATGCCGGCAGAGGGCTTGGGGGGCAGCCCAGGCCACCTCCAGGCACCCCCTGTCCAACAGTACTAGAGCCGAGCCCCAGGGCAATGGGCCCGTGACTGTTTTTCCAGAAGGCCAGGTAAGAGAGAGCGGGATGAAGCCCTGCCCAGGGGCAGCCTGGCCACCTTCCTGAATGTGTGGGGTTAAGCATCAAACTCAGGGCCTGGACCCATGTCCTGGCTCTGCTCTGGATTCACCGTGCAGCCTTAGGCAAGTCACTCGGCCTCTCTGAACCTCCATTTTCTCCTCTGCAACACAGGATGATGAACTTGCACACTGCAGAGTCGGCGGGATTTCAGAGGCCCCAGGCCCGGTGCCCACCAGGGCACACGGGAAACAGATCTATGGGGCCAGGACCTGAGCACACTCTTTGCTCCTCAGAGCCCAGAGGGGCTAGGCCAAAGGGCCAACCAGAGCTGCACGCAAGACCTTGAAATCCTGTCCGACCTCCAGCCATGTCTGAAACCCACCGGTGGGGACAGGCCAGGGAACGTGGGTCCTAGGTACCCCCTTGCTCCACAGTTGCCGTCCATGACTCCTCCCTGACAGTTAGTGACGCACACACCAGAAAGGTCTCATGCTGCCCGAGGCACCCATGCCAGCCGTGGGAAGAGAGGGTGGCCCAGACCAGTGAGTCCTGGGGCTGTGAGGCACATCTGGAGGCCTCTGAGCAGGTGCAGGACCCAAGCTGGGAAGGTCAAGGTTGAGGTCTAACATTCAGGGCCTCACCAGCTACTCCCTTCCCTTTGTGAAATATTAGAATGGCCAAGAGCTCAAATCCAGGCTCCAGTACTTACAGCTACATGGCCCTGAGCTCGTGAGTAGGTTTTTCTGCACCTCAGTTTTCATCTGTAAAATGGGAGTGATCATAGCCTAGAATTGTGGGGAAGCTTAAATGCAGCAATGACTTTTAAAGCACCGAGTACAGTACTTGCACATAGTAGGTACTCAATAAATTGAAGCTGGTAGTCTGTTCTACATACAAGTAGTTTCGCTCTTCATGCTGTTCCCTCTGCCTGGTAGGACCGTCGCCACATTTCTCACATGAACTCCTATGCATCCCTGAAGGCCCCACCTAAACAGTCTCATATGTGCACGTGCACTCATGTGTGCTCGCACGCACACACCCCCCACGCACACACCTCCCCACAGCCTGGCCACACTGCAGGTGGGTGACCTGGGGCCCGGGGGGCTCACCATTAATCATCAGTGCCCAGCATGGAGGTGTGCGGGCAAAAGGCTCTCTCTCGCTCTCTCTTTCTCTCTTTTACCTCTTATATAATTTCAACCAAAACCAGACCCTTCCCCGCTCCTCACAAATCCCTGCAGATGTCAAACTTTGAAAATGTTCTCAGGCCACCACCGGAGTAAAGGACGGTACGGATCCCAAAATGTAGAATTCAGAATTGAAAACCCTTGAATTAAATTATTTGGGCAGGGTGGGGAGAAATACCACTGGCCCAGTAAGAAGGATGGAACAGCCTTCAGTATAAGTGGTCAAGTCAAACAAAAATAAAATGAGGGGCAGAATGGGATATAAGCTATACTGGCTATCATTTTCATGCAAGGAGGGCAGGAGGACAATTTATGTATTTGGTTGTGTGAACATAAATTAGCTCTGGGGGAAAAAAATCAATGGGGCACCTGGGTGGATCAGTCGGTTGAGCATCCAGCTCCAGCTCAGGTCATGATCTTGCGTTCGTGGGTTCGAGCCCTGCATCAGGCTCTGTGCTGACAGCTAGCTCAGAGCCTGGAGCCTGTCTTCAGATTCTGTATCTCCCTCTCTCTCTGCCCCTCCCCTGCTCACACTGTCTTTCTGTCTGTCTGTCTGTCTCTCTCTCTCTCTCTCTCAAAAATAAATAATAAAAACATTTAAATTTTTTTAAAAAAATCAGTTAATGGTGGCTTCTTCTGGGAAGGAAAAGTTGGAGGCTAGGAGTCAGGGAGGATGGGCACTTCCTGTTCACTCTATATCCTTCTGTACTTTTTAGATTTTTGTACCATTTCCTCATAGTAGCTACTCAAAAATAAGTACCTGAACAAAGTGTGGGCTTGGGAAGTCACATACTTCAACACCAGACCCAACCTGATACAGCAACCCTCCTCAGCACCCTGACAGGCTACTCTTCTTTGAATGCTCCTGGTGACGGGGAGCTCAGTAACTCTCCAGCCAGCTAATCCATCTTGGGATAACTTGCAAGGGTGAGCTTGGGCTCAACGAGACAAGAAAAGAAATATGCTTCTGGGGCTACAAGCAGGGGCCTCTCTCTTGCCCGTGACAGTGGGCACAAATGAGAGTTCCTGCCCAGGGACCTGCTTCCAGGGCCTGCCTGTCCCAAGGCCCAGGCGGGCGATGGGCTGGGTGGCAGGGTGTGCTCTCCTGTGACTCAGGCGCCACAGATGCCCAAGGCACAGCCAGCTTCCCAGGACACAGGGCTGTGACTCAGGGCCACACAGCAGGGCCAACCCAGGTGGCAGCTGGCGGGCCACCAGCACAGCCCTGCCCTTCCCAGCCTCGAACCCCAGCAGGGCCTCCAGTCCGGGCACACACCACCTGGCTCACCGCTGCCCCCCTTGGCAGACAGGGGGATGAGGAGATTAAGGCTCTGGCACCAGACAGCCTGGCTTTCAATCCCACCTCTGCCCTTCACTGACTTGAGCCTCAGTCTCCCCATCTGTACAGAGTGCAACCACCCATCCCTGCCTCCTCATAGGGCTGTTACAAAGATGCTCTGAATTAACTGGGAAAAGGGTCTGGATCAGCCCCAGCATGGAGTCTGGAAATGCCCCTCGTGACTTCTGGGGGGGGTGGGGCCCAGCCTGATGGGCGGTCGCCGGTACCAAGGCCTCGAGGGGAAGCGTGGGGCCCCCGCTCGCTCTGCACGGGGTGGGGCAGGCCTCCTGGGCCCCCAGAAAGCTCTACCAGGCAGCCCCCCGCAGCCGCCCGGGTCCCTGTGACAGATTGTCAGCCCCACGAGAACCAAGCTTTCTTCTGTTTATTAGTGGCGTCCCCTGTGCCTGGAGTAGGGCTGGCCCGCAGTCAGGGTGGGCTTCCCGACATGTGACCCATGTGGTCACACAGAGCCCCATGCTTAGAAGCTCGTGTGTTCGCTTTACTGCTAGCACCATCTTTTTTAAAAACCCAAATTTGGACAAAGGGCCCTGCATTTCATTTTGCACCACGCCCCCGAATTCTAGGATCAGTCCTGCATGTGGACGACACCCAGGATGCATTGGGGTCATGGAGTCCACGTCCCCTCTTATATATAAGGAAACTTTAGCTTCATGGAAGTGAACAGACTCACTCAGCATCACCCAGAATTTGAACTCAGGCCTGTGGGGCCCTGGAGCCCGCAGGCTCCGGGGACGAGGCTGGAGCGGCCTCTCTGTGTGGGTCTCCCAGAAGCCAGAGAGGGAGCAAGCTCCGCCTGCCCCACCAGAGCCATTCTGCCACCCCTTTCTCAGCTGGGGAAACTGAGGCCCGGCTCAGAGTAAAAGCAGCCAGCTTGGCAAGGGTGCCTGCCCAGGAGGCGGCCTGGCGGGGTGCCCGGGCAGGGGGCGGGGGCCTCTGTGAATTGCTCCTCAGTCCCCGCCGACCACAAGCGGGTTGGGTGAAAGGCGGCTGCTCCCCGCCCACTTCCCCACCAACGTGGGCCCAAACAATGGGCCTTTGTGCCCGGCGTGGGCGGGTTGTCAAGGTGCGCGGCCCTGGCCCTGAGCCCTGGCCTCAGCCTCCACGCGGGCAAGGGAGCCGGGCCGGGGGGCCTGCGGGGGCCGGGAAACGTGGCAGACGGGGCAGTGAGGCCTGCCTGGGACGCTCACAGCGAAGGAAACTGAGGCACAGAGAAGGTAGCAGGGCCGTACAGCACATGGACGTCGGAGATAGGTCGGGAATTGGAATGCCAGCCTCCCTCTCACTGTGGCCTGAGTGTCCCTACCCTGCGCAAGGGGCTTGGACAGCCCTGCTGCTAAAACCTTCCCTCTGGGGGTCAGCAGGACCACACACCCCTTCTTCTTGCTTCTCACTGCCACCACGGCTCCTTCCCAAAGGGGCTCAGCCAGAAGCACCCCCACCTGCCCCACCTCTAGGAGGCCCCCCAAGATGGCATCCACAGCATTGCTAGGAAAATGTCACCCCCACACAAGTCCCCACCCACCCAGTCTAGATCTCTTTCCCTTTCTAGAGCGCAGGCCCAGCAGGAAACCAACTGGTCAAAGACACCTTGCCACAGGCCCCACAGACCAGGAGAAAACCAAGGCTCTGACAGGGGCTGGGCTCAGCGAGGTCACCCACCTGGGACACAGCAATGGAATGTAGTCAGACTCCACAGATTTCCAATCACCCCCGTGAGGAAGAAGGAGGCAAAGGCCAGGCCGTGCCCCACCCCCCCGGCACCCACCTTCCGGTGGGAAGGAAAGAGAAGGCGGCAGCAACCACAGTAATAGCAACACGTGGCTATCAGTTATCGGGCATTTAATAAGTGCTTTAATCCTACAGGATCTCATTTCATTGTCACAAAACCACTAGGAGGCCGGTATTTTTATTATCCCCCTTTTACAGATGAGGAAACTGAGGCTCAGCTGAGACAGTTAAAGCCAGCCGGCTAATCAACGGATTCAGACGCTGCCGAGTCCGCTGTAGGTCTCTCCGCTCCCTCAACCCTCACAGCCACCTTACAGGTGCGGTGAACGATCCCCTATTGCGGATGAGGAAACTGAGGCTGTAGGCCAGCGCAGTCATACATCCCAGGTCACACAGCCAGAAAGTGGGAGGAAGGATTCAGCCCTGGGCTTCTGCCCCCACCCAGTCCCAGGCTTGTTTCCTTCCTCCTCCCCCACAATCAAGTTCCCTAAATGTCCCTCCAATCCATCCGCACCAGCAGCCCCTCGACCTCAACGCCCGCCGGGTCGGCCCCCCCACACCCGTCCTCACCGGCCTTACCCAGCACATAACAGATGCCCAGGACGATGCAGGAAGAGAATCCCAGGGGAGCGAGCTCAGCGTCCGTGCCCGGGAGTGAGTGTGCACTCTCGTGTGTGTGCACAGCAGCTCCCACGCTGAGAACAAATAGAGACGCTCAAGCTTTACGCCAACGGGCACGGATCTCCGAGACAGAGCTCTGAGCGGAAAACAAGCCAGCTGCAGACGTGGACGTGTCGGGGACACCGTCTGCACGATCACTCCCGCAGCCACAGCGGGCCACCGAAGCCCCCCGGGGACGTGCGTGCGCGTGCGCGTGTGTGTGTGTGTGTGTGTGTGTGTGTGAGAGAGCATAACGATGCGGCACAGCCGGCGGGGAAAGTGGCCACAGCTATGAAAACGAAACACACACCCATCACCTTGCAGTTCCCTTCCGGAGCAGAGATGTGCTGTTCTGTCCACCGAAAGGCGTGCACGAGAATGTTCGCAGCCGCGCCATTCAACGGACCAGCAGGACGTGAGGACCAGCTCCACAGACAGACAGGAGGGTGTTTACACGGTGGACTAAGACACAGGCGTGAGAAGGAAATGAACCACTGGCCCGAAACGTGGAGAGATCTCACGGCCATAGCGTTACGTGAAAGCGCCAGAGACAAGCAGCACGTAGGGAATGGGCCTGCTCCCGTGAGGGTCGGCAAAGCCAGCGAGAACCCGGCTATGATCGAATGTAGGTGGTGGTCCCGTGAGCTGCCGGATTGTATAAAAGATCCGTGCCTTTGACTGTGTGTACGTTACGCCTCCATCAAACAGACAACAGAGGACAAAGACGTGTACGGCCCTGGATGCCAAATCCCGGCCTGTAAAACTTTTAGGAGAGAGACAGCTGAGGAGGGGGTTCTGGGGCTGTCAGCAATGTTGGGGTGTTTTCCTAAGCTGAATGATGGCTGCCTGGAAGCCCATTTCATTATCCTTCCAACGTGTTTGAAAGTCGAAAATATTTCGCGTAAGGGGCGCCTGGGGGGCTCAGTCGGTTAAGCGACTGACTTCGGCTCAGGTCATGATCTCACAGTGTGGGTTCGCGCCCCGCATCAGGCTCTGTGCTGACAGCTCAGAGCCTGGAGCCTGCTTCGGATTCTGGGTGTGTGTGTGTGTGTGTGTGTGTGTGCGTGCACGCGCGCGTGTCCCTCTGTCCCTCCCCCACATGCACTCTGTCTCTGTCTCTCTCTCTCAAAAATAAACATTAAAAAATTTTATTATATAAACATAGTAAAATATTTCACCGAAAACCAAACCAAAAGCAAAAACCGTTTCTGTGGTTTCTCCTGATCTAGAACATGCAATGGCTCCCCAGTGCCTACAAGCTAA
Source organism: Suricata suricatta (assembly GCF_006229205.1). Classification (NCBI taxonomy): domain Eukaryota; kingdom Metazoa; phylum Chordata; class Mammalia; order Carnivora; family Herpestidae; genus Suricata; species Suricata suricatta. Next base: position 95,474,802 of record NC_043711.1, on the reverse strand, counting down.
GGCCCACCCTCCTTTCTGCGTGCCATTCAAGGTCTCAACCTGGGCCTCAACCTGTCTTTCCAGCCTCTTCTCTCACCCCTCCTAAGTAGCCAAGCTGGTCTCCTCACTCTTCCCCTAACACGCCTTCCTCCCACCTGGAATGCCCTCCCCATTCCTGTCTACTTGCTCTGTGCCAGGCATTATGCCGAGTGCTTCAGGCTGTTAACTCCTGAAATCAGGGGCTGAGCCGTGAGGAGGCTGGGCCATTGCTTTCGGCCTGAATAGTCCCACCGTCACCCCCCAAATAACCCAAGAACAAAGCGTGGTCCTGCTGTGCCCAGTTTCCAGACCCATCCTCCCCAACCCGAGTCGTTCCCTGAGCCCGTCCCCTACACAGGTTCTCTCCCACTCGAGAGCAAGTGACTTGTTCAAAATCCTCAGCAAAGACTGTCCTGCTCCTGAGATCTTTGCCTCCCCCCACGCTCGTTCCTGCCTCAGGGCCTTTGCCCCTGCTGCTCCCGCGTCCGGAATGCCCCTTTCCCAGAACCTCCCATGCCCAGATCCTTTTTATCATTCTGGTCCCTGAATTCAGGTCTGAGCCACCTTCCCAGACCCTTTCCCCCAGGGCAAAGTAACTCCAGCCCATCTATGTTGTGATATAACCGTGTTTTATTTTAGTCAGATAACTTAGCACTAAGATTGTCCTGCACATCTGTTCCTTCACTTCGACATGGTCTGCCACGGGCGTTATACCCTCACAGGTACAAACACCATGAAGCAGGCATTTCTGCGTCTTGCACACGGTTGCGTCCCAGGCCCTGATGGAGCAGGTGCTCCACCAATGAGCTGGAAAAACATAAATCACCAACTGACTGTGGCTACCCAGGGTCACACAGAGAAGGGACAAAGAAGAAGGGACTTGGTGGCCATCTGAGGCCAGAATCTCTGTTCTTCATCACTGAGTACAGGTCCAAGCCTGCCCTGGGCCCAAAGACAGAGGGAAGGGAGACGGCCCTGGGCCAGGCTATAGGTCCGTGTCCTGGCAGGCCCCCGCCACAGCCCACCGAGCTGGCTGAAAGGGCCCACATCCCACTGCGAACGTGCACGTTCTGCCATTAATATCTCCGAGTTTGTGTAATGGTATGATTTTGCCCTCACGATACTGAGAATTTTCCGTTTGTGTTTTCCTCTTTGTATGCTCGCTTTATGCGTCCAGGCTTTAGCATTTACACCGATGCTTGTACAGCGCATATGACAGAGAGTCAGAGACAGAGAGACAGGGAGATAAAACAGGAGAGACAGACAGGGACAGAGGGAGACAGAGAGAGATCCGACTCCCACATCTTGCCCAGTGTGAGCCTCCAAAACAATGGCGGTGTTTATTGAGCACTTACTACGCTGGGCGCTTCGATGTGAGTGTGTGGGGTTCTCACAGCCACCCCGTGAGGCGAGTGCCACACACATTCCCACTTAACGATGAGGAAGGGGAGGCGCCCAGAAGTCACCCAGCTCACCCCTCACACAGCCAGGGGTGGGGGAACCAGGTTTGGCCTCAGATCGGCCCCAGAGCCAAGGCTAAACCCTATCGTCCAGGAAGAGGGAGGAAATGGGGTCTCTGGATTTCTTTTAGGGCAACTCTTCTCAAAATTGTTCGCCGGCCGACTGGAGGTCCTGATTCAAGGGGGCTGGGGGAGGGAGGGGCCGAGACTCTGCATTTCTAACAGCCCCCCGAGCTATAGATCCTAGACCACACGCACCAACAGGGCTTGGAGGAGCCTGTGACTGTGAGGAGCCCATCGGCAGCCACTCCAAACACCAGCCACACCCACGGGCCCGTTGGTTCCCTTCTCTCTTCCCAGTACTTCCTGTTGATGCGCCCTCGGATTCCTGGGAATTCCCCGCAAGCCGGCTGCTTCGGCACAAAGACAGCTGCACAAAGATGTTCATTGTGGCGTTGTTTACAAGATAGACGGGCTGGAACCACCTAAGTGTCCACCAGGAGGGGACTGCTCAATACACCGGGATCCATGTGGCCATTACCGACGACGGCAGAGCAGAGCCCAAAACACACGCGATGTCTGACCTGGCAGCTCCACTTCTAGGAATATAGGCTCCAGACTCGCACGGGGACACAAAGACATTTGCACAAGACTATCTGTTGCAATTTTTAGTGGCGAAAGCCTGGGAGCACCTCAGTGGCCATCGGGAAGGAACCGGTCCATTAAGCCACGGTCCATTTCCACAAGGGACTACCTGAAAAAAAAAGAAAGGAGGGCACTCCTATGCCCTGCTGTGGACCACCTCCAAGATCTGCTGTTAAGTGAAAAAACAAGGCACAGAAACTGTGCCTTGTCTTCTGAGAGCTGCAGGAGTAGAGGAAGAAGGAAAACCCATGTTTCTGTTTGGATATGTGTTAGAACCTTCTAGAAGGCCAAACAAACGCCCCACGAGGAGCCGAGCACACAGGGGCAGGAGGAAGACAGACTTTTTACTGCACCCTTCTCCTGCACCCGTGTATTCGGTGCCATACGAAGGTGTTATCTGTTGGCAAACATGAATGAAAGTTAAAATTTGTTACATGATGGAAAGTGGCAATTTCACTGAGGGAAAATGCTTATAATAAACTACTAAGGGGGAAAGGAGGTGGCCCAACTCACACGCTACCGTATGCACATATTTCCATGCGTGTAGGTGGATATGGAGAGAAAGGTCTGGAAGACTGTCACCACGTTGTCCACAGTCGGAGCTGTTGCTCTCTATACGCTGCGTGAGTTCATTTGTTTAATCCTCAAGACAGTTGGGGGAGGTGGACGGGCCGGTGCCGCCCTCACTGCACAGATGGGGAAACTGAGTCCCAAGAGGTGAAATCTTCTGCCCAAGGCCTCACAGCCCAGGGAGGGGGGCTGGGCAGGGCTGGGGTGTGAACCACAACTGCGGGACCGCAGAGTCCTCTCCACCCAAATTGTTTGATACTTTTCCTTTGAATTTTTCAGTATTGGAAGTTGAAACAGCAAACCCAAGTCCATCTGTCTTTCCTTCTCTCTCCTACCTTCCTGCCCCCTCCTTTCAAACAAAGCTTTTAAGAAAAGACCCTCAGGACAGCCCCCTTCCCTGGCACTCTGCCCACACCCCAACCTGCCCCCGTACTTGCCCTTGAGCTCTAGGTGCGGAGAACCGTGAGGGCAGCTTTAAAAACAACAATGCATTACATATCAAGCAAAGGCAGAGAGAATGCTCCAGATAAAAGGACACCAAAGACACTTGCCACCAAATGCAACACCTGATCCTTGATCGGAATCTGGACCAGGAAAACAACAGTTAAAACAAAAGCCCCAGCTACGGGGGACAGCTGGGAGCAATCTCCGTGATCAGGACCCAGGCTGGACGCGAGGCGATGGGACCGAGTCGGTGCTGAGGGAGTCAGGTGTGACAGTGGCACTGTGGCTGTGTGCTGTGCCGGGGATCGCGCTGATCCTTCAGAGACGCCCCCTGAGGTGTGGACGGTAAAGCTTTGGGATGTGTGCAACTTACAAACAGTTCAGCAAAACGCATGCAGACAGAGAGAGAGAGACCGAGAACACACATGGGCCAAGTGCTGACAGCTGGGGAATCTGGGTGAAGGGCCTTACAGAGGTTCCTTGTAAAGTTTTTGCACATTTCTGTAAGTTCACAAATTTCTAAAATAGCAAACTGGAGGAGATCAGGGGTTGTCGGTGTCTGGCGGTGGGGAAGGGGCCTGGTGACACAGGCAGGGGAACTTTCTAGAATGAGGGAAATAACCCTATACCTTCTTCGTGGTAGTGGTTATGTAACTCTATATGTCTGTAAAATTTCACAGAACTCTACACCAAAAAAGGGCGAATTTTATTGTAATAAATTATACTTCCAAAGTGTGACTTAATTTTTAAAAACCCAGTTGTGGGACACAAAGAGCCAGCAGCGCCCCACACTCAGACGGGCTCTGGGAGCGCAGTGGGTTCTGCCTTGAGCCAGCCTTGCCTGAGCCCGTCCCACTGTGGACCCTGCGGGACTCAGCAATGCAGGGGGCAGCCCTCTACCTCCTGGGACCCACAGCCCAGCCCCAGGGGGCGTCCTCCCAAGCCTCCTTGGCCAAAATCCATGGCCTCAGGATCCCTGGGGCCGAGAGAGGCATGCTGGCCAATGGAGAAAGCGGGTCTGGGTACCCCTCAGGAGGGGTTCCCACCCACAGGGGTGAGGGGGGTCAGCAGAAATGACCACCGGCCATCACCCTGTCCACCCGCCCCACCAGCAGCACAGCCAGAACAACAGGGGCCCAGAGGAGGAGCGCACCTTGCGCAAAGTCACACATCAAGTTGGGCGGCTCTGTCTGGGATGGATCTTTCCCGAACCAAAGCTCTTTGAGCCCCAGACGGTCACATCCAACTACCCCCATTTTTCAGGTAGGAAGACCAGCCCCCAAGTCTGCATCAGAGTACAGATGAGCAACATCTCAGGACCCCCGGGCCCTGCTGCTGGGGTCCTATTTGGCAGGGTTCCCACGGGCTCGTTGGGGGGAGGGGGTGGTGGGAGTCCTGACCACCGCCCTCGGTCATCCTCACGGTCTCCTCCCCGACAGGGGCAGCGGGAGGGCAGCGGGGAAGCAGGGGTCCCGCGCCGGCCCCCCCGCCGCCCCAGGGAGCGCCCACATGGCAAAGAGCCACAGACTCTGCCCAGCCCACGAAACTCACCTCACCCAGAACCTGTTTCAACTCCTCCAGCTCTCCTTGGCAGCCGTGAAGGCCTCATTACGCGATGCCAGCACCTCCCACACACCACCCAAAGAAGGGGAGGGGGCGCACACCAACAATGGAGTCCTGTGGAACCTTCCCCCGAGACCCCCAGGCCCCGCGGAGGGCAGATGCGGCGCCGTGCCCTGCCCGGCCTGGGGAGCGGGGCCCTCGCCGCAAGACAGCCCTGCCACCTTCTCCCTGGGCAGGCCCGCATGGGCCCCACAGCGTTGTTTCACCTCCTTAATTAACCGGCAGTGATTAAGAGGCCACCTTGGAAGGCCCCCGGGGCTTCAGGGAAGGCTGGGGGCTGGGAACTGAGGGCTGCCCCCTCCAGCCACGGCCGGCTCAGAAGCTCCCCCTAAGTGGAACGGGGAAGGACCCCCCGCCAATCCCGCCCCAGAGAGTTGGGGGTAGAACAGCCTCTCCTCCTAGAATGGGCTGTGTGGGGCCGGGAGAGGAGGCTCATCTCTCTGTGCCTCGGTTTCCACCAGGAGGGAGGGCAGGGTGGCAGCGAGACGTGATTAATGACTGTTTGTGAAAAGGTCCGGGAGATGCTGCTGATAACAGCTATTATTCCGAGAAGGCATCGAGGAGTGTCTGAGCCCATAATTACCGAGAGGATGAAAACAGTAAGGGGCGAGGAGGCCTCGCCCAGCCCTGCCCGCTGCCCCCACGCCCACCCTCCCACCCTGGCGGGGGGCCCCTCCCCGGAGCAGGGAGACCCAGGGGAAGGAGGTCTCAGACCCCAGCGGAGGCCCGAGGATTCTACTCCCCATCTCAGCACCCAGATTCTCCGAGGATTTCCATCCATCCTTCACTCATTCATTTATTCCACGCAGGTTTATGGAGCATCTACTATCCGCCAGGCAGCAAGCAAAACAAACACGGTCCCTGCCCACGAGGGCTCAGCCCACTAGAGGAGGTAGATGATAAACAAATAAAATTCTGGCAACACAACAGGATACGAATTGAACGCAAAGAAAAGGCGATGTGATGGGTAACAGTGAGGGGGACTTGACCCCGAACGATCAAGGAAGGCTTCTCTGAGGAGGTGACATCAGAGCTGAGAACTGAAGGATGAGATAGAGTGGCCATGGGAGCAGAGTTCCAGGCAGCGGAGCTGTGTGTGCAAAGGCCCTGGGGTGGGAAACGTGTGTTGGAGGGGACTGGAGTGGAGAGGGAAACGGGGAGAATGGGGAAGGGGAGGTCAGAGAGCCTTGCAGGGTTGGGACAGATCAGGCATAGCCTCTGGGGAGCCGGGCTTGCATCCTCTGGGGCCCGGGCAGCCATGGGGGGATTGTGAGCAGGAAAGGGACAAGGGCTGCATCTCTCCCCCGTGCAGGATGCAGGGCCCGCTCAAGGCATACGTGATGATGAATTGAAACTCAAATGGCTGAAGATCCTAATGATGCCACCCTGCCTGTTTGTAGAACACTTGCCTACTGGAGGTTCAAATCCCGGCTTTACCACTTCCTGCCTCTGTGACCTTGGGCCTCAATTTCTTCTCCTGTGAAATGACAGTGATAACAGATTCTTTCTATGAAAGGGAGTTGGGCATTCCCACATCAAATGAGTGAGGCTATAAACCCCACAAAGTCGTGGAGCAAGAATTTCCTGAGCACCTACTACGTGAAGTGGAGACCTGCCAGCAACCGTGGGGATTCTGAAGGGAACCCGCGTCTGCTCCCGAGGGCCCTGGAGCGCCGAAGCCTGAGTCCAGATCCGAGCTCTGCCCCTTAGGAGCTGTGTGCCTTGGGCAAATGTCTTGGCCTCTCTGAGCCCGTTTCCTTATCTACAAAATAGGGTTAATAGTAATACCTAACTCAGGAGGTTGTTGTGAAGATTAAATTAGTTAATACATTTAAGGCAAGTAGACAGGGCCTGCTCCAGAGTAAGCTCAATTCTCAGTCATTTTTTTATGATTCATTTCCTGAATTCTTTCTTTAAGCTTCCCACCTGCCGGCCCCCCACCAACACCCAACACTGGATTTCTCAGCTCAGGCGCTCCCCAGTGCGGCCAGCCCCACCTCCCGGCTCTGTTTCTTCCCAGCAAGCAGACAGATCCTCTCAACTGCACTTCTCTGTGCTCAGCGCTGTGGTGGCTGCCCACGGTCCCCAGGCCCGCGTCCCCACAAGGGGGCTGCACTTGTCCCAAGCCCCCTCTGGTGCCGCCCTCACCCTCCCTCTCTGCCCTCCAGCCGGAGCCACCTCCTGTCCTCTGAATGTTCAGCCCAGCCTGCCTCCGGCCCTTTGGACATGCTGTTCCTTCTGCCGGAACCAGCCGTTCCCCCCGCGGGAAGTCGTCCAGGGCTCCCTGGGGCTGCCACAGGCCACTTGCTTAGGGCCCCGTGCTTCCCCCGTCACAGCACCTGTCGAAGGGATGGAGGAGTCAGAGTCCTGGCTAGACTGGGAGCATGTTGGAGGCAGAAACGAGGTCTGAGGCATCCCTGCCTCTTCTGCAAGACCAGCGTGGGGCTGGGGGAGGGGGAGAAGGGTTTCTGGGGAGGGGACGTGACAAACGGAACGAGTGTTCCAGGTGAGCTGAGGTGGCAAACCCGAGTCAAGTCAAGCTGAGGGGAGTTAAATCGAGGTTAGACCGGGTGAGCCGAGGACAGGAGGTGCGCTCAGCTGCGTTGAGTATGAAACTGAGTAGGACTGACTCAGGCTGAACCCAAGTGGGTTGAGGTGAGTTGAGGTGAAGGGAGCTGAGCGAGGGGAACAGCTAGTTGAGATAAGGTGAGTTGGGTTAGGTTGACTTGGGTTCACCCGATTTGTGTTTTATTTTTATTATTTTTATTTTTGAGAGAGAGAGAGAGACAGACAGAACATGACTGGGGACGGGGGGGCAGAGAGAGAGGGAGACACAGAATTGGAAGCAGGCTCCAGGCTCTGAGCTGCCAGCACCGAGCCTGATGTGGGGCTCGAACTCACGAATCGCAAGATCGTGACCTGAGCAGAAGCTGGATGCCTAACCGCTGGGTCCCCCAGGCTCCCCAACCGAGCTGTGTTTTAAACTGAATGGAGCTATCCCGCATTGAGCTGCACGGAGCTGATGTAAACCGGGTGGAAACGGGCCAGGAGGGCTTAGGTGGAGAGCGTAACCGAGCTCGGCTTACGTTCTGTTCTGTTCTGAGCTGCGTTCTGTTAGCCGGCTTGACTTGAGGGGTTGAGTCGATTCAAGTTCTGGTGAGTTTGAACGGAGTTGCATTCAACTAATGATTCTCAGCCTTCGGTTACTGCTGCTGTTGTCCCCAAGGAGCATTTTTTAAAAAAATACCTACTTATTTATTTATTTATTTTGAGAGGTGGGGGAGGAGTGGAGAGAGAGGGAGAGAGAGAGAGAGAGAGAGAGAGAGAGAGAGAGAGAGAGAGAGAAACCCCAAGCAGGATCCTCGCTGTCCAAGTGGAGCCCGACACGGGGCTCAAACTCACCAACCGCAAGATCATGGCGTGAGCCGAAATCAGGAGTCAGATGCTTAACTGATTGAGCCACCAGGCGCCCCCAGGAGCATTTCTAGACCCCTTTTTCCCAACTGCCCTCCCGAGAAACTTAATCCCACAGATAGACTGCCTATCCGTTTATGGCGTACAAGTCACATGTGCTTTACACATAAGCAAGTATTTTTTCCTCCACAAAAATCCATGTCCACCCTCTTGGGGGCAATATCGCCCCCCCATGTCCACTCCACTGCCCCAAGGACATATCCCTTAGGCTGAGCTGAGGTGAGCAGGGGGGGCTTCCTGGAGGAGGGGGCCCCTGACTGGGTGGAGGCAGCTGTGAGGCGGAGGCAGAGGCCAGGCCAGCCTCAGCTCCAATTCCGCTTGCACCCTGCATGGCTCCCTTCAGCCCCTATTTTCTCACCCGTGCAACGGAGATATGAAAACAGAAGGAACAGCAAACACAGTTATGAACTCAGCATGTTGAGTTGAGCTGAGGGAGGCCCATGTGGCTGGAGGAGTGAGGAGATGGACAGAAGGAGGTGAGGTCCTTACAGGACATGAGGAGGAGTTTGAGTTTTATCCTAAGGGTAATGGGGAACCGTGGAGGATTCATGACGTGCCGGGAACTGTGGGCTCCCCACAGGCCAGTGCATCTGATTGGCTGAGCTGAGTCATGTGTCCATGCTCTAGCTGCAAGGGAGGCTGGGAAAGGAGTCTCCTATTCTCAGCATCCTTTGTGGGAGGAGCAATCTGCTTACAGAGCGGGGAATTCACCAAATATCAGAAGGAGATTCAGATTCAGGAGACAAAAAAAGGGCTCAAAGTGCCCAATAGTAACAGAAAAAGAAATAAGGCAGAGTGCTATGGGGCTGGGTGGGTACAAAGAGAAAGGCCCAGGCTGGGCCTGGTAGAGGCTACCCCCAAGAGCCCAGGGCAGCCCCACTATGTGCGAAGTCACCCCCTTTCCCCAGCCTAGGGCAGGGGCCCTGGGACACTCTGCTGGATCCCAGAACCTCACACCAAGTGTCGGTGCCTCACTGCTTGCTCTAACCGTTAAAAAGCTGTGCTAACAGTATCCACGGTGGACTGAAGGGGCCATGGGCGGGCATGCCCCAAGCAATGCACACACCGAAAGACATCCCCCCTTTCAAAAAAAAGCGGCCTCTAGAGCCAAGAAAACCCCCCACAGGCCAGTGACTTCACCTCTCTGTACCTCAGTTTCCTCACCGTGAAAGTGGCAGAACCATACCTACTGTGTGCCAGGTGCCAGAATGGGTCGTGATACCTCAGTCCTAATCCCCACAGCCAGGGCCGCTGAGCTGGCACTCAGACCTAGCCAACACTCTTCCCTGCTTTCAGCCACGAGGCCATAAGGCCACCGAATGCCAATCACTACGTTTTGAGCACCTACTCTGTGCCAGCCACTGTGCTAAGCACTCACATGGATTTACACACTTCATCCTCATGAACCATCATCTCCAGGGCCCCCTGGGGGGCTCAGTCAGTTGAGCGGCTGACTTCAGCTCAGGTCATGATGTCACGGCTTGTGAGTTCGAGCCCTGTGTCAGGCTCTGTGCTGTCAGCGCAGAGCCCACTTTTGATCCTCTGTCCTCTCTCTCTCTCTCTGCGCCTCGCCTACTCTCTCTCTCTCTCTCTCTCTGTGCCTCCCCTACTCTCTCTCTCTCTCAAAAATAAACACTAAAAAACAAACAACAACAAAAACCATCTCTATCTCTGAGTGAAGAAACCAAGGCTCAGAGTGATGTGGGAATTTGCTCCAAAATACAGAGATGCAAAAAGTCAGATTTGTACTCAAGCCTGTCTGAAGGTGAAATTCTAGTACTTTCCACTATGCTGATCAGAATAAAAATGATAGCGGTCATGTACTGAGCCTTGGCTGTACTCCTGATCCTGCCCTACACATTTTATCTGCATCACCTCACTTAGTCCTAACCACACTCTGTGGAGAGGATGCTATTATCCTTTCATTTTCCAGATGAGGAAACTGACACTTAGATGTGAAATTGACCCAATCACACAATGAGAAAGGGGCAAAACAGAGATTCAAGCCCAGGGGACCTGGCCCTAGAGTCCATGCCCTTCACCTCCCCCCCTTCAAGACATACCTCCTCCATGAGGCGCCTAGAGGTTAAGCTTCCAAGTCTGGGTTCTGGCTCAGGTCATCTCGAAGTTTCTGAGTTCGAGTCCCTCATTGGGCTCTGCACTCACAGAGCAGAGTCTGCTTGGGATTCTCTCTCTCCCTCTCCCTCTCTCTCTCTCTCCCTCTCTCTCTCCCCCCCCCCCACTGGCTTTCTATCTCTCTCTCAAAATAAATAAATAAACTTAAAAAAAGGCATACCTCCTCCATGAAGCCGTCTCCAAGCCCTGCCCACCTCGGCCACCCCTGCCCCACCAGCGCGGCCCCCTGAGCACTCAGGTAGGCTTTTCCACACCTTTGCTCACCATGGGCTGTGCGCACCACTGTTCCCAGACTCGTTCCTTTGATAGTCTCCCTTCCATCTCCCCAGCAGCTGGGCCCTCCCACAGGGGACTGGGCCAGCCAGACCCCCACCAGCCCCATGATGATTAATTAAGCCCCCAACGGGGACCTGCATCCCTGGTCCAGGCCTTGTGCCCAGTGACCTCAGCTGGGTGCGGTCCGGATTGGGGGGGTGGAGAGGGAAGCAGCAGAGACATTCTGTGGGGTAATGGGGTCCCCCCACCATCCGCCTGTGCCCTGAGGGAAGCTTTGGTAATCACAGAAGGCAGCGGGTTTACCAAGAAAAGGAGGAAGAAAACACAGGCAAAGGGCAAGAAGCTCACGGCATGGGTGAATCAACAACACCCCGTGGGCGGCTGGAGGCTGGAGAATGGGCATCCACAGAGTCGCTGGCCTAGCAGGGGGTCAATAGCCCAGGAGCGGGGTCAAAGGCGGAAGGACCTCAGCAGAGAGGAGAGGGGTGCACCTGTTTTGAGCACATATGTGCTACTGTTATCCACTCAGATCGACTTTGCGTAGGTATCCATGTCCCCAGTGAGTGTAGCAGAACGCTGAAGATCAGAAATGTAGAGTGGCTTGCCCCAGGTGGCACAGCATCTCGGTGGAGCGGGGATACAAACCAAATCTGTGGCTCAGAAAAGGAGTTAAAAGTACAGTCCTTACAGTCGGATCTGGGCTCCCCCACTTGTATCCTTGGGCACATCACCACACCTCTCTGCACCTATTTCTCTGTATGCACAATGGACATAACAATATGCCAACCTCATAGATTGTCAGGGGGCATCTGTGAGCCAGCACAGAGTTTGTCTTAAATCAAAAGGGGTACTATAGGCCTGGTAGTGTGGGCTCTGGTTGAACACTCCCATTGCTGGGGACATGCTCAGAACCTCACAAAATTGATTTTTTTTTCAGCCATAAAACTTCTCCTTATTCTAAATAAATACAAGCTGCCTTTTCCTGGGACCATCCCAGGCGGCCATGGAGATTCCTGTCCTCCACTCCTCCTCTACAAAATGGAATGAGGCCACTGACCTTGCAGAGAGGGTTCAGTCACTTGACATTTACTGGACTCCTGCTGTGTACCAAGAAGTGGTCTTGGCACCGGGGACACAGAAGTAAATAAGATGAACAAAGTCTCTGATATCATGGGGCTGATGCTTTACAGAGAGAAGACAGACATTAAACATAAAAACCCTTAAGAATAGAACCGCTAGATAATCATTTGGGAAATCTAAATACCAGAAGCATCCAAACAGCAGAGAACATTTAGAGTTTATGTTTCTGAGCATCCATTTGAAAACGACATCATTACGTACAGTAGATGATGTTCCTTCTCAGCTCAAAACCCTTCCATGGCTCCCACGGTCTTGAGGACCAAGCCCAGATGTCGTAAGACAGCTGATAGGGCTTCGTGTGCTCGGCCCCCACAGACCTCTCTGGCGTCACCCCTCGTCCACTCTACTTGAGCCCCACGGGTCTCCTCACTGCTCCCCAACAGGACAAACTCTCTGGATTCTCAGGGCTGCTACACACGCCATTCCCTTCACCTGAGGCTCTTCCACTCTCTCCACCTGGCCAACTCCTCAAGACAGGCACCACCCTCCACCCCAGGTAGGCACATCTGGGCTCTGTCTTGCCCATCAGCTCGGCTCACTTGGCCTCCTTTCCCTGCCCCTACGAAAATCCACGCAAAACGGAAAGAAAAACAGCCAAGAAGGAGTGTGAGTCATTTGTTTACAGGCTAATTAATTACTAAGCCTGAAAACTTGATTCCCATTCTTCCTTTTTTTCCCCCTCTCTGCCCTTTGAGAATGTTTGGAATCTACATTGTTTCCCAACGCAAAAGTATGTCAAGTTTATTTTTAGCAGACGCACATGACGGCTGGGACTGTTATTCATCCCCCCACCCTGCCCCCCGCGTCAGTGGGGAGCCGGCCACAGAGCGAACGGGCTGCTTAATGCTCTTCAGATGTGGCTCGTGGGAGACCAACAGGTCTATAGCAGCCCCGTGGCCCTGGGGTCCGTGGGACCCAAGTCGGGTCCAATGCAAAGGCCTGGAGGTGGAGGTTCCAGGCTGCAGTTACTCCTCCTGACCAAAGGAGGTGCTGTGGGGGTGTAATTTGTCCCAAGCCGGCTGAGCAAGTACCTTGTCTCTGGACGAGCAAGTGGGTATTTCAGAGACTTGTCCCTCCACTTCCGGCCTTTACAAGGGCAGTGGGAGAAGCCCCGTTGATTCACCTTTGGTTCAACCAGGGCAGAAAAGCGCTCACGCTATGTCAGGCTGATACTGTGGGTTTTCTGCTCACTCCCCACCCCCCACCCGCCACCTGCCACCCTGCCCACCCTTCCTGCTCCCAGAGAGCCCCAGGTGGCAGCCATTCCTGTGAACCCCTTGCCAGGGGCTTCCTTCCAAGATGGCTGCCTCCAGTCCCTGTCCCGGGATGGGGGCCGGCAGGTTCCCCAAGAGGAAAAGAAAGGACCTCGTCTCCAACAGACACTGCTTCCCAGCAATAAAGGTGACAATATGGCTGTGGAGTGGAAGACTGTCATCCCCAGAAGGCAGAACTCTATCATGGTGTCTCTGTGCCCCTAGCACCTCGTATACAGCGGGTACTCCCTAAAGACTCGTTATACGATTGTGACCTGAGTTCCAGATTCGCTGTGCAGTATCGGCTAAGTCACTTGCCTTTTCTGAGCTTCAGTTTCCCATCTTGCAAATAGGTAACTGACCTCTAACTATAGAGCGCGGTTTGCAAACTCAGCTGCATCCAGGAGCCAGGCAGGGGCATAAAAGCGAAGGAGGTAGGGACAAACGTGGCCATCTCTTGCCTGTGGAGACAACCTTTCTGCTCTAGTGACAGCGCTTGTGACCCCAGAATTCCTGGATCTCCCCATCTCTCAAGGGAAGCCAGAGATCCAGATGTTTGTATACATCCTAATTTTTCACTGTTGGCAACTCATTTGACCTTCAGCAAAAGCACCACATGGGCCAGACGCAGCGCACCTCAAGGCTGACCCAGCCCCCCGGCCACCAGTGTGAGTACTTGGTGGTTAGGATTCTGTGGCTCACTAGGCCTTGAATGGGCCTGTCCCGCCCCAGCCTGGGACAGGGGGTTGGGAAGGAGAAGACGGCATAAGCCTCACCCCGTGTGGGTGTAGCTATTATCCTGGCTTATGGGAGGGCCGGGCCGGACTCGTTGGTGCTGGGACTGTGGGCATCGCCTGCAGACCTTTGCCTTCTACTTAATTAAGGAAGCTGATAATAATCTAGGTGGAGTGTGGAGATAGGTCAAAAATGAGTTAGCAAACTGCAGCAGGTTGATTGTATCTATTGTAGAAAGCCTAGATATAATATCAGATTAGTACATTTTGTGTGCCTATTATAACACCGTGTCATTACGGGATGTGTTATAATTAAGGCCCAAGTGGGCCCCCTTCTCTCCCTGACTCTGCAGGCCTAGGCACCGAGGCCCCTCCTAACTCCCTTCTGGCCCCAAAAATGGGGCAGGGGAGGAAAACCCTGATCAGCCAGCTACTGGCTCACTCCACGGGAAGCCAGGCGCAGTGTGGAGCACTGGGGACAGAAGTGTGACCATGGCAGATCAGGTCCTGTGCTCAGAGAGCTCAGAGGCTGGGCACAGGGCTTGGGGGGGAGTTGGGCCGTTGGGGGGGTAGCCGCTTGGCAGGGCAGCCAGGGGAGCCCCCTCCCCTCCAGCTGCATCCTGAAGGAGGGGGAAGCATGCTCTTGGGCACCATAGTCAAACCACCAGCCAGAGGTGTGCTGAGGCATGATCTGGGCTGATGTGGCCCCTCCTGCCCAGCCACTCACTGACTGAGCAAAGCTCTGTGGAGACCTACTGTGTGCCAGGCCCAGGCTGAGTGCCAAGGGATCATGGTGAACAAAGCAGACGACAGCCCCTGCCCTGAGGAAGGGGACAATCAATCTAAGGAAGAAGACAGACATTAAACAAATAAACAAATGTATAATGATGGCGAGTCAGGAAGAAGGATTAAAGGGCTGGAGGTGACCCCGGAGGTGACACTCCAATAGGGTGGCCACGGAAGGCTTCCCTGAGGAGGTGAGATGAGATAAGACCTGAATAAAGTGAGAGATCCAGCTGTGTGAAAGAGATGAGGAAAAGTGTTCTAGGCAGAGGGAACAGCAAGTGCAAAGGCCCTGGGGCTAGATCATACCTGGTGTGTTAGAGAAATAGCAAGAAGGCCAGTGTGGCTGGAGCAACGTGAGCAGGGAGAGAGCACGGTGGGGATGAGGTCAAAAAGGCAGTGGGGTCAGATGACGCGGGGTCCTGTGGCCCTTGTAAGGACTTCAGCTTGTGCTCTGAGATGCGAACTATGGCGAGTTCTAGGCAGAGACAAGATCTTACTTAGGATCCACCCAGATTGAACAGCGTCCCTTTGGCTGCATCTGGAGAATGGGCTGACTTAGGGTAGGAGCTGCAAGACCAGAGGGGAGGTGTTTGAATCCCATGTGGAAGCAGAAGGAGGGAATCTGGTTGGGGCTGACAAGATTTCCTGACCAAGTATTGGATGTGGGGCAAGACAAGAATCAAGTCACCCCAAGGCTTGGGCCTGAGGCCCTGAAACAAGGAGGCTGCCCCTTCCTGAGAGTAGGGGTCTCTGCGTGGACTCAGTGGCTAGGTCTGTCCTCGGTCCACTCCCCGAAAGCCCTGTGCTGACCCCCACCCCAGCCTCTTTCAGGTCAGGGCCGTGAAGGGAGAGAGTGAGGAGTCGGCCCCACCCAGGCCTCTGGGCAGGAAAGGGGCACCCAGGGCTGGCCAGAGGATGACACAACACTTAATAATTTCTCCGCTGAGTTTTGCAATGAGCACCCTTTATTGGCTAGTGAAGGGAGTGAGGTTTTGCAATAGCCAGTGGGTGACCATGGCCGGTGCCAGGCCAGAGGAATATCAGGCCGGGCCACAGGCGTCTTCTTGACCCTCAAGGATCGGGCCCCAGACGGGCCATTCAGGGCTGAGGCATCATGATAGCATGGAGGGCTGGGAGGGGGCCCCGGCCTCACACCCACCAGGTTCAAATCTGTCCCCTGCACTTGGCCGGTGACACTGGGCAAGTCACTTCCCCCTCTGAACCTCAGCTCTTCCTCTAAAAATGAGGGAGTGATTAAAGGAATTATTTTTAAATTACTCTAATACTGTTATCCAACATACCTTTTAATGAGTACTGAGCACTGGCTGTGTACTGGCCCTGTGCTGAGTACTATCTGGGAATCATCTCATTTGATCCTTTTTTTTTCTAACATTTATTTATTTTTGAGAGAGAGAGAGACACAGAGTGTAAGCAGGGGAAGGTCAGAGAGAGAAGGAGACACAGAATCCAAAGCAGGTTCCAGGCTCTGAGGTGTCAGCACACCTCAAGCCTGAAACGGGGCTCGAACCCACAAACCGTGAGATCATGACCTGAGCCGAAGTTGGCCGCTTAACCGACTGAGCCACCCAGGCGCCCCCATCTCATCTGATCCTTATATCAGCCTTTGAGCTGTTCTTGTCCTCTTCTACAATGTGAAAACTGAGCCTCAGAGAGGGAGTGGCTGCCCCAGGTCACCTGGCCTGTCGGGTGCGGAGTGGGGATTCTGACCGAGGCCTGTCTGACTTCAAACCTGGTTCTGTTATTAGGAAGTCACTGTGAGTCTCTGAGGCCGTGTCCTCATCTGTAAAATGGCAAGGACGAGCGAGATGGAACTCAGCAGCGCCTCCCGCCTCGGGTTGGTGTCTGGCTCCGGCAGCGCACTCAGAACATGGCGGCCGTGATTCTTATCGCCACAGTTGTCACCACCGGCCAGCACTACCCTCCCTCTCCTCACTGCCCGACCTGGCTACGGGGCACCTGGACAGGACCGGGCTTTAGACTCACACCCATGGCCCCAGCTCCCTCCTGCCTTCCTGCTGCATCTCTGGACCCGTCACTGGGGTGACAATTCCTACCATTCCAGGCCACTTACAGGCCAAAGAAGGCCACTGGGTCAATGATAATCCTCGGTGGTGGGCACCTCGGGACAGTCCTGTGAAAGACGGTCATTCAGCCCCTCTGGCAGAGGACAAACAAGGCTCAGGCTGGACATCAAGCCAAAGAGAAGGGGACAGGGATGTTGCTGCCATGTGACATGCCCTCCAACCACCCAAGGCACTGATGGCAAAAGCATTCCTGGCAATGACACACTCTCTCTCTCTCTCTCTCCCCTCTTTATCTCTTCGTCTGTCCTCCTCCCTGTATCTCTCAGACCAACTCTCAAAGTATGGCTCCCTTCGTCTCTCCCCAGTGCCTCTGGGTCTCTCCATCACGTCTCTCTGTCTCCCCCCGCAGCGCACGCCGCCTCTGCCCTGCACACCCCACCTCTCAGCCCACCCACCCCCTCTCCAGGACCAGCCGTGAACATCCGCAGAGGGGAGGTGTCTTGAACCAGTCACCCAGCCCCACTGCCCCTCTAACACTACCACCCAAGGGCTCCTCAGGGAGGGAGGGCAGGTAAGGGAGCCACGTGGAGAACATCCCCAGTTCAGGGTCCGCAGCTGACTGCCAGACCTGGCTTGGCCCCATGTGGATTCCCTCTGCCCCCCTCCCCGCACAAGGGCAAATTCTGCCCGTTTACCCCGGGGGTGAATGCTGATTGGCTCGCATCAGACATGGCCCCCCCTCCCTTTGCAATGATTGGCTGCGGCCAGACCAGGAATGCATCTGTGGCCAGTGAGATGGGGAAGTCTGCCAAGGGACTTCTGGGAATCGTTTCTTCATTCTTAAGAGGACACGTGAGAACCTTTTCCTGTCTTGGCCATGGCTGTGCAATGAAGCGATGGCAGGAGCGTTGGCACTATCTTGGTGCTGTGAGGAGCTGGGCAAGTAGGAGATGATAGAACCAGCAGATAGGAAGGACGTGGGGCCTCCATGATGCCCAGACCCACAGCCTCCAACTCACCCAGGCATCACTCACTCAATCATTCAACAACTACTTATTGAGCACCTACTGCATGGCAAATTCTGTAATGGGCACTGGGGATTCGGCCAGGAAGAGAGTCAATGTAATCTCTGTCTTGCATTCTGGGGTAAGGGACAGACCTCAATGAAATAAACATCTGGAAAACTGTAAAAATATGGTCATAGTAAGGGCTGCAAAGAGAGGTCTATGGAGGTGAGACCAGAAAAGGGGATCAAGAAAGGCTTCCCTGAGGAGGTGTCTTGGGTGGGGTTACCCAGAAGCAGAGCCTGAAACAGACACTGGAATGCATGTGATTCATTAAGGAATGCTTTGGAGAGAAAAGGAGGAAGCGAAACAGGACATGTGGGAAGAGCTGAGCTGGGATGTCATTTCAACCGAGGTCCGACTTCAGCCTAATCCGCTGGGGAGCTCTGGAGCGTGGACGGTGCCTCAGAGTGGATCCCACCTTGAACTAAGGGGGCTTTGTTCTCCTAATTTAATCAGTCATTGGTCATGTCTGCCTGTGTTTGAGGGTGACAGGACCACACAGACGGGGAAGCTTCTGTTCATGGAGAGCTCCAGAAAGAAGCTCTAGCTAGGAGCCCATAGCTGCCTGCCAACATTGCATGGCAGCTGAGAGACAAGTGCGGGGTCCAGGGTAAGGGCATCTGGGTGGGTCACCACAGTACCCACTTCAGGAGGTCCCCCTGGGCTGAGAACTGGGCACTAACTAGGTGAAGAGCAGAGAGAAAAGCGTTTCAGTAGCGGAAGCAGTGTGTGCAAAGGCCCTGAGGCAGGCAGGAGCCACATTTACCGAAAGAAAACCGAGGCAGCTCTGTGAGGGTGAGTGAGAATGAGAGGAGCAGGAGACCAGGAGACACGGGCTGGCCCTCATGCAGTAGTGGCAGGTCGTGCCTAGGAAGCCAGTCCTGATTCTGAGGGCAGCGGGAGTCATGGGAGACTGTTGAGCAAGGGAGGATGGTGACCCAGCGTACGTTTCTGAAGGCTCCGTCTGGCAGCACTCAGAGAATAGACCTGGGGCTGAGACTGGGAGCAGAGGTCACTTGGGGGCTATTGTACTCACTCAGGTGAGTCACCCAGGCTTGAATGGTCGTGGGGGTAGAAAGCAGAGAGGTGGGGACAGAGTGACGCAAGACCTTGCTGGTAGTCATCGATGACCTTCCGACCTCCCGCAAGCCAGGTGCTGGTCCAGGCACTTCGCGGAGGACCTCATGTAAGCACATCCCCCTGAAGCAGAAACTCCTATTTTCCCGGCTTCACAATCAGGAAGCTGAAACCTGGTGGGATCAATGCCCTAGAAACGGCTCGAACCCTCACGTGCCAGTACTTTCTGCCCCACCTGGATGGGCCCCGGACACGTGTACATCTCAGGCATGCGGGGCACCTTGGGGCAGGACTCCCCTCCACAGCCGCCCAGGTGGGCACACACGGGAATCCAGGCATGTGTCACCAATCACTTTCTCATTTCAGCCTCCTTGAGAAGTCAGTGTTATTATCACGTCCACAGACTTCCGGCCACAAACCCTATTTTTACTGAGTTCCTCACCCTCTCTCATGGGGCGAAACGCATCCTTGTGTGACCCGGCAACCCAGAGAGAGGCAGGGACTTGCCCGAGGCCACTCCGCATGTCCCCGGTGCAGGTGCCTGCAGCGGGGGTGAGGCCACCAAGCCCTGAGCTGTTATCTGTGGCCAGAGGCAAGAGGCCCAGTGGGACACCTGGGGCCCCTGATACCGAGGCCTGTGGTCCCGGCCTCCCTGAGGACAGGCAGGCCATGCCCAGCCTAGAGATAATCAAGACCAAATTCTGGCCAGTGATTCATTACAACACCATGGCCAGGGCCGCCCCCGTGGAGTCTGAAGACTCAGGCGGGATCTGCTGGGGCTGGGGGGGGTGGGGGATGGGGAGGGACGGGGATGGTGAAAGGAGACACAGGGGCCAGCCGAGTCCCTTTCTGGAAGGAATCCCACAGCACGAAAAATGTCCAGGCCGCTTCGTGATAGTCACTGGCTTGCTTGAGGAGCGCCTGCTGCGTGTCGAGTCGTGTGGGACACGGTGGCCACCCAGCAGACCCGGCACCTGTCTTCAGGCGGCCACATGTGCATGGAGGAAGCAGGCCTCGAGTAAGGAAGGCCAGTCAGGGAATGGGCAGTGCTGCGAGCAGTGCTGCGTGCTGGAAGGAGAGGTGCAGGGGCTGCGTCCCCGCGAGGCCTCCCCAGGGAGGCGGCTCTGAGCCGAGGCCTGAAGGATGCGTAGGGAGAGCTCTGGGAGACCGCGGAAGACGACAAGGCTAGAAGGGGGTGCAGCATATACAAAGGTCCTGCGGAGGCCCCAAGTGTGGAATTTTGAAGGGTAAGAAGGCGGAAAGGGAAGGCCACGGCGATGAGGCAAGAGCACGAACAGACGAGCAGATGGGTGGCGGGGCGACGAGCCACGGCGAGGAGTTCAGACCCCAGCGCGCGGGCCACGGGAGCCACGGGAGCCACGGGAGGCTTCAGGCAGCAGGTGTGAGCAGCCTGGAGGCCAGGGGATGGGCTGGACAGGATGGCATGGAGGGACCTAAGCCTCCTGGGTCTCCTCACTTCCAGCGTCCAGCCAGCAGGGGGGCTGGCCAATCCCAGGCACCCTGGCTGTCTGCACCTACCTGGACCTCCTAAGGAACATTCCAGACAGTGATTATCTCAGTTCTGAGCACTAATTAGCCCGGTTTCACCTTAGGCCTTCCCAGGGCTGCTCTGAGAGGGCCCCCCGGGGAGGCAGCCTGCAGGTACGAGGTCCCAGAGGAGGACTGGAGGGTCAAGAAGTAAGGGACCCTGAGCGGCTTAGGCTTCCAGGACGACTCAGGCCGGCAGCACAGCCCCAGAGGCGCGGCGGGCACCCTCCACCCTCGCCCCTGCCCCACACCCTGCTTCCCTGGTACCCAGGCACCTGGCCAGTGAGCTCGGCCCCAGCCTGATCCAGACCCAGACCCAGGGAGCTCCACCACTTTCTTCCTCCCCACTGATCTCTTCGCTTCTCTCAGCCCGAATCTGGTTCTGTGTGCGCGCGCGCATGTGGATGCGCCTGTGTCTTTCTCTTCCTCTGTCTCTCCTTCACCGCAGCTCCCTCCTGCCCTCTTTCTCTCCCTGTCTCCGTCTCTCCTTCTCTTCTCTTTCTCTTCCTCTCTCTCTTTCACTCCCTAGCTCTTTCTTTCTTCTCTGTGTCTCTGTTCTTCTGTGTCCTTGTCCCCGAATCCCAGCTCAATGCCGTCATTCTCCCCTTTCCCTTGGTCTCCAGCCTGAACCCGGGGGTGGGGTGGGGTGGGGAGATGCTCTTCTGGTCCCAGCCCCTCAGGGGCACCAGGTAGGGGTGAGTGTCCTCGAGCAGCCTCCAGGCAGAGGAGTGAAGGCTGCTTGCACAGACTGCTCCAACCCTGCCGGTTTTTCCAGCTCAGCCCCACCCTGGACCGGGCGGCCCCCTCCCCGGGGACCAACCCTCCCCAGGTCGAGTGGGGCTGCTGGAAGGTGAGGCCCGACCAGGAGCGCCCAGGAAATGGAAGCAAAGCAAAATCGAGTTGCCTGGGCCCTCCATGCTGACCAGGCCCAGGCTGGAAGCTGTCTAGCCCCATTCACACAAGGGGAAACTGAGGCTCGGAGCAGGCGGAGAGTCACCCAGCTAGTCAGGGTCAGAATTCCAGCACTGGAATCAGGAAGGGATTCAGACATAACCAGGGGCTTTCTTCCTGCTCCTCGTCCCCCAGTACCCTCCCCAGAGGCTGCCTGGGCTCATTTATCGCGTGTCCTTCCAGAACTGTCCACACATACCCATAGTTCTCTTCTTTCATGAATGTTTTAACACAAGCAGAGAAATGGCGGAAGCTCTAATCTGCACCTGTTCCTTCACTCAGCTGCATCTGGACCAGGTCCTGTCTCATCGGGCCCTTCCTTCTTCCTTATTTCTAGTGCCTGCTGGGTCCCCCAGGCAGCGGACCAGCCCAACACACTCCACCGGCTCCACCAATGGACACTCTGCTTGTTTCCGGTCTGTTTCTTTCCAGAAACTGTCACAGCAGCCCCCATGCCCAACAACACACACATGCATGGACGTGCACACACTGGGCTGCTGACCCATACGTAGGACCCGGTCATCCCGGAAGGTGGCAATGAGTCTTACCTGGAAATGAGCTCAGACTCCTAGGAGGAGCTTGTTCAAACTGCAGGTTTCTGGGCCTGCTCCAAAGCACCTGAAGCAGAAGCTTAGGTGGAGGGGCCCTGGAATCTGCATTGTTAGCAAACTCCCCTGGAGAAGACGGACTCAGAGAGCCAGGGGCTCTGGAAAAACAGTGGACTGTCCAGTTGGGGTTTCAGGCTCTGTTCTGGGCTCATCAGCCTCCTGAGGAGTGCCCTGCCCCCTCTCAGCGGCTCCTTTTTTTTTTTTTAATGTTTTATTTATTTCTGATACAGAGAGACAGAGCATGAGAGGGGGAGGGGCAGAGAGAGAGGGAGACACAGAACCGGAAGCAGGCTCCAGGCTCTGAGCTAGCCGTCAGCACAGAGCCCGATGCGGGGCTCGAACCCACAAACGTGAGATCTGACCTGAGCCGAAGTCGGAGGCTTAACCGACTGAGCCACCCAGGCACTCCTCCTTTTTTTCTGTTCACGTGGTGAGGCTCCAGAAAAATTTGGGGGGAATGGAGAGGGTTCTATGCAGTGAAATAAAATCAACAATGAAGCTGAAAAACCAATAGATGGGGAAGCAGAGGCAAAGAGAGACAACAGGACATTGCCCATGACTCCACCAGCCTTGGTGTTAATAGGCAGCAAGGCTGAACTTGAACCCAGGTCTCTTAACTCTTAGGCCAGGAGTTCTCTGTTGCTTTCCACCTGCCTGGGTCCCGTCTCCTTCCTGTCAGCTAGCCATTGCTTACCCACACACCCGCCCACCCGTCCCTCCTCCGTCTGTGCCCTGCTTACGCCATCGCCCAGCCCACCCATGCCTGCCCATTTGTCTGTCCATCTCTCTGTCTATAACACCAACCACCACCCTCCATCCTCCGTCCTACTATGTGCTGTCCCGAGTGCTGGGAACACAGCAGCCGGACGACAGACCTGTGCCTGCCCCAGGAGCACAGCGCCTATGGGAGAGGCTGACCACAGACAGGCAATCACACACACACAGACCCCCAACAGGGGTCCTCACTGTGAATACCATGCACGGGAGCGGAGGGGGGCGGTGGGGGGTCAGGGAAGGCCTCTCCGGGTGAGGACACTGTCCCCGGAGAATTGAGTAATGGGCAGGCATGGACCTGGTAAGAAGGGAAAGAGTAGGAGCACTGACAAGGTGGAGGGATGGGGAGGCCCCGGAAAGGTACAGGTGGGAAGTAAGAAGCATGTGGGGTGCAGGCGTGAGCAGGGCCACACCGGACATGGTGAGGATGTCCAACTGGAGCCGCAGCCGCGGAGGGTGGGGAGGGGGTGAAGGGGTCAGAGGGGCCAGGATAGAAGCCCCAGAGTGGAGAGCACCGAGGCAGGCATGGACTTCTGGGAAGTCCGTACAGGAGGGCCGCTGGGAAGTGGGGGAGCTCTGTGCAGGGCCGGGTCTGCCTCCGGCCTCTCTCCCCAGGACAACCAGCCCCGGGCCTGTCTCCCCTGCCCCCCACCAGCTCCCAGCTGCCTGCCAGCCCTGGCCTGGCCGCCTCCTCCCACTCCCCCGCTGGCCCTGCCCCACTGCAGGGGGCCTCCCTCCGCATCCCCAGCTCCTCCAGGGAGGCGGAGCCCTCTGAGCCACAGGAGCCCGAGCCCAGAGCCCTCCGGTGGAGGCAGCAGCAGAAGGTCCCCTCAGGCATCCCCCAGCCTGGCAGGAACCCATTAATGCTCAGCAGGTGACTGCATCTAAAGCCTCCACACACTCTCAATAGTAACTCCACGTGTTTAGTGTTTAGTGAGCACCTGCTGTGTACCAGAGCCTGGGCTCTGCACTTCCCACCAGTTCTGCCTCCTCTCCCTGGCTGCCACCACCCCGCCTGACCCTGAGAGGAATCCTATCACATCCCTCCTCTGCTCAGAACCCCACCTCCCCACTAACCACACCCCCTCACTCACACTGGCCTCCCTGCTGCTCCTTGAACTGAGAAGCACAGGCTCACCTCAGGGCCTTTGCACTTGCTGGTCCCTCTTTCACCAGATATCCCCACGGCTCTCTCCCTTAGCTCTTTCAGGTCTTTGCTTCCATGTCACCTTGGCCTCTTTCTTCAAATGCAGCATCTCACACACACACACACACACACACACACACACACACATTCACACACTCCACTTCTCTCCTTCCTCTTTACAGCACTGCCCATTCCGACTGTGCCCCCTCCTGTGCAGATGTAAGCTCCATGAACACAAGTCAAGGTCTGGGGCTGCCTTAATTTTGTGCTGCGTTCCCGCTGAGCACAGCGCCCACCTGTGATAGGCGCTCAGTGAAGTCCCTCCTGGAGAACATCTTTGAGAATCTTCTGTGGGCGGGGCTCAGTGAGCATCCCGGATACAGCAGGAAACAAACTGAAAAGCTTGTAGAAGGAAGCTTCGGAGGCCCTGGGTCCTCGTGCAGCCACATTCCAGCTGTGGACCTCAGAAAAATACCAGAGGCTGAGGGGCAGTGGACCCCAGGCTCCCCAGAGCAGGTTCCCCCAGTGCCATCCCAGTGGCCCCTCGCAAGGGCCCCTGGACCTCTGGTGTGACTATTCTCCGAAAATGCTGGGCTCACTTCCTGTTGATATCATAGAGTTTGTACCCTTACAGCTTTTACAAGAAACTCCAAGTGACCCAAACCCACCCCAAAAGGCCCCTCGATTGTGGGGACCTGGGTTTGCTGTCTGTTGATTTTTCCTCTTGCTTCTATCAGTTCATTTACCAGCCACTGGGCACCAAGCGTGTGGCCATCTAGGGGTATCCTGGATGCTATGTGCAGACGGGGCCGATGCAGGGACTCAGAAACAAGGAGCAAGATGGGCGGGACACAGGGAGCAGCGTGAGGCCGCAGGAAGGCGTGCACCAAGTGGCCTGGGTCACTGGGGCCAGGTTATGCTTTCATCAAAAGTTTACATTTTTGGGGCGCCTGGGGGGCTCAGTCGGTTAAGTGTCTGACTTCCGGCTTTGGCTCAGGTCATGATCTCACGGTTCGTGTGTTCGAGCCCCGCGTCTGGCTCTGTGCTGACAGCTAGCTCAGATTCTGTGTCTCCCTCTCTCTCTGACCCTCTTTTGCTCGTGCTCTCACAAATAAATAAAAAACATTAAAAAAATTTTTTTAAAGTTTACATTTTCAGAAGTATCACAGAGGGGCACCTGGCTGGCTCCACTGTGGTAGAGAGGGCAACACTTGATCTCAGGGTTGTAAGTTCGAGCCCCACATGGGGTGTAGAGATTACTTTTAAAAAATCTTTTCAAAATAATAATAAAATAATAAAAAGTATACCAGAAAAAAGAAAGGAAGGTTAACAACTACTGCAAGTCTGCACCCTCAAATCACACAGTCGTGAGGAGAGGGCTGGCCCAGGGGTGAGTGGGCCAAGCCTGACTTTGGCCTGCTGGGAAATGTTTCATGTTTTAAGAAAATGGATGTGTGCCTTACTGGCATCATCTTAAATCAAACTTTAATTGTGAAAGATGCGAAAAGACAGGCCAGCCGGGCATCAAGAAGCAATTTGCACTTACTGAGTACCTACTATGCCCTCCGGGAGAAGACACTCAGCCTCCCAAGTTTCACCTCCACTCATCCACCAATGGAAGCTGGGAGCCAGGAGACCTGGGCGCTTCTCATCTCCTATAGCCTTGCACAAAGCACTTCTCCTCACTTCCCAGATGAGAAAACTGAGGTCAGCAAGGTTAGTGATGGGAACACCTCCACTTGAAGAATGTTCCTGAACGTCCAAGGAGACAAGCCACGTGAACGTGCTGAGTGACCTCTCCAGGTGCCACAGCGCTGCTCCAGGACCAGTTCCGTGAAATGCTGAAGCCCTCATTCTGAAATCATGGAGAATTTCAAGATGCGACCAGGGAGCACTGAACCAAGTGGAGGGTTTTGAACTTGTGAGCACGGAGTGCTGTGTGACCCTCCAGGAAGCCCAGCCCGAGCCCGCCTGAGCTTCCCAGCAACTTTTCAAAACCCGGAATAGAAATTAAGAGTTTTCTCAGCAACCTCCAGGCAGTCTGAGAGCTCCTTGCTCCAGAACTTTCCATTCCACGACAGCTGTCTTAACATGCAGGTGTTTGTGAGGCCTGAGGGCGACTGAGGCCCCCCCCCCTTCCCACATGCAGTGATAATAAACCATAGCAGGCACCCTTTCCAAGTACCTCATAAGTGAGGGCATCATGTCGAGGGTTGTGCCCGCTGTCCATCAACGCTCTTAGGTACGTGTTCTCGCGGGCAGGCTCTGGAAGTGGAAATTGAGGCACACAGCGGGAAGCCACCCACCCCAGGTCACGTAGCCAGATGGGAGAAAGAGCTGGGACTTACACGCAAGCCCGCGGAGCTCCGGAGCCCACACACTGGCCCAGGAAGGAAGGCAAAGGACAGCAGGAGGCGGGCAAGGTTGGCAGGGCTGCCCCAGACCAGGGAGTGAGGCTTTGGGACGGAAGCCGCCTGCCGGGCTGCCCTCTGTCCCACTGCTTCCTCACCCCACTTGGAGTCTTGAGCTCCGGGCTGGAATGCTCTCTGCCAGGCAGTGGTTTCGCCATCTGTGCCAGGCCCTGGGAAGCCTCTGGGCGCCAAACAGGGCTGTCCAGTGGGGCCAGGCGAGGGCACGGGGCAAGGAGCACAGGCCAGGGTCACCCAGACCCAAGTTCAAATCCTGCATCTGCTACCCACCAGCCGTGTGACCTCAGACAAGATAATGCCCCTCTCTGACCCCTTCTGTCCTTTTTGGGTTTCCCTTTAGAACCTCAGGGACAAAGCACCAAGGTATCCAGCTCCTCCATTCAAGACTCCCGTCCTCAACGCCATGCGAGGCCCCTCGCTGGTTTTATTTATTCCCTTCAACCCCACCCTCCTTCCGCAGTGTTCCGTATGTGTCTTTCATTTCTTCGTTCTGTTTTTACTTTGATTTTGAGTTCAACCGATGCAAAATACAGAAAGGGAATCTGTCTTGCTGAGTCTCTATCTCAAGGAGTATTTGCCGACGTATGTAGAAATCCACGTCACCACCACCCAGGTCAAGACAGAACCACTGCAGCCCAGAAGCTTCCCCCGCACGCCTTCCCAAGTGATAACCCCTCCACCCCACAAGAGGACCCACTGTTGTGACTCCTGGATTCGTCGGACCTGTTCTTGGACTTCCTAGCAGAGCCGTCACACAGGAAGTACCTGGTCCCTCAGCAAAACACTTTCGAGATTCGCCCCTCAGCGTGTGTGCGTGAAGCAACAGGTCGTGCGTGGCATCGCCCGGTAGCCGTCGGTTCATCGACGCACTGCAATCCGCTGATCTTCTCCTGTGCCGAGAGACACCTGGGTGGCTTCCAGCTTGGAGCCGTTACAAATGAAACTGTCACGAACAGGTGTTTTTTGTGGACATACATTTGCATTTCTCTTGGGTTTATTGGAGGTCAGGCGTTTTGATTTGCTTTTTAACTTACGGTGGCATAACTTCTTTTCTTTTTTTAATGTTTATTTATTTTTGAGAGAGAGACACACAGAGCATGAGAACGGAAGGGGCAGAGAGAGAGGGAGACACAGAATCCAAAGCAGTGCTGTCAGCACTGAGCCCGACGCGGGGCTCAAACTCACGAAATGTGAGATCGTGACCTGAGCTGAAGTCAATGCTCAAGTGACTGAGTCCCCCAGGCACCCCCATAACCTTCTGAACTGACAGAAGAAGTACTGAGGTTCTGAGGAGCGCCAGGGTGTCCTTTGCCCAGAATATTTACATTCTTTCCCCTGCTTCTTCACTTCCCCTCTATTTTTGTTTTTTCTCTTGTCCTGAATAATTCAGAGTCTGTTGTAAACGTGATGTCCTTTGATCCCCAAACCCTCCGGCATGTATCTCTTGACCACTTCCCGCCCCCACTACACACACACACAGCACACAAATTCAGGGCCCTGATCATCAATTCAGCACCGCCACCAAGTCCACACGCCATATTCAATGTTCCACAGTTGTCCCCAAAAAGGTCTCTGTGATTTCTTTCTGCTCTAGGATCATACCTCACTTCCTTTGGTTGTATTTAGGCTCTTTCAACACCTCCTAGTCTTTCCTTGACTTTCTTGACCTTGACACTCTCCAGGATGACAGGCCAGCTACTTTGTGGTAGGTCCTGATGCTTCCTCTCTCTGCAGATATGACAGAAGCGACGCCGTGTCCCTGTGTGCCCACTCAGGGGGCATGCGCTCCCACCTTGTAGAGCTGTTACAAGAGTTAAATGAGACACAGCCCAAAGCCTGCTTTTGTGCTTGTTATCTCTCCTGCATTTGGAGGGAGGGCCAGGCACGGGGTCAAGGACAAGCACAGGGCTGGCCCCACCCAGACCTACCTCCTGAGCCCCAGTCCTCACCCTGCATCCTAGAACTTGCAACCAGGATGCAAAGAGAGACAAGGATGCATAGGGGCGAGAATTCTGGCCACAGCCTAGGCTGGAGGCCCCTGGATGCTGGCTCCGCCTGATCCCCTACGTGACGGGCACCTGAGGCCCTGAAAGGGCACAGGGCTTCCCCAATGTCACACAGTGAGCCACTCGGTTCTGCCCAGCTGTTGGATCTTCCACAGCAGGGACTTTCAACTGAGGGTGACTCTGCAGCCCCAGGGGACACCTGACAATGTCTGGAGACATTTTTGTTCGTCACAACTGGGGGAGGGAGGTGCTACTGACATCTGGTGCCCCGAGACAGGGCTCTCATTGTGCACAAGACAGTGCCCCAAGCAAAGGATGGTCCCGTCCTGAAGGCCAGTGGTGCCCGGCTCAGAGGCCCTGGTTCACACTAAGCTAATGACAGCGGTCAACAGTGAGCCTCTGGCCGACCCACACTGACAACTTTCTCCCAGGGCCCCACTGGCCGCAAAGAAAAGGCAGTTTGGACCTTCGGCAGCATCTGGGGCTTGAGGAGACCCCCTCTTGCACAACAAGGGTTTGGCTGCCCCAATCTGTTTTGCTCTGAGTCCACAAGGGTTCCTTCCAATCAGCACGGCTGGCAAAGGTGTGAGGCTGTCAGCCTCTGGGGGGCCGGGGGCGGGGGAGTTTACAGGGGTGTCGGGATCCCTGGTATGAAAACGCAAGGAGGGAGGGATCTTAAACCACCCCCCACGGCCATTGTGCTGGGTGGGGGGTTACACCGTGAGATCCTGTCATATCTTCTGGGCTCTGATCAGACAGAATCGGAGGCTCTGTGTGGTTCTAGTTGCCGGCTGGGAGGCCAGCATGCAGCAGAGTATTAGCAAATGATTCGTTGGGAAAAATTCAATTGTGATCATGACTGATATTTACAGAGCATTTACTATGTGCTAGGCACTATTTAAGTCCTTTGCGTGTATCATCTCATTTAATCTCCCCACGCCCTGTGAGGAAGGTTCTATTATCGTCCTCCCGTTCCCGTGTTGCCGGAGAAGAAACTCAGGCAGAGAAAAGTTAGGTTACTTGCTTACAGTCACATGCTGTTAGGAGGAACATGAACGAATGAATGAAGGAGTAAATGAATGATGAGGGAATGAATAAATACCAGATCCCACTGACATTAGCATTTTTCCTTCAAATATTACTGAATCTAAAGCTTGGTTACAACTCTTCTTGGGGCCAACCGACTCCAGCCCAAGCCCCCTGACTCCCCAGGCCTCTCCAGGTCAGCCTGCTCCCTCTCACTCAGTGGGACTGTGTCCCTAAACCTAAGCCTGGGATAGAGACCTATGCCACAAAGCCCCAGGGACCCTAATGTCACAGGAGTCCTTTTGTTTATCAAGGGCTTAGTTTCTACCAAGCCCCGTGCTGCGCAACAGTCAGAGAGGTGTGACAAGACCCACTGCACAGATGCGAAACTGAGGCTCAGATGGGAGAGGCTACTTTCTCCAGATCAAACATCTAAGTGATGAAGCTGAGACATGTCTGACTCATGAGACCGACAGGGAGACAGTGAAGGAGCAAAAGGCAGAAAGGGACACAGTCTGACACCGGCAGGGTGACTGTGGGGGGTCAACTTCAGTTCGTCCCTGGATCACACTCTCTCCAAACTCTACGTCAGTATCCAGACCACTGGCGGCAGAGGCAGCATCCGGGTCCAGCTCCAGGCGAATGGCTCATTGCAATGCATGCCGAGGCGCATTATGCATCCGAGCAAAAAGCGATGAATTTGAGGGACACAGAGCCGCCCGGGGACATCTCTAAAACAGTCTTCCGGGAATCGACCTAGCCTTCTTGCAAAACGTGACCTATGCGATACATTTGTCCACTGTGGCATCTGTGAGCTGGAAAAGGGTTGGAAACAGCCTAAATAGCCATCAAAAGGGGCCTGGTTCAATAATTGTGGTGCCTCCATGCAATGGAATGTTGTGTGCTCAGTAAAAAGAATGAGGTGGAAAAACTTAAAATAAAAACAAAAAAGGAGGCAGCTCTACGGGACTGACGTGAGCAACCTCCGAGACATGCTGTCAGATGAAAGAAGCAAAGTAGAGAGCAGTGTGGCAGGCACCACAAGGTGTGATGTGTGTGAACATCGTGTGTGCGTGTGCGTGTGCGCCGGCTCACACAGACCACCCCGAGCAAGAAAAACTGCTGAGAATGGGGGTGACCTCGAAGGGAAGGGGCATGTGGGGGCCGTGGGGGAGGGAGACCAACTTTTCACTGTAAACCCTCTTATACCTTTTGAATTTTGGACCAGGTGTATGTGTTATATATTCAAATTATAGAAAAAATTAAAATAGAAATGGGTAAACTCCATGAGTAGTTAAACTGAGGTCACCCACAAGCAAGGGGGTGCAGTTTGGAAGCCAGAGCAGGGTGAGGAGGGCATCCAAGTGGAAAGGAAGGGAGGGGGTGGGCAGGGGGAGGGGGGAGGGAAGGTGATACAGAAACAGGAAACAGGTTACACACAGGGGTTGGTGAGGTAAGTATATACATTAAGAACAATGAAAGCCAAAGGGCACCTGGGAGGCTCAGCCAGTTAAGCGTCAGACTCCTAGTTTCAGCTCAGGTCAGGATTTCAAGGTTTGTGAGTTTGAGCCCCACATTGGTCTCCGTGCTGATGGTGCAGAACCTGCCTGGGATCCTCTCTCTCCCCCACTTTCTCCCTCTGACCCTCCCCTGCTCGCACTGTGTCTGTCTCTCTCAGACAAGTAAATAAACTTAAAAAAAAAAAAGAATTAAAGCCAATATTCTTCTCACTGTTGGGAAAGATAGCTCCAAACATGGAAGTGGATGGGAAATAGAGTTGTCTGTGTGATAGTTTTCTCCAGAGATGATACACAGAAGACAGGTAACCAGGTACAGAAATGATGCAGATGTAAGCATGTGTCCGTGTGTATACATTCATGCAGTCTGAGAGAGGGTCTGGGCACAGTGATACTTTCTAACGACCTTTCTAAACAGCATTCTCCACTGAAAGGAGCCAGGGCTCCGTGCGGAAACGGCTGACTCCAGGGCCAGGACACGGGAGGCACCTCGTACCAGAAAGTGAGGAGCTGCTCCAAGAGTGACAGCGGGAGGTCAGAAGGGCCCAGGAGCCAGGTGGAAGGTGCTCCCCGCAGCCATATATGGGAAAACCCAAGCATAAAACTAAAACTAAAACAATAATAATAATCTACTACAACCCACTAAATAAATAGAAAACCATGAGTCCATACCGATTAAAATAAATAAGCCACTTAAAGTTTGATGAGGAACAGGATATTTACATAGTTTCAAAGTTCCTCCTCTCAAATACTCAATAACGCAAAGGGGAGAAAAGCGACCTCACGGACGAGAAGTCCGGCAGCGAGCGCTTCCCTCTGACAATCACAGTGAACACCATCACCCACGACACAAGGGAAGAAACTACCTTCGCGAGGTGGCAGATGTAACTAAACTTACTGTGGCGGTTACTACACATCCACCGACTCACGACATCGGACACCTTAAATTCATAACGTCGACGTTGTAGGTCAGTTACAGCGGGGGCCAAGTGAGCACCATGAATAATGGGACCAAGAGAAGAACACAGCATCACCTCCGTGATTTACCTGCCAGGGATGCATAACCTGAGTCTAATCACGAGAAAACAACAGACAGACCCAAAGTGAAGGACACACCACAAAGTGCCTAGCCTGTCATCCTCAAAAATGTCAAGGTCATGAACATCAAGGAAAGACTGAGGAGCTGGTCTAGATCAAAGGAGAGTAAGGAGACAGAGCAACTAAATGCAACATGTGATTCTGAATTGGGTCCTCTTACTGGACTCTGTTAGGGCAGCTGGTGCCAGCTGGATGGGTCTAAAGAGATGGCAGTAAGGTGCCGTGTTAATGTCCTGATTTTGATGGTTATATTGTGCTTATGTAGTGGGGGGGGGGCGGGTAATAAGGAAACAGGTGAGCAATTTATTCTTAAATAATTCGGGGGGCGGGTGAGTCTGGGGGGCTCAGTTGGTTAAGCCTCCGACTTCAGCTCAGGTCATGATTTCACGGCTCAGGGGTTCAAGCCCCACATCAGGCTCTGCACTGACAGCTTGGAGCCTGGAGCCTGCTTCAGATTCTGCCCCTCCCCCACTCACGCTCTGTCTCTGTCCCTCTTAAAAATAAATAAACATTTAAAACTTAAAAAAAAATAATAAACATCATTTAAAACAATAATAATTCAGGGGGGGAATGTTCTTTGTACTGTCTTTGTTACATTCCTATACATTTGTGATCTTTTTCAAAATAAAAAGTGCCTCAGACTACATTTTGTGTCTTCCAAATTCACACATTGGAAGAACCCAGTGTGAGGGTTATTTCACGAATGGATCAGCACCCTGATAAAAGAGACCCCAGAACGCTCCCTCACCCCCTCCACCATGTGAAGACGCAGCATTGATGAATCAGAAGGCGGGTCCTCACCAGACACCAAATCTGCCCCCGGTTGGTACTGGACTCCTCAGGATTCAGAACTGCGGGAGATAAATGTCTGTGGTTTATGTCCACTCAGCTTATAGTTTGTTAGGGCCCCACACTGACTAAGACAGAAAATTTTTTTATAAATAGAAGATCTAGGGTTGAATGCCATTAACAGGAATTAAAACACGGACTCAGCAAGCACTTCTAGGTATATGCCCTACTGAAATGTGTACCTGTGCTCCCTGAAAGACATGCATTCTAGAATGTTCATCACAGCCCAAGTCTAAAGAGCTAAGAGCTAGAAACAATCTAACTGTCCCTCAGCAATAAAATGGGTAAACATATTGTGTTATATCCGTGGAGTAAGAGCCTGTTCAGTAACGAAAAGGAACACATCTTGATACATAGTACTTGCATGAGTGTGTTACAGTTACAATACCAAGTAAAAAAAAAAAAGTCAGCCATAAATGAACACATAGTGTGTGATTCCTTCTAGACGAAGTGTTGAAACAGGCAAAACTAATCAGGATCACGAAAAAGCAGAAATCAAGATCCTGATTACCTTTAGGTAGGGATGCAGGGGGTAGGGAAGGCGGGCTTGTAACTGGAAGAGGAACAAGGGGTCTCTGCGGTGCTCAAAGGGTCTGCTTCTTGATGTGGGTGCTGGTTCCAGCCAGGGGTCTACACAGCGAGAACACACCAAGCTGGACACCTGTGTTGTGTGCTCTCCTGGGTGTGCGTATCTCGCTCAGAAGAAAAGACACCAAACAGGATGCACGTATATAAGGACAGAGGTCGGCCACGGCAGAGCGGGGGTGATGCGAGGTGGGCGACATGGGTGTGGGGAGCTAGAATGAAGGGGGGAATAAAGTGCAGGGCGGGTTGCAAGGACCAGCAGCAATGACGTCCTCAGACCTGGCAGGCACGATGAGCCAATGCGCTGCACCTGAGTGTCAAGACTAAGGGAAGGAAAGGGTCCCCAGTATCCATATGTCCCTCCCTGACCCCCCCCCCCCGCAAAGCGTCAGCAGGGCAAGCTTGCTGACCGGCCCCGCTCGGCCTGAGCACCGAGGCCTGGCTAGAGTCAGGCAGTCCAGGCAGCCCCAACTTCTGCCCCAGTTCTCTCTCCTCCAGGGCCTGCTGATCCCCACCCACCAGTTTCCCTGAGGAGCCCTCCTCCTCCCTGACCTCCTCCGTCCTCGCCAGGGCTTCAGGGCGAGGGCCTGTGAGACAGGGATCTGGTGACAGCTATAAAAATAAAAGCTCACCGAGCCGGGTTCCCTGGCCTACAGACTCCCCCCACAGAGATCCCAGCTGGGCCGGCCGCAGGCGGGCCAGCAAAGGTACCTCCCAGGCCCGGCAGGCTCAGGGCCCGGCGGAGCAGGTGGCGGCAGAGGGGTTATTCAGGGTGCTGTGGGGTGTTGGGTCCCAGCAGAGCTGCCAAAATGCTCCGTGAGCTCCGCGGCAGGGGCTGACCCTCTATTTCCAAAACTGGGGGCCCCCCTGGTGGTTTTGCACAGGGAGGGTGGGGGGCCAGGATGCAGCCTCGCTGGGGTTAGCCGAAGAAAGCCTGTCCAGTCCATAAGGGTTGATTCCATTTTGGCAAATGCATCAGTTAGAAATAGATTCAGCTTCCAGAAACAGGAAGTCAAAATGACAGCCATCTCCGTAAGGAGTATGCGTGCGTGCGTGCGTGCGTGCGCGCGCACACACATAAAAGCCAGAGCAAGGCAGGCAAAGACTGGTGTGGCGTGGCGATGGCACACCGCCAGGAGCCCCAGTGCCTCTTCTCTTCCAGTCTCAGTCCCTTAGTATGTGGCTTCCAGGTTCCCACATTTGCCACAAGGTTCAGGATGGGCCCTGAAGCTCCAGCCATCATATCTGAGTTCCAGGCAGAAAGTAAGGAAGAAGTTGGAGGAGGGGGGCTTCAAAAGAGGAAGCAAAAGGAAATGTACCTCCTCGCTGAATCAGCCCTCTCCAAAGAGCTTCTCTGGAAACCTCACCTACAGTTCCTGCTTCAACTTGTTAGCCATCCCTAGCTGCAAGAGAGTCTGGGAAATGCACTAGGGCACTTGCCCCCAACAACAGAGGGTCCCATTGCTAAGGAAGAAGGAGGGGAGTGAATATCAAAGAGGTGATGTTAGCTACAATAAAAAAAGTTGCACTTGAAGTGAGAATTCTGGAAGGAAAGAACTGCATACAGAGCTCTCTCCAATCGCCCTATGTGAATTTACCTGTCAAATCTTTACAAAACACTCCAGGAACTTTATTATTTTATTACAGATGGGAGACCTGAGGGACACCAAGATGCAGTCACTTGCCCCCAATCACACATCCAGGAAAGTGGGGGGGGGGGGAGGAGTCCAGAACTAGAATGCAGGTAAATTCCAGCCCAGACCTCTTAACCCACCCAAAGGGTAACATTGTTTATGATGAGGGCTGCGGCTGATACTTACTGTGTGTTAGCATGGCCCTACATATGGTGCCTGGATTAACTCCTTTTATCCTCACGGCAACTTTATGAGACAGGCATGATTAGTATTCCACTTTATGAACACAGAAATTGCGGCACAGAGAGGTAAAGTGACTTGTCCGAAGCCACACAGCAAGTGTTAATGGAGTTTATTTCTGGGTAGTGGAACTATAGGTATTTTGTATTTCCTTCTATAGATCTTCTGCCATCTTCGACCTTGCCACCAGGCTCGTGTGTTGCTTGGGAAATCAAACAAAAAAGAAAACACCTCTCCTGGGGCTGGCCTCCTGCCCACCCTGGGGGCCTCAGGGCAGCCAGGCCCCACTTCCCTCTCCAGCCGGGCCTGTCTCCCTCCTCGCTGCCCTCTCCTCTGTAGTCACGGCTTCCCAAGGAACTCTCCCCCTCTTGGCTCCCGGCCTTTGCTCCTCTGGTACCCCCTACCCCCCTTCTGGCATGCCCTTCCCCTCATTCCTGCCTGGTGAACAGCTCCCTGTGGCTCCAGGCCCTGGGTCAGAAGCTGCTCACCCACAAGGTCCCCTGGGCACAAGCAGACGGCCTCCCTGGCCCTTTACCCACTACACTTTGCCTCCTCCTGAGGCTGAGGGGCCTGTTCCTTCCCATCAACAGACTCGTGAAGGGCCTTCCAGGTGCCAGGTCCTGCCGGGGACATCCACTCATTCACCCTCAAAACAGCCTCCCTCGGCCTCACCCAAGCCTCCACAAAGGCTCTGCACAAAGGACCTGCCACCCCTGGCTGCCTCTCTACTAGCCACCCCAGCTCCTCACTCTTTCCCTAGCACACAGACCTTCGTCCTGCCTCAGGGCCTTTGTACGTGCTGCTGCTTCTGCCTGGAATGCTGGCTAAACATTCCTCCCCCCCCCCCCCCGTCACCCTCTACCACTTCCCCCCTCCATTTTCTTCAAGGACTTTAACATAATCTGAAATTACCTTGCAGTTTTGCAGCTGTTCAATCGCCCATCTCCCGTGCCTGAGTGTTAATTCCAGGAGCCCAGAGACCATCCACGGCCCTCAGCAGGCACTCACTTGATCCTGACTGAATACGTGAACATACACCCAGGCCAGAAGAGACTAAGCATCTTGCCCAAAGTTATCCAGCAAGTAAGGGACAAAGCTCAGAGCATTTTATTTTTCGGCCTGAGCATTTTACCCCTCAAAGGCTATAAGATAGAGGTTTGCCCATCCATTCCCCCCCCCCAATGCACAGTGACAAGCAGACAAGACCCCTAAGCTTGCGGCTGAGACTGATACAGATTCTGATACCTAGTCTGCTTTCCGGACACGTAATACCTCAGCTCCCCACTCGGTAAAATGGGACTCCTACCTCTTGGCCTCGGGGGACACCCAGGAGGGACTCAAACTCTGACAGGCAGGGACCCCAGAAGCTCCCGTCTCCCTAGCCCTGCCCCCACCCCAGCCTCCTTGAAGCACTTGCCTGCACATGCCCAGTGCCAGGTTGAAAACCTCCAAGGAGGCACAGGCCGGTGGGCAGCTGGGGCTGCTGAGACCCCAGCAGGGCAGCCGGGTCAGGAAAAGGCTGGGGTGGGGGTGGGAGGGCAGGACAGGCAAACAGAGCAAATAAGAAGTTTGGGCCCATGGGCAGGGGCAGGAAGAAAAGGTTTCTCAGGGTCAAATGGAAGACATGAATTTGAATCTCATACAAGTCACTCATCAGCTGTTGGGCCCAGTGACTTTGCCTCTCTGTGCCTTGGTTTCCCCAGCTGGGGAAGGGGAGGTGATACACAGCACTCAAGTCATTGGGTCCCTGTGAGGACAAAGGGCATGTGAGAAAACGGCAGCCCCTGGCGTGGCGTGCACCCCACACCCCCGGCCCCTCCCCTCACACCTCACCTGGCTCAGCTGTGTGCCCGATGCCGCCTCCTAAAAGAGGCTTTCCTAGGCCTCCCAGCCCCTCCTTGCCCCGCTTTCCTTCCTTCAGAGCTCTTGTCCTCAACTGTCACTATCTTGTTTTAGTTACTGGAACTTAGCGTCTGCCTCTCCCCATAAATTGTCACCACCGTCTTGGTCACATGTGTCCCTAGCACCCAGCATAGGGCCTGGCACACAGCAGGTGTTCAATAAATGCTTGCCCAAGAAATGAAAAAAGTAACTGGGCAAATAAATGTCTCAGGCACAAGGACAAGAGAGTCCCAGGGAGGCCTGGATGGGACTCTGGGGGACAAGGACACTTTAGGTATTTCCGTGGGACAGTGTCCCTTCTCTTTCCTCCCCCAGCTCCCACCATTCCTAGCTGTGCCACCTTGGACAGGCCCCTTCCCCTCTCTGAGCCTGTGTGCCTGGGGGGAAAATGCCCATAACCAAAGCGGCGGCCTCCAAGAGGCTGACGGGCTGATTCGACTGGCGGGCCCCCACAGTGTCTCCCACTTTCACTTTGGACCCCTGCTTTTCTGCTTGGTGAGATCGCCAGGCCGTGATTATGAGGTATGACTGTGTTTTGTCAACTCTCCTGTCCTGAGCAACCACTGGGGTTCCCAGCTAGCCTCAGCGGTCAACCCCACTAAATGGGTCTGTGGTTAACATGACCGGTCTTCTTGGGCAGACAGAAGGATCCGGCGAGTCTGTGTGAGCCCGGGCCTTGGAGTGGTGCTTTACACGTCGTAATCACTGAACTCACACCTGCTGCTGTTGCTAGACCTCAAGCCTCATCTCTGGCCTCCTGGGCACCCCCTCCCCCAGCGCCCCTGCCCCCCAACCTACTCTCTTGTTTCCTGACTTATGAATGGCCCCCTCCTTCCTCCCTGCAAGCCTTTAGCCTTCCTAGCCTGGAGATTCAGGGGGTCAGTGTCCCCCTACCTAAGAAATCTCCCAGTCTCTTGGGCACAGCTCTGCCCACAGTGCTCCCAGACCAGACCACCCAGGCCACCAGCAGAGGCCTCAACCTTTTAACTCTTGCCTTTTTCAGGGGCAGTCAGATGGGCTCAGGGTCAAATCCCCTTTCTTTTGCTTCCAAACTGTGGAACTGTGTGCAAGTCACTTAACCCCGGCCTGTGGGGTACCTGAACTTGGGGCTGGGCAAGGACTCATCCAGGCAGGGCCCAGGACTGGGGGTGGGGCTGGGACTACAAAACAGGCTCTTGACCCCAGGCTCTCTGCGCAGAGACTTGAGGGTCAGACCTACCTTTGTAATTGGCTTCACCCCGTTCCACCTTGAGCACTAACCCCACTTTTGTGGGCTTCAGTTTGCTTTTATAAAATGGGTAGAACACCTTCCAGGGAGTGTTTATGTAGATTAAATCCGGATGTGAGTATGTAAAACTCCAAGACACGCTCAGGAAGGGGGCGCTTGGGGGTCACTGTGTGGCTAGGCAGCTCCCCTGTCACCTCCTCTGGGTGAGCGGCGGCCACCAGGGAACTCTCAGTGACGAAGAGGAGAGCAGGGATTGGGAAGATTCATTCCCAAATCGTGGCCTCCCAAACCCTCAGGAACACTGAGGCACCTACCCCCCTGGGGTCCAGCCCCCAGTCTTCACCCTTCAGCACATAAATCCCAAAGACAGTTGAGCCAACGTGCTGTGGCTGGTACTTAAGTGATGTTGAGGCTCCAGCATCCCGGCCAGTCACCCACTCACCCACGACAGGGAGGAGACCTGCTGGGGTGGTGCGGGGGCAGGGGACCCGATGGAGGCCCAGGACCAAAGTGAGACTCTGTGTGCCCAGTGCCCTATACAACCTACTGCCAGAAACAAAAGGCGGGTGGGGTGGGTAGAGTTCGCCTTGACCCTCAGCTCCATAATGGTGGGAGCTGCTTGCCTCTGTTCCCCCACCCGGGGCTCCCACTGAGAAAGCACATCCAGGCCCCCAGAGGAAAAGGGAGGGAAAAAGCATTTCCTCTTCGAAACCACCATCCCAGAAGCTGCTCCCAAGATCCCCCCAGGCTGCAGACCAATCTCTGAAGCCCCCGTTCTGCCCCACCACTGGACTCCAAGGAGAGGGGGTCCCCAATCCACTGTCTTACCCACAGGGATGTGACACAGGGCTGCTCCACAGCTCTCAAAACAGGCTTTAGAGTGCTACCCACCTGTGCAGACGTTGTTGGGAGGTTTGCGGGAGGTGGGTTAGGTCCAGGATTTAGTGGACACCCAACCCCTGGCAGACATGCGCCGCACTCTCGCTGTACTGAAGACTGGGTGCCAAATGCCAGGAACCTCCCAGCAAAAAATAATAACAAGAGCAAACGCTTATATAATACCTCCTGCGTGCCAGGCACCGCGGGACGCCGACTGCGTGTCCACACTCACCCCTCCGTGCCCACCCTCAGCTCTCAGGAATGCTGTCCAGGGCTGGAATGGCCATGGGGGTGCAGTGCAGAGGGGCGGGAGGATGGCAGGGGGCAGGGAAGCAGAAGCCCTGCCTCGGGTCCCTTAGGTCTCGGGAAATCAGGACAGCCGGCCCAGGTTCCAACTGGGCGAGGCCACCATGAGCAAGCAGGTGAAGCGGGGCCGTCCTGTTCACAGCTTGGCCGAGGGCAAGCAGTAAACCTCCCACCCCGAGAAAAGGGAATGGAAGTGTGGGAACCCTTCCCCCACCTTCCTCCACCTGGCCCGGCTTCTCCCCTCGGGCTGGCCAGGGACACACAAACACAAGCTTGCCCACACACCCAGGCTCCTCTTAAAATAAATATATACACACACAAAGTATTTTTTAAACAGCCCGCCCGTCTACACTTACGAAAAGAATCTGCCCCAACTTGGGCTTAGCAGGACGGTGACCTGTACCCCCACCTCCAGAGGAATCTGGCCTGCTGGCCTCATCCCCCAAACCCTGCGCAGAGGTCACAGACCTGCAGGGCCTCTGAACCCAAGCCGGGCAGTGGGGACCAGCCAGAGGCTAGAGCCCTCTCCCCAAGCAGGTTCCCAGTCACTCCTCCCCAGCACCCAGGTGCGCTGAGTCACCCTGAAAGCCTGACCCAGCACTCTGCCTCCCCCACCACGCCTGGCACCCTCATCTCCAAGCACAGACCCTGGAGGTTGTAGTGGAGGAGGAAGGGGGAAAAAAAAAAAACAGCTGTAACACCTCCACCCAACCACCATCAAAGCCAAAAATAATAGCAGCCCCCCAACACACAAGCCCCCACACCAGGAAAGCAAATATAAAATCATATAAACCAAAAATAAAGAAAAAAATCAAAAGCCAACTACTGCCCCCAAAAGGCTTTTAACCATTCTCAAAAAAAAAAAAGTTTATTAAAAGTGTTCTTAATGCTTGAAACGGAAAAGATTCCCAAATATACAGACTCCTCTTTTCTCATAGAAATAGATTATTTTTTATAATACAAAAAAAAAAAAAGACCAAAAAAAAAAACACAACAACAACAACACAACAGCGACAACCCCGTAGGAACATCTTTAAGCGATTACTCAGGGCCCGGCTGACAGTTACACGTGGGTTGCGTCAGTCCCGTGTACACACGCGTTCAGCCATGTTTAAACCGATTGCATCAACTTCGAAACCGGCCCGCCCGCCGGCGCCTGGAGAGGAGGCAGAAGGAGAGGCAGAGAGTTTATCATTCATCTGTACACATAGACATTTCTTCTTTAAATAACACCACGGGCGGGCGCCCCATCTGCATGTGCGGTTGGTTTGGACAAAAATATAGATATATATATAATAAAATATTAAAATTACCGACGAGCTCCCCGCGCTGCCAAGTGCCCCAGTGCCAAAGTTTTGCCGGCGCCACCGGGGGCGGGGGCGGGAGCGCGGGCGCTTCCCGGAGTCTC
>NC_043711.1:95409704-95433819 GCF_006229205.1 Suricata suricatta | reverse complement strand
GGGGCGCCGCGGGGGCCGCCTTGCCGCCGTACGCAGCAGCCAAGCAGTCCGCCTCGTAGTAGAAGTTGGCCACTTCCATGGATTTAAAGGCAGGCGGCGGCGGCAGGGGCAGACATGCTGGGTCCCAGGCCACCAGGCGTTGCATGAACGCGGGTGCCCGGGGAGGGGGCCTGGGGCTGCCCGCTCCGGCCGGCCCGCAGGTGGCGCGGCCTCCCGGCTCCGAACTGTCGCCGCTGTGTCGCTGCTGCTGCTGCTGCCGCCGGGGTGGCCGCTACTAGTGCGGGGGCTGGCAGCTGGACCCTCGCGTGGGTCCTCTTCCCGGTCCCGTGCGCGGCTCTGACTCGCTAAAGTTTCTCCTGAGCCCGGTTATTTATAAGGCGGCCCATGGCAACGGCTGCGTCACGCTGGCAGCCGCCCCGGCCCCTCCCGCTGCCGCCGGGACGCGGTGTGGCCGCCTGAGACCCCCGGGAGGGTACCGGCGGGGCACGGCGGCCAGACCCGGGACCAAGAGTGCGCCCTCCGGGGTCCACTGGCCCCGGGGGACAGCCTTACGCCCCCTGCCCACCCCCACCCGGAGGCCCCGGGATTGGGAGCGAGAAGGGGAGGCGCGACCCCGCCCCCGGACCGCCCCCTCTGGGCTGGAGGCTGTACTGAAAGGGGGGGGAACCCGGGGAGGGGGCGACGCGCTCGCCTTCCCCCACCCAAAACACGGCCGCCGCCCGCCCCCTGCTGGAGGAGTCTCGGTGGCTTCAGAATCGGCGGCGCGCAGCCGGAACGACCCGCAGAGGGGGCGCTCCCCAGGCCGCATCCTGGAGACCCCAACCCCCAGCTCTGGCTCCCGAAGAGGTGACCCATCTACACCTCGGGCGCGGCCCCACCCTGAACGCGCCCCTATCCCTAGCTCTCCCCACGCTGGTAGAGACAGCCTTCCTAAAGCCACCTCCAGTACAAGGACCCTGGTCGGTGAATGGGGGTTCAGTTCAGCCGAGCACGGTGGCCGCGCCCCTCCCCTAGCCCCGCCCACCGGACCTGCAGTCGGGTCAGAAGGCAGCTGGGTCTTCTCTGGCCCACCCGACCCAGACCTGGGCCCAGGGAGGGCGGTGTGCTAGACTCTAACACACTATGTGACCTTGGGCAAGTCACTTCACTTCTCCAAGCACCATCCACGAAGGTGTCATTACAGTTGTTATTAGTTGAATTACTGTCTCCACCACAGACCCCCAAACGTAAGGCTTAATTTCTAAGTCCACTATGGAGGCACATTAGAAAGAAGCCACACACCCCCCTCCCAGGGTGCAAAGAAGGCAGAGGGGCAGGCATAGGACACCCAACGTCCCGTGGCCTCATGTCCCCCCCGCCCCCCCTCCCTCAAAAGCCTTTGTCAGCGTGCCCTGAGACCAACTTGCCAACCTGAGGCCAGAAAACCTATTTCTGAGGCTGGGGAAGGCAGTCGTGGGCGGAGGAAGTGTCAGGCCCAACCCCACTGGGAGCCATGCAGGAGAGAGAAGGGACTTTTGCATTGAGGGGTATTTCGCTACTTTGCTACTCCTGGTACACAGATGGGAAAACCGGTCACGGCCCATCCTGGCTTTGAACAGTGAGCTGAGTGGGCCCAAGGGGCCCCTTGCCCTCTCCAGCCTCATTCCTAGGCTGTTTGGGCCGCTCCTTGGGCTTACCCCTCTGCCACTCCCGGCCCCAGGCCGCCCAGGCGGCAGCTCTGAGCTTGCCTGGGGATAACCCCCGGCCCACTGACCCCGGCCCTGGCCCTGGCGGGGAAGGCAGGCATTGCTCAACCTTCAGCGTTATCTGCTGAGCTGGGGTGACCTCCGCCCCAGAGAGCTGCAGAAATGACATCTCCAAGCGCCCTTGGGGGTGGGGGGCAGGGAAGAACAGGATGAAACACTGACGGGGCCTGCTGGCTTTCTGGGCCTTCCCAGCAGCCTCTGGGCCAGGGAGG
The DNA here is from genome assembly GCF_006229205.1 of Suricata suricatta. Taxonomy (NCBI): domain Eukaryota; kingdom Metazoa; phylum Chordata; class Mammalia; order Carnivora; family Herpestidae; genus Suricata; species Suricata suricatta. Next base: position 95,431,862 of record NC_043711.1, on the reverse strand, counting down.
GATCTGAGGCCTCAGGGCCACTCACTCAGTCAGGCCTTCCAAGCTGCAAAGTGGAACGCTCACACCGCCTCCAAGAGGCCCTCCTGGCCCCACCTGCTAGTGAATTGCCTTCCCAGCCTATCACCAGCTACCATGACCCTAGGCATCCAGTCCACCTTGGTCTCCCCTCTCCCCAGAAGACCACCCACTCTGTGAGGGCTGGTCCTTGAATACTGGAACTCCTGAGCCTGGCATGATCAAAATTTACCAGTGGTAAATGCCTTCACCGTTCCCGCTGGACCAAGAACACTGTTGCCCTAGCTCTGCCCAAGTCAATTCCTCAGGGCTCAGCCCAGTGGTTACCTCCAAGAAGCCCTCCCTCACCTCCCCATCAAGGGTCCCAAGCCCCCGGTCACTTCTTTAACATTCCCCATCTTCTCATTACCATCAAAATGATCTCGCCCCCACAACGGGTTTTCTGGCCCCACTCTCATCCCAACCAGGGCCGGGAGTTTCGTTTCATTCGCCGCTGTGCCCTCAGTGCCTAGAACAGTACCTGACACACAGAAGATGCTCGGTGAGTGGAGGAGGCTGAGAAAGTGAGATCACCCCTTAGCGGGGCTGCGTAACCTCAGGCAAGATGGCTTCCCTCTCTGAGCCTCAGCCTATCTCTGGGCCCACCTAGACGCAGTGAGACCTGGAGGAGTCTGAAGCTAATCAGAGGGTTTCCTGTGTGTCCTCAAGCCAACCTTCCACCCTCTCTGGACCACATGTATAGCTCTCTGCGTGTAAAAACTCATTTAATCCTCTTGATAATTTGTAGGAAGCAGATCCTTTCATTTCATCTCCACTTGGCAAATGAGGACACTGAGGCCAAGGTCATATTTAAGGAGTGGGAGGGACTAGGCTCTTTTCCAGGCTCACCTTCCCCCTCGGGTGTGTCATAAATCATAACAGGTCTGGGGGTGTGAATGCCATTTTCTGGATGGGAAAACTGAGACCCAGAGAAAGGTGGCTTTGGCTTCCTGCACTTTCCTGCCCCAGGTTCCCTGCTCCCGTCTGACAGAGAGATAAGTGGCAGTGTCCCCCCCCTTCCCAGTGCCACTTCAGGTGAGTGCGCGGAGGCTGCATGCTCGGTGACATACGTCCTTGTTTTTACAAGCCTCATTGCTCAACAGGTCCTGCTGGCTGCCACACCATTAGCGCCCAGCTTTCCCTCCCAGGAAGGGCTGGTGGGCCCAGAGGCCAGGAGCACACACAGTGGCACTGTGGCAGGGACAGCGCCGGGACCAGGCTCCACCTGACACCCCCACCCCCACCCCCCAGTGCCCTTTCTGGGCTCCCAGACCACCTAGATGTTTGCAGAAACCCAGGGTGGGGAAGGGTCTCAAACTGGCAGCCAGGAGTCAAATGCAACCCACAGACACGTTCAGTTTGATCCCCTGGTGTTTTGCTTTGTTTGTTTCTTTCTTTCTTTTAATGATTTTATCGCTGACATTTAAAAATCAGGAGACTTCACATCGAAATGCCAATTTCCAGCTTCTCTTTTAAAGCCAGAATCCGTGGGCTGGGCCCGTGTGGCTGCAAGTGTGGGCAGGAGCCCGGCGGGGGCTGTGGAGGAACAGGATCTTTCCTACCCGGATACATACCCTCCTCTGCCCCCAAACTGCTTTCGAAATCCCTTCCCCAGCCTGCAGCTTTTCCTCAGCCCCATTTTCAGGAGGAGGAAACCGAGGCAACTTGCCCAAAGCGAGTCCTTTGAGGGAGGATTGAGGTGTTTGCAGAGGTTAGAAGTCAGTCTGCAGGTAGAAACAGAAGGCTGAGAGAGGAACCATCAGAGATGGTCCGTGGGGCCGGTCTATGGTGGGTCTGGAGTGGGGGCCTGCAGGGGGTGGGCTCTGCTTCCTGGCCTGCGCCCTCCTGGCAACGACACTGGGGTGTCCTCTGGACCCCAGCCCCTGGGCTGCAGAATGGGGTAATAATATCCCCTGTGGCCTGGGCCTTCTGGCCCAGCAGTTCCCCCTCCCACCGGCCCGCCAGGACACATGGGAGTGCATCGGCCCACCCCCCCAAACCCCCAGAGGGCCTGGCCCTGGTAAGCCATGGACACTTCACGCACAGAGAGGGTTAGGCTCTCCCCACTCAGATCACAGTGAACTGGTAAAACAGCCAAACTTAAAAAGCCAGATCCCCGATTCCAGTGTCCGAGACTTTCTCCACTATGCGTCCTCTTTGAAGCTTCACTTTCCCCATCTCCCAAGTGGGACCCAAATGAGATCCCCGAGGGCTTCAAAGCCAAATACCCTGGGATCCAGAGTTTTGGAGTTCTGGGAGGCACTCACGCCTGGCTCCTGAAACTTGCCTGTGCATATGCTGCCACCATGTGGCAGGCTCTGGGAATGCAGGAGTGACTTCCGTGAATCCTCTTGTTCTGGAACACAGAAGTGTGCACTGTGGATGTGACAGGTACTCACAGGACGCGAGCAGACTATGGAAAGAATTAAAAATGTCCAACAAACCAGTGTCTCCAGACAAAGGGTGCCCACTTTCACTTAGTCATTCATCAAACCATTTTTGGCAACTACTGTGGTTCATACCCTCGAAACATTCATGAACAAGATAGAGCCACTCCTGATTTCGTGGAGCTGACATTCCCCTTGGAGAAGACAAACAAGAAACAAGGTAAGTGAGCAAAGTATACACTGTGCGAGATCCTGCTAAGCACCGTGAAGAAAAATACAACAGAGGAGGGGAGTGAGGACTGCCGGGGAGTTTGGATTTTAACTTTTTTTTTAATGTTAGATTTTTAAAAAATATTTATTTACTTGGAGGGGGGAGGTGCAGAGAAAGAGAATCCCCAGCAGGCTCCACGCTGTCAGTGCAAAGCCCAGCACGCTGCTCAGTCTCACCAAGCGTAAGATCGTGACCCAAACTGAAATCAGGAGTTGGATGCTCAACGGCGCAAGCCACCCCAGCGCCCCTGTATTTTCACCGTAGATCAGAGCGGCCAGGGGAGGACTCGCTGGGATTACGTCTGATCAGAAGCCTGAATGCAGACGCTGTGGGGACAGAGGACCAGGCAAGGGGAACAGTGAGTGCAAAGGCCCTACGGTAGGAGCATGCCTGGCACGTGGCGTTGCTATGGGTGGTTGATGGACAAGAGCAGGAAAGTATCTCGGGAAGAGTGGGGGCCATGCAGAGATCGGAGCAGAAGAGGGGCGGGATCTGACTGGGGCCTAACGGGATCCCTCTGGCTGCAAGTCGGGGCTGGACAGTACTAGCAGTCAAGGCAGAAGCGGGGAACCCAGGGAGAAGGTACCTGCGGTCTGTGCGCCAGGGTGGCGGGGGACGTGGTGAGACGGGGTCAGGATCTGAATCTGTTCTGAGAGCACTGCCTTCAGGGGGCGTCTGGGGGGCTCTGTCGACTGAGCGTCAGACTTCAGCTCAGGTCATGATCTCACAGTTCACGAGTCCAAGCCCCGCGTCAGACTCGCTGCTGTCATCGCAGAGCCTACTTCGGATCCTCTGCCCCTCCCCCACTCACACTCTCTCAAAACTAAACATTAGACACAAATTTTTGAAAAGAAAGTAGAACCTTCTGGATTTGCTGATAGATCTGATTATAAAAGAGTCACACTCCATATGGGTCACTCTACACCCATTTAAAGGGATAAAGTGGGGGCGCCTGAGGGGGCTCAGTTGGTTAAGCAGCTGACTTTGGCTCAGGTCATGATCTCATTGTTCATGAGTTTGAGCCCCACGTCAGGCTCTGTGCTGACAGCTCAGAGCCTGGAGCCTGCTTCACATTCTGTGTCTCCCTGTCTCTCTGCCCCTCCTCTGTTCATGCTTTGTCTCTCTCTGTCTCTCAAAAATAAACAAACATTTGGAGCACCTGGGTGGCTTGGTCGGTTAAGCGTCCAACTTCGGCTCAGATTATGATCTCACGGTTCGTGGGTTCAAGACCCACATCAAGCTCTGTGCTGACAGGTAGGTCAGAGCCTGGAGCCTGCTTCACATTCCGTGTGTCCCTCTCTGACCCTCCCCTGCCCATGCTCTCTCTCTCTCTCTCTCTCTCAAAAATAAATAAAACATTTTTTAAAGTTTTAATATTAAAAAATAATAAAATGAAAAACATTTTAAAATTTTTTTTAATTAAAGGGATATGGTGTATGGCACCGGAAGCACTGGCAACCAAAAGGAAGAAGTAGATAAATCAGACAACGTCAAAACTAAGCTTCCGAGCAGCCGAGGGCAGCGTCACTAGGACGGCAAGTCAGCCTAAGGAACGGGAGAGAATGTTTGCCGGCCAGACGTCTGACCGTGAACATTGAGAGTGTACGTAGGAACGGATCGCAGCCCCCGGCAGCCCCCTGAGACTCAACCACAGGAAAACAACCCAATGAAAAATGGGGAAAGGACTTGAAATAGACATTCCTCCAAAGAAGATAGGTGAATGGCTCGTAAAGACATGGACAGATGCCCAACATCCCTGATCACGAGGGAGATGCAAATCAAACCCAAGACGAGAGACCCCCTCACAGCCAGGAGCATGACCGCCGGCAGGAAAACAGGAAAGAGCAAGTGTTGGTGAAGGTGTGGAGAAAGCGTACGGTTGGTGGGAATGGGAAACGGTGCAGCTACTGTTGGAAAGAATAAGATGGTTCCTGAAAAAATTAAAAGCAGAACTACCATATGACCCCGCATTTCCACATCTAGCACTTCCAGGCACGTACCCAAAAGAAGTGAAAGCAAGGTTTGGATGATACATTTCACACCCGTGTTTGTACCAACATTACTCACAACAGCCAAAGGGTGGAAACCACCCCAGTAGCCATCGATGTACCAATGAGCAAACAAAATGTGGTCTGTGCATACAGGTATCACTCAGCCTTTATTTTTTTTAATTAAAAAGTATTTTTTAATGTTTGTTTATTTTTGAGAAACAGAGCATGAGCAGGGGAGGGGCTGAGAGAGAGAGAGACACAGAATCGGAAGCAGGCTTCAGGCTCTGAGCTGTCAGCACAGAGACCGATGCGGGGCTCCAACTCATGAACCGTGAGATCAGGACCTGAGCCAAAGTTGGCCACTTAACTGACTGAGCCCCCCAGGTGCCCCTCATTCAGCCTTTAAAGGGAAGGAAAGTCTGAGACGCTGCAACACAGTAGAACCTTGAGGATGGTATGCTAAGTGAAATAAACCAGTCACAAAAGGACAAATACTGTAGGATTCCACTCACAAGAGGTCCCTGGAGCAGTCAGTCCTGGAGACAGGAGTACAGTGGTGTGGCTGCCAGGGGCTGGGGGACCGAGGGGTGGGACATGGTTTAATGGGGTCAGAGTTCCGGTTTAAGATGAAAAGCTTCTGGGAGCACCTGCGTGGCTCAGTTGGTTAAGCATCGGACTCAGTTTGGGCCCAAGTCATGATCTCACGGTTTGTGAGTTCGAGGCCTGAATTAGTCTCTGCGCTGACAATGCAGAGCCTGCTTGGGATTCTCTCTCCTCCTCCTCTCTCTCTGCCCCTCCGCTGCTTGTGCTCTAAATAAATAAAAGAAAAAGAAGCGCTTCTGGAGATGGATGGAATCGATGGCTGCCCCACGGTGGGAATATACTTAATGGCCCTGAACTGTACCCTTAAAAATGATTAAGATGGAAAAAAAAGTAAGACGGTAAGTTTTATGTTACCTGAACGTTCCCACATTTTTTTAAAGAAAGGACAAGGTAGATGTTCCCTCGGCAACACGGAGAGGTGCCCGGGGGCACTCGGGGGTGAAAGGAGGATGTGCGGAGCAGGGTCCTGGTGTTTGTGATGTGTCTTGTCTTGAAAACATTTGCCACTAGCTAAACATTTTTTAAGTAGCACGGATGGTGTGGCTGTGCAAAGCGTAGAACCTCCCATTGTCGTTTGGCCCAGAAACCTCCTTGAGCCCAGAAATGCTGGGCACTCGCCCTGCAGAGAGACAGCGGCACAGAGAAGGAGGGGCTTGGTGGTGGCCAGCCCTTGTGACACAGCGTCAGGGGCTGCCTTCGCCAGGAAACACCCTGTAGCTGCTACAAAGGATGAGGGAGGGGGCGCCTGGGCAGCTCAGTCTGTTAAGTGTCCGACTTTGGCTCAGGTCAGGATCTCATGGTTCGTGGGTTTGAGCCCCGTGAGCCCCGTGTCAGCTCTGTGCTGATCGCTCAGAGCCTGGAGCTGCTTCTGATTCTGGGTGTGTCTCTCTCTCTGCCCCTCCCCTGCTCGCTTCTGCTTTCTCTCTCTCTCAAAAAATAAACATTAACAAAAATAAAAAATAAAAACAGATGAGGGAGAGGCTCTAGACCAGCGCTGTCCCCTAGAACTTTCCAGAATGATGGCCATGTTCTAGTCTCCATCTACACTGGGCTGTGTGAGCTCCAAGCCACATATGGCCAGTGAGCACCTGAGGCCAGTGTGACCAAGGATGGATTTTTTTATTTTATTCAATTTTAATTAAATGCAAATAGCCTCCTGTGGTTAGCGGCCACTGCACTGGACACACACACCAGAAACAAGATCGATCATTAAGAGGGGAAAAGCCAAGTGCACGCCCGGCTGTACGGTGTGCAAACCCCACATAAATGAGAGGTGATGCGGGAACTCACCCGGGCGTTTGCTTGAGGGGTGGGCTCCCAGGGGAAGGACATAAGGAACTGGCAGCAGTGGTGCCGGGGTCCGGGCTGCTCTGAACGCTGCGGGATAATGCACCCCAACACTCAGTGGCTCACGACACCCACCATTTGTGGGCTCACAGCCCCGTGGGTCAGAAATCGAGCAGCTTGTTGTAGTGCCAGCTGCTGGCTGGAGTGTCCACACCCTCCCGTGTGACCCGGGGCTGCGGTGGCCCAGGGGGAAGGGGGGGAGCAGGAGCAGGTGTCTGCCAGCCTTGTTCTCCGGCCCTGGGTTCCCTGTGAGGTGGCTGCCCCTCCCCCGTGGCCTCCTCTGCACGGCAGCCACAATTCCCGGGGTGGAAGGGACACCGAAGTGGGAGCTGCACAGCCTCCCTCAGGCGTCTGTCCCCCACTCCTGTCACATTCAACGGGCAGGACCACACAGAGGCGCACACACCAGGAGGCGGGGCCCCTGGGTCTCCACGGGAAGAGGGCTAGGGGCCAAGGTGGGAAGAAGACCTAACTTTAAATGTTTCTTTCTCTCCTAACTTTAAAATGTTCACGAGTTGTGGGGGGAGGAGCTGTGCGGCTCAGCAGGTTGAGCATCTGACTCTTGATTTCAGTGCAGGTTGTGATCCCAGGGTTCTAGGATCGAGCCCCACTGCAGGCTCTGTGCGAGCATGGAGCCTGCCTAGGATTCTCTGCCTCACTCTCCCCACTTACGCACTCTCTCGCTCTCAAATAATTTTTTTTTAAGTTTTAAAAATTTAATTAAAAAATAAGATGTTTACCACGGACGATGTGTCACCTTATTCTTTGAGTTTAGAAAGCCTTACATCGCACGCTTCTCCCTCCACACCTTTGCCCATGCTGTTCCCTCTGCCTCAACACCCTTCCCTTCCACCTGCAGCTGTGATGTGCCTGGAGAAACTTTGCCTGAATGCCCGAGTCAAATGCCTCCCTGCTTCCTCTGCCCTCCCCATGCCTGATGTCCCTACTGGACTCAATCCCCAACTCCCCGCAGCCCCTTAAGGTCAGGTCTATCTAGGTCACGTCTGCGCGCGCGCACACACACACACACACACAGAATGAACTCATGCTGATTCTAAGTAGGCACTCGGTGATTTGGAGGCCCAGCCCAGGAAAATACGTGCTTGTCTGGTCCACAATCTCCCCACTGCACCCCACCGCACCGGGCCCTTGCTGGCATCTGTGGGTGCACTGTCCAGAATGGCCACCAGGTGGCAGTGGAGCCCAGCCTCCAACCTCCCCAGGCAGCTGTCTGAGCCGAAAAAGCATTTGAGTAGGGGGAACCTATGAGGTCAGAGGGGGCCAGGGTAGGGGGCCCCAAGCCCCTCTTTGAAGAGAAATTTCCGGTCCTTATCGCCCACTCCCCTCCTTCTCAACTTCAAAATTTGCTTCCCCCTTAAGCAAACTGACTTTAATTAGAGGCGCGCCAGCTGGTACCTCTAATTTGCCTCTAATAATCTGCAGTTTAACCCACTAGGTGGGTTAAAACAACATACGTGTCCAACAGCTCTGGAGGCCGGAAATCCGACATCAGGGCCACACCCCTCCGCAAGGCTCTCGGGAGGGACCCTTCCTTGCCTCTTCTAACTGACGGTGGTTAGCAGCCCTCAGCATTCAGCCCACTGCATGTTCTGTATCTTGGAAAGAGGTTGGACAACACAGGCAAATGTACTTAATCAAAAATAAGCAAAAGTCCACCTAAGATTTTACAGACAGAAACGAATATGCACCTGAAGTGTATAGGCACGAGGCATACTGGTGTCTACAACTCACTGCATTTAGTTGCCCTGGCTTGTTTAATTGGGAACAATCCCTCAGTCTCTCTCATTCATGACCTTGACGCTTTGGAAGAGGACGGACCAGTTACTTTGTGAGAACGCCCGTGTGGCTCTGTCTGAAGTTTCCTCAGAGTCAGACTCAGGCTCTGCACTTGTCAGGAGCCCCCTGGTGGTGCTGTGTCCGTCCTCCTCCGTGTTGGCCATCAGGAGACACCTGAGGGCCGTTTGTCCCCTTACCGGTAATGTCAATATCCATCACTTGGTCAAGAAGATGTCTGCCGTTCTCCCCACTGCAAGTTACCGTATTTCTTCTTTATAATGAGAAGTATCTTGTGGGAAGATATTTTTAAACCATCTAAATATCCTGTTAATCCTGACTTTTCACAGTATCACTGATGTTCACTGATTTTAACATCACGTATGATGCTTGCCTCGCTCGATCTCTTGCTACGTAATAAATGATCCCAGAACATAGCAGCTAAAGAGGAAAAAATCATTCCTTTTCTCCCTGTTTTTGGAGCCAGGAATTCAAGAGTTTGACTGGAAGGTTCTGGCTCAGAGTCTCTCAGAAGTTTGCAGTCTAGATGTCAGCTAGGGCTGAGGCTCCTGGGCAGCTCAGTTGGTTGAGCGTCCGGCTTCAGCTCAGGTCATGATCTCACAGTCTGTGGGTTCGAGCCCCGCGTTGGGCTCTGTGCTCAGAGCCTGGAGCCTGCTTTGGATTATGTGTCTCCCTCTCTCTCTGACCCTCCTCCTCTCATGTTCTTTGTCTCTTTCTCTCAAAAATAAATGTTTAAAATTTTTTATATAAGATTCCACCTCTTGAGGAGAAGAATGTCAAAGAATTGGTGGTCATATCTTAAAATCACCTTATTCCCATTTATTTATTCATTTATATCAAGATGGACCCATGGGTTTTATCTTATTCCAGGGGTTAAAAACCCATCATCACCATTACTTCCGTCGATGCTCAAAGCGACCCGATTCGGCCAGCCTCAGTCACTTTCCGCTGGATCCCGTAATTTCCACCACATTGCAGTCTTTCCTGAGCATTTACTTATTTCTGGTACGAGGTGTTCCAGGATCATCTTCCCACCCCAGCCCTGGCTCTTTTTACTAGAGAATGGTATTTAAAACCAAACTCCAGGTGCGTTTTTATTCTTGCCCGTCTAACAGGTGCAACGTGGTGTTTCCTGGTTGCTTTCATCCTCGTTTCCTATTACTAACTCGTCTGAGCCTGATTCATTCGCGGGTGGTTTTCCTCTTCTGTAAACTGCTGCTCACATCCATGGTCCCTCATCCTTTGGGGCCGCTGTCTTTTCTGCTGCTGTGTATGTGCAAGTGTCCTGCATATTCTAAGCTCTGCGGTTTTATTCTAGTCTGTTCCATTCCATTCCATTCTGTTCTATTTTTAGAGAGAGCACAAGGGGCGGGGGTGGGGAGAGAGACTCTCAAGCAGGCCCCACATTCAGGGAGGAGCCTGATGCGGGGCTCGATCCCACAACCCTGGGATCATGACCTGAGCTGAAACCAAGAGGCAGATGCTCAACTGACTGAGCCACCCAGGTGCCCCTAAGCACTGTGACTTTAGACACTGCAATGTCTTCACTCTGACACCTGCCCATGGTTGGTATCCTTTGGCCATCCTGAATTTTGATGTAATATTTATGTTTATATTTATATTTATATTTGTACCTCCGTGGGGGGTTGGGCTGCGGTGGAACACAGATAACGTGAAACGCACCATTTCGTGGTCTCCAACGCACAACAGCGGCATCAACCACAATCGCCGTGTTGTAGACCTTCACCACCATCCATCCCAGGCCCGCTCTCATCCTCCCAGATGGAGACCCCCCTCCCCCTCCTCCCCCAGCCTCCGGAAACGTCTATTCGACTCCGGCTCCATGAACGTGGCTGCTCTGGGCACCTCACGGCCGCGGGGCCACCCTTGTCCTTCTGCGTCCGCGTGTTTCCCTTGCACGGGGTCTCCAAGGCTCCTCCGTGTCGGCGCCTATGTCGGAATTTCATTTCTTTTTCAGGCTGCATAGCGCTCCCTCCTGTGAACACAGCACATTCTGTGGCCCCAGTCACCTGCCAGGGGACATCTGCACTGTGTTCCCCCTCCGGCCGCTGTGAGCGGGGACACGAGCGTCTGTTTGCGTTCATTTCCAGCTCTCCTAGGTGTCGACCCAGCAGTGCGGGATTGGGGATGGCACGCAACTCTGCGTCTCTCCGTCTGAGGGGCCACCGCACGGTCCTCCACACCGGCGCCTGCGCCGCCTCCCCTCCAGGCCCCGCGACAGGGGCTCCAGCTCGTCCACACGCTCACCCACGCGGACTGGCGACCTCTTTGATGGTGAGAGTCATCCTAATGGGCGGGACGTGGTCCCGGTGCCGTGGTGGCTTGGGTTTGCGTCCCTGACCACCTTCTCTCTGTGAACTTCGGCCAGCTGAGTGTCTTTTGTGGTAAGATGTCCAATGACGTTGTTCAGCTGTTTCTGAATCTGGTTCTTTACGCGTGTACTTTTGAAACTAGCTTAATTTACAGCACAAAGTGATTCCTGACTATTCGTCTGTGAATGAGGGAAATATATATACTATGTATAATTTTAACCATTTGTAAATGCACCATACAGTAGCATTAACTATTCACAATGTCCTGGACCCATCACCACTAACAATACCCAAAACTTTTTCATTGTCCTCAACATACACTCTGTTTCCTTAAACAGTAACTCCTGGGGGACCTGATTGGCTCAGTCGGTTGAGCATCCGACTTCAGCTCGGGTCATGATCTCCTGGTTCATGAGTTCGAGCCCCACGTCAGGCTCCCTGCTGACAGCCTGGTGGCTCAGAGCCCCCTTCAGATCCTCTGTTTCCCCCTCTCTCTGCCCCTCCCCCACTTGAGCTCTCCCAAAAGTAAATATTTAAAACGATAATAATTAATAAAATAAACAATAGCTTTCCGTCCTCCCACCCCACCTTCTGGCAGCTACCATTTTATTTTCTATCTGTATGAATCTGCATATTATTGTTCTTCTGAGTCTGGCTTATTTCCCTTAGCAAGCACTTTCAAGAACTCTCCATGTGGTCGCATGTATCCAAATCTCATCCCTTTTTATGGCTGAATAATATTCCACTATGTGCTCACAACTTTACTAATTTTATGATTTTCCCCTTCATGCTAAGACTTTATTTTTTTAATGCTATTTATTTTCTTAATGTTTATTTTTATTTCTGGGAGAAGGAGAGTGTGAGCAGGGGAGAGGCAGAGAGAGAGGGAGACACAGAATCCGAAGCAGGCTCCAGGCTCCGAGCTGTCAGCACAGAGCCCAACACGGGGCTCGAACCCACGAACCGTGAGATCATGACTCCAGCCGAAGCCGGATGCTGGGCGAAGCCGGACGCTGGGCCATCAGGTGCCCCACCTTCACGTTAAGACTCAAATCCATGTTAAGAGACGGGGGGGGGCGGCCAAGTTCCCAACACCGTCTTCTGAACCCTCTGTCCTGTCCTGGGCAGCCGTGGGGCCGCCTGTACCCACACACCCAGGTCTCGTACAACCTCGGGCGCTCCGCCCCCCCCCCTCCCCCGTGTCTCCTCGTTGGTCTGCGCCTCTGCGCTCAGCGCCCCGCTGCTCTTACCGTAATGACACGTGCCTTCCTCGGCGGCCGGGAAGTCTCCTCCTTACTCTTCTTTCTGAAGGCTGTGGCTAAACGCTGGCCCCGCCACGTCTCCCAAACCCTCCGAACAGCCTGCGTCGACAGGCTCGGCCCTTTCCCCACAGGATTGTGAGGACTCTGGCTTCAGGGTGGGGAAATGACTTGATGAAATTTACAAGGCTGACAAGTGGCAGAGCTAGGACAAAACACAGCCTGACTCTCTGACTCTCTGGCGCCACCCCCCACCCCCACCCCCAGCTGCCTCTCCTATCTGTAGCCCACCGGGGTTCTGTCTGTAAGAAGGGGGAGGGGCTGAAAACGCCTGCCAGTTTGCTCTCTGATCCTTCCCCTTGTATCGGGAAGGAAAGGAAAAGGCTGCGCATTTCAACAGAGAAACTTCCCAACGGGAGACTGGTTATGGAGGTGGTGGAGGAGCCCAAGAGCCAAAAGAGAGGCTGTGAAAAGCTCAGAGATTCTTAGCAGAAGCCATTCCCACCTCTAGGCTGGAGGGAGCCGGGGAGGAGGAAATGTTACCGTAGAACAGGGCCTGTGGCCCCCAGAAAACTGGAAACGCACCCATATGATAGGACTATGAGCTACCATTAGTTGAGCATTTACTATGTGCCAGGATCTTCCGCTAGGATTTTACATGTACTCTGTACACACAAGGTGTGGCTCCTTCTGGCCTCCGCTCAAACCTCCTCAGAGACGCCCTAAGATAATGCCGTCACCCACCAGATCCATCGCCTGCGTTACTTTCCTCTATAGCATGATCAGGAACTGAAACTCTCCCACACTCACGTCTGCGTATCGTGTCCCTCGCCACCTGCCCCCTCACAAGACCATAAGCCCCACAAGGGGAGGACTCAAGCCTTGGTGTCTCGTAGTGCCCTGATGAGAATCTCCATCAATCACCCACATCACAGGTACGCTACGGTGCTTCAATAACTAATCTAAAGAACTTTCTCATGAAATCCTCACCAGACATCTATGAGGTGGGCACAAGCATCCTTATTTTTATAGAAGAAGAAACTGAGGCCCAGAGAAGTCCCAAATCTGCCCAAACCCACGCAGCTAGTAAGGAGTGAGGCTGGGATGCCAAGCCAGGCGTGACACCCGGGCCCCCTCCTTGCCTTGGTGCCTTCCTTCCAAATCTCTCCTTGCTCTCTGGCTTCCCAAACTACCCCCACCATTACCCAGAACCTCGCTGGTTCTGGAAATTCCCATTGCCTTGCTGAGATGGGCTGCAGTAACGTTAAGCGCCAGGAGGTGTCGTCAGAGAATTCCTCTTGGCCACAGGCAGGGGGCAGCACCCCAGACCCTGCACATGCTGTGCTGTAGTTTCATCACTTTTAAGGATATTTCCAAGTTTTTCCAAACTAAGCTGTTCGCGCCTGTGGTCATGGGCTGTGAGGGGAGGATTTCTCCAGGAATGGATTTCTCGAAATGGAGTTGCAAAGATCAGGAACATCTTTAAACTGCATAGATTCAGGGTGCCTGGGTGGCTCAGTCAGTTGAGTATCCGGCTTCAGCTCAGGTCAGAATCTCAAAGTTTGTGGGTTCGAGCTCCGTGTCAAGCTCTGTGCTGACAGCTCAGAACCTGGAGCCTGTCTTCAGATTCTGTGTCTCCCTCTCTCTCTGACCCTCCCCTGCTCGCACTATCTCTCTTTCTCAAAAATAAAACATTTTTTAAAAATTCAAACTGCATAGATTCCATGAGCGCGCTAAGCCTGGTTTTCTAGCAGAAGAGTTTGCAGCCCAGAAAGGGCACATGGCTTATCCAAGGGCATCAGCAAGTCAGCACAGGAGCAGGACTGGAGCTGGCTCCTCTGGCCACAGATTCTGCCACTGGACGTGGATGGACGCTCCCACCAAGGCCCGAGGGCCATCTTCACGCACGTGTATATTTGTGTGGAGTTCTGTCATTCGAGCACCCATTCACCCGCTTAACAAATACATTGGTGAGATACAGGCTCAACACTGTCCACTCAAATAGCAAGCGCCTCCCAGACAAGTAAATGATTTGTTTTCCTCTCTGACAGTAATCTGAATGAAAGCCAGTCCAGGGGTAGATGGAGGCTTTCTGGTGTCTTTCTGTCCTATGGCTCTTCCATCTTCAACTGGCAGTTTCCATCTCATGGCCCAACGTGGCTGCTCTAACACTGCCATCACATCCACATTCCTACCAGTGGGGAGTGGAGAAAAGGAAGTTGAAGTCAACCTCGTTAAGGGCACCAACCAGAATGTGTTGTGCCACTCCCACTCTCACGTAATTGGCCAGAATGAGTCACATGTCCTATGCAAAGGAGGCTGGAACAGTATTCAGGAGCTAACAGCTGGGCGACTATGCTTTCTGCTAAACTCGGGGTTCTACAACCAATAAATATATTGGCCACTCCCTGCCACCCATATGTTTTTGAGCACCTACTCTGTGAGAGAAGGTGCGGCAACCTAGAAAGAGCACAGATGTGAGAATTTGATTCATCTCGGGTTGAATCCCAGTTCTGCCTTTTCCCAGCTGTGTGTCCTGACCTCTCTGAGGCTTAATTTCCTGGCCTACAAAACAGAGACAAGGGAGTGAGCGTGCTCATGCATTGGGAGAGCATGTGGACTCAGCGTTGGGCCCAGGATACGGTTGGCACCAAAGAAACAGCTCGCGCTTTTACCAGAGCTAGACCCTGAGCCGGTTCCGGGCGGCCAGAGGTGACTCAGCCGACGCCCTGCCCACGAGTCTGACGGGGAGGCATTCCGGGGCAGCCTCCTGTAAATGAAGGCTCAGCGGCCGCTCAGCACATAATCCCAACGCATCGGTCATGCATGGGCCAGCGGCAGTTATGCCTGTGAGGCATGAAGTAGCCGCTGGACCGAGGGAGCTGGCCCCCCTCCAATCCCGCCCCGGCCCCATTTTACAGAAGAGCCAACAGAGCTGACTGAGAGCCGAGCCCACGGCCTGACGACACGGTTTGATTTTATCAGCCTCCCTCCCCCTGATGGGACACGTGGGTTAGTTCCACTTTGCAGCGATTATGAGTGGACTTGGCCGGACCCTCTAAGACTGTAGGAGCGGGGTTTTCCAGGGTGGCTGGGGAGAAAGAGAAGTGCGGGCTCGAAGGGTCGTCCCCGCGGGGTGCTCTGGTTGCAAGAAATGGAGGTGTCTGTGTCCCCACAGATTGGAGTTCCTCGACCTCAGCACGATCGACACTTCGGGCCAGAGAATTCTCTGTCCTGTGGATTCTGTACTTATGAAATAGCAATAGCATATCACCACCCCCAACCGTGACAACCACAAATGTCTCAAGATGTTGCCAAACGTCCCGTAGGGGTCAAAAGCGTCCCCAGCCTAAAGCCACTGCCCAGATAGCCAGAGCCTGCAAGAACAATGTGCAGGCACAGATTCATTAAGCAGATTTATGGATGTGAGTGATGTTCTTCTCTTGGGGCCAGTGCGTGCTTCTTTTCTCTCAGGAAGGGGTACAGTGGCCTTTGTAGTTACTAAGGATTTCGGGTCATTATTGGTACAATCCGTGGCATTTGAATATGGACAATAGAAATCATACTATACTGCCGTGTGAATGTTAAATTTCCTGGCTTTGAACCCTGTTTCAAACCTGAGAACGTCCCTGTTCCTAGGAAATGCACTGGGGGTAAAAAGTCATTACATCAGTAGCAGACTCTCAGATGGTTCAAAAAAACTGACACACACACACAGAGGAAATGATCGATGAAGTGTAGCAAAATGTTGATAATTAGGGGATCCGAGGGAAGGAGATATCGAACCTTATTGCATTATTCTTTTCTTGTTGGTGTTTATTTTTGAGAGAGAGAGAGAGAGAGAGAGAGAGAGAGAGAGACAGAGTGTGAGCAGGGGAGGGGCAGACAGAGAGGGAGACACAGAATCCGAAGCAGGCTCCAGGCTCTGAGCTGTCAGCACAGAGTCCAACACGGGGCTCGAACTCGCGAACCGCAGGATCATGACCTGAGCTGAAGTTGGATGCTTAACCGACAGAGCTCCCCACGCACCCCCTTATTACTATTCCTGCAACTGCTCTGCAAAATTAAAATCCTCTTAGAAATTGTTCCTTTAAAAGGATTTTGTAGCAATCACCTATGTTTTGTTCTAGTTTTAAAAACATGGCTTCAAACTGTTCCTCCCTGGACTCCAAATCATCCCTGTTCCCCAAGCACATTCACACTTCAGGACCCTTGATCTTGCCCTGCCTGCAGCCCAGCAAACACTCCCTCACCTTTTCCCCCTGGTGAAATCTCACTCATCTTTGGATGGGGTAACTTTTCTGAGCCTCAATGTTCTTTTCTGTAAAATGGGGCCAAAGAGCACGTGTATGTAAAACACCCGGCGCTCAGGAATAGCCACCCTCAAACACCAGTGCTTTCTCCCCAGTGCCCCCAATCTTGATCCCCACACTCTGCAAGTAGGAAAGAAAATGTAAAATAAAAACAGAGAATGTACTGGTCTCCTCTAAGTGCAAAGTCCAAAAGACGACCACACGCAGTCCAGGTAAGGTTTGCTCTAGACAGTTAATGCTAATAATAGCTGAAAGGTACTGAGCATTTACAATGTGCCAGACACTGTTCTAACCATGATATATTTACTGGCTTATCTTCACAACAACCCCACGAGATAGCCATATTCTCATTACCCCCATTTTCCACATTAGGAAACAACATCCCAAGAGAATAAAAATTGGCCCGGGGTCACACAGCACACAAGCGGTGGGACTGAGACTTAAACCTAAGTCTGTCTGACTAGAAAGGGAGCACCTCCTTCAAGTAAGGCTTGATCCAGCTGCTCAAAGGCCTGCTTTCCCTTGGTCTCTCCTCTTTGCCTTCTCCAGGGAACTCACCGCCTTGTGGCTGCCACCAGATTCTGATGAAACTTTTTTTTCTCAGGAAAAAAAAATGCATCCGGGTCTCGATTCCATGCCAGGGTCCCGAAGTTCACTCTGATTGGGCCATCTAAAGTCACACACCTATTTCTGAGCCAAACACCATTCTGGACAATGTTGCTTGGATTTTATATTAAAGAGACAGATTTTACCGAGAACTCAGGCAAGAGAGATTCCTCCAAAAATTGAGGGTATTCTTTCCATGGAGGAGGGGCAGGGATGTGGGCAACCAGAGACAGACATCCGCATCCCCATGAGTCACACATGCAATAAAACACTTTAAATGCAGAGGAGGAGGAGGGAGGACGAAGGACGAAGAAGGGAGGAGAGGGAGGAGGAGGAGGAGGAAGAAGAGAAGGAGAAGGCGGCGCTCCATCTGGGGGTGGCTACGCTGGGGCCCGGGGAAGCCCCATCTGGTTAGTCTAGCCTGGCCATGACCCTCCAGGGAGAGAGGCCCGTCCACGCCCACACCCCCGCATGGGGGCAGGGTCACACTCAGGGCTTTGGAAAATGGCCTGCAGCATGGCCGGCGCTCTTCCTTCTGGGTCGGAGGCCCTGCTGGGCACAGGGGAGAAGGGCAGATGTTCCCACAGACGGACTTAGGAAACAAGCAGCCCCAGCAGAGGCACACGTAGCCTCTGGGGATAGGGACACCTGACATCCTGAGAACACCGTGTGCCTTCCTGTCTCACAGCCAGGAAACGCTGAGGCCCTCGGTCAGTCCACCAGGCTAGAACCTGGAGCTTTTAAAGTCCCCGTGGGCCCCAAGTCCACTTTTTCTCAACAACCCACACATTCAATCGTTAAAAAGCCAAGAAGTCTTCTTCCCACTTCAGGGCTTTTGCACTGGCTTTTTGCTCTGTCTGGGAACACTATTCCTCTACAGTCTCACATGGCTCCCTCCATTCCCTCCTATAAGTCTGCTCACATACCACCTTCTACACTTGATCTCAGCCAAAAGGCCGAGAAGCGATTCACCTGTCACCTTCTCAGAGAGGCAGTTCCAGGCTACCTTCCTCAACTCAACCTGCCCTCCATCCCCCCAGCTTCCACATCTCAACGAGTTTATTACCTATTGATTACTATCCCTCCCCGCCCCCACCTCCCCAGCATCAGCTCCAGGAATCAGAGATTGTTGTCTTCTTTTATTCGTGCAGTTACCAGTACCTAGAACGGGCCCTGCCTTATATACTGGCTCAGTAAATGTTTGCTAAATGAATAAGTGATTGAAGAGCAAAAAATTATAGTGAAGCTCATTTTTGCAGTCAATTTCTGTTGTTTGGAACCCACGCAAACGTGCATGTGGAATCTTAGATGTCCTCCTCAACACCGGGCGCTGTGTGTCACTAAGGGACGCCTCTGATGAACGAGACTCCGTTCCCACAGGTCCACCGGCCCCCAGGACACCCCCGGCTCCGCGCGGACGCTGCAGAGGTTTAACCAGCGTGTGTACCGTCAGGCAGATGAAGAGGCGGAGACGGATGTCTGCAGGCGCGAGGCCCCGTGACCGCCTCCCCGGACCTCCAGCCCGGCTCACCCATCGTCCCCGTGCACCCTCCTTCCTCACCGCCCCCGCCCCGGGGCGCCCCCACTCTGACACGCCTCCTCTCAGCAGCCAGAGGGATTTCTCAAAGCACAAATTGGACCTTCCAGCTCCGCGGGGCTCCCTGCTGCCCTTGGAACCGTCCAGATTCCTATGCGGGGCACCAGGCATGCCCACGCCCCCGCGGAACTTCCGCTTCTCTACGGCTTTTCTTCTCAAGCTACATTCCAGCCTAGCTGATTGTTTTGTCTTCAGCTCAGTGAGTAAAACGACCACTCAGCCCCAGGGTGAGAGCACACAGCACAAGCTCTTCCCTCTGTTTGGAAGACTCTCTTACCGCCCCAGAGTCCCCTTCCCCGGGGAGGTTCTTACTTACCTTCAGATTTCAGCTCAGTTAGCCTCTCCTCCAGGAAGCCCTCCCAGATTTCTCACCCTGAGGCTGACTGCCATTACATATGCATTCCCATAGTTCTCTGTTTGTCCCAGTCTTTCTTCATGCATTAATTCAACACTTATTTGGCCTTAACGGTGCATAGCAATCTGGCTCCCTAATACCTCTCTGATCCCACCTTCTGCCTTTCTTCCTCTCCCCCTCTGCTCTGACTACATGAGCCTCCTTGCTATTGCTTGAGCACACCACGCATGCTCCCGCCCCAGGGCCTCTGCATGTCTTCTCTGGGCATCTTCATGGCAGTTCCTTCACTTCCTGGAGGTCTCTGCTCAACTGCCACCTCCTCCGAGAGGCCTTCCTGACACCTTCCCCTCCCCATCGGATGAAGCGCTCCTTGTCATTCTCCATCCACCCCTGCAGCCTGGGTCATCTCTCCACATCATCTGTCCCTCCCTGAATTTAGATGATCTTTTTATGTGTTTATTGTCTGTCCCTCCTGCACCTCGGGGGGCAGGGGCCTCACGTGTCTTGTTTGCTGCTCTGCTATCAGCGTTTTACAAGTACCCACTGCTGCACCCGCTGCAGTTCTTGGTAAAAGTTTGGTGAGTAAATGAAAAGTGGCAATCCAGATCAATATGACTTGACGCAAGCCGTGGGGTCTCCGTCCCCCAACACTGGGACACCTTGGAGGTGTCCATCTCGGGCAGCTTTGCAGCCTGCGTCTCACAGCTAGGAGGAGCCGGAGAACATAGACCTGAAGGAGAAGGGGCCAGCCACATGCCTCTCCAGGAAACCGTTTGCTAGGAAGTAGGTACATTACATGCAAAGGCCCTGTGGCAGGATGTCAGGAGCCAAGGCTGGAGAGTCAGCAGGGCCTTGAATGTCAGGTGAGCGTGTGGAGCTCATCCCAACACCTTCACAGTCAAGTCTAACACATAGGGGAGGTAATAAACATTTCTGCAGTGGCTCCTGCCTGCCTGGTACCCTGCCTCTCATTGTGTTCACCCTGCATCTTCCTAAAGCCTATGAAGCATTCTATTTCTATTTAGTGAAGGAAAATGGACCTA
Source organism: Suricata suricatta (assembly GCF_006229205.1). Lineage (NCBI taxonomy): Eukaryota > Metazoa > Chordata > Mammalia > Carnivora > Herpestidae > Suricata > Suricata suricatta. The sequence continues at coordinate 95,411,888 of NC_043711.1, read as the reverse complement.
CGGAGGCTCAGAAACACAGCTATGAGACTCCAAGTCTCTAAGGCTAGGCTCCTCCCATTGCCTCTGACCTTCGCCCCACGCACATATCCCCATCTTAGCCATGTGATTCCACCTCTTCCCTCCTCTTCCTCTTTGCTCTAAATTGGTACCAAAAGCACAGGTCGTTCTCCAAGCCAGAAAAACAACTTGACGCCACTCAACGTCTCTGCTTGGAACACCCCACACCCTCTCACACATGATATATGACACAGAGCTTCTGGTTTCCCCACCCCCAACTCAGTCAGGGGCGTCTCCCATCCTCCCAGGGGCTCAGGCCAGGAACCTGAGAGTCACCGCTGACATCTCATCAACGAGCAAATGCTGTGGCCGCCCCACCTTCAACATACGTCCAGATTCAACTGCTTCTCCCAAGTCTGCCTTCAAAATACATCCAGAATCAACCACTTCTCCTGGTCCGACCCTCCATCCGCTCCTACCTGGGCTATTGCAGCACGGCCTGCCGGAGTCCTGCCTCTGCCCAGTCCCTGAGTCCAATCCTTGCGCGGAGCCAGAGAGATCCTATTAAAAATAGAAAGTCAAGGTCACCGGGCAATTCTTGACCGGAACTGCCGGACAGAACTTTGTGATGATGGACACGCTCCACATCTGTACTGTCCAGTACATTTGCCACCTCACATGTGACTATTGAGATGGGCTTCGTCCAACCGAAGGACTGAATTTTTAATTTTACTTTAATAGTTTTTAATTTTACTTTAATAGTTGGCAGGGCTGTGGGAAAACAAGCGTGCTTGAACACAGCTCTGAGAGTACAAATCAGGACGTGATTCTGATCCCAGTACCCACCTATCTAACGGCGGGTGGTCTCTATCTACCAAAATGACAAGGGCATGTAACATTTGTCACGTCAATCCCACTTCAAGAGTGTGTCTTTCCTGTGCAAAAGTGACATTACATTAAAAATATGTACAACATCCAGAGACAGAAAACAACCCAAGAGCCCATTCCACAGGCAACTAGTTCTAGGAATTATGGGATCCAGCCACATCACGGAATACGACGAAGTTGTAAAAAAGAATGAGGAAGTAAGACACCTAGAGCAAAAAGAAAGGAAAAATACAGAAACCAGACTTTATCAAAAGCAAAAATAGTTTTGTGCCCCAAGGACACTACCCAAAAAGTGAAAACAACCACCAACAAAATGGGAAATAAATATTTGCAAATCATATATCTGGCAAGAGTCTAGCACCCAGAACACACAAAGAACTGTTACAACTCAACACAAAAAAAGGTAGAACATCCCATTTCTAAGCGGACAAGGGATGTGAATAAATGCACTGGGCTGAGCCTTCATTCGTTCAGCAAATGCCTACTGAGCGTCTCCCCGTGCCCGACGCTGATCCCGACCTGGGGATTCAGCTGTGAACAAAGGAGGTCGGGGCCCTCAGGAACTGGTTCTCTGGCGGGGGACACATGTGATTGCCCCTGACAAGCGCTGTGAGGACAAAACACGATGATGTCACAGTGAGTGGAGGAGGGGGAACTTCGAGGAGGGAGGTCAAGAGGGGCGTCTGAGGGGGCAGCATCATTGGCCATGAAGAGGAAGCGGAAGGCTGTTGCCTAGCTCCTGGGCCTGCGCCTAACACATACTGCGCGCTCACCAAATCTTATAGTGACGCTTAGGGTCATTTTCATCAGTTTACTGGCTTCTCCCTCCGGAGAACGAGAGGAGGTCCTGGGGCTCGGGGTCCACGTTTCTCCTCCCCCGGGGCGCCCAACAGCAGGTGGTGCACAGTAGGGGTAAGCACGGTCCTCGAAACCTCTGGCACGAGGCAGGGCTCGAGAAGCTAGCCCGGGGGAACGGGCCTCAGCCCAGGAGCACGGTTCAAAGTGTCCACCAAGTGCTGGCTTTCCGGCCCCGGCGCCGGCGCCCTCCACTCGCGCGCCTTGCGCACAGGAGGCGCTTGACAGTGCGTGCCGAAGAAACGCCCTGTTCTGGGTCCGGTGGCGCACGACCTCGACCCATTGCACGGGCCGGTAAACCGAGCGGGACGCGGGCGGTGCCACGGCCGGCATTTCCGTGGGGGCAGGAGCCGAGGCCCCCGCCGGCGGCGGACCGCGGCGAGCAGGGACTCGCCACCGCCCCACGCTTCCGTGCCCAGCTGCGCCCAGCTGCGCTCCTGCCCC
>NC_043711.1:95317108-95409604 GCF_006229205.1 Suricata suricatta | reverse complement strand
GGTTCCGCGGCCCTGCCGCTGCCGCTGCCGCCGCCGCCGCCTCTAGCTGAGCGCCCCGGGCGGGCCGGGTCAGTGGCCATGGCGGGCGCCGAGGACTGGCCCGATCAGCAGCCGGAGCTCGATGAAGACGAGGCGGCGTATTGCCGGCGCTGGGGCGCGCAGCACGCCGGGGCCCGCGAACTGGCTGCGCTCTACTCTCCAGGTAGGACCTCCGGGGCCCCCTCCGGGCCTGCAGTCACTAGCCCAGGCTACGGATAGCGATCCCGGGTTCCCTAGATGGGAACCCCAGCCTCAGGCCCCGATGCAGAACTCCAGCCTCTGCTTCTAAACTTGCAAATAGCGCCCCCAAGTCCGGGGACCCCACCCCAGCTCCCCTTCCAAGCTCAAGGCAGAGACCCAGCCCCGGGGCTTTCTGGATGACCATACGGTCCCTATATCAAGGAACTGCCACATCAGCTCCCCGGGCCACATACAGAGATCCCATTGCACCCCTAGATCCGGATCCTAGCCTCAGAGCATTCGTAGCTGCAAAGAGCGCCCCTAGTCTTAGGGACCCCCATCCCAGGACCCTGTCCAAGCCAGACGCAGCCGTTTAGCTATATGCACTGTCCCCGGCCTCCTAAAAGTCACATTCCATTCCAGCTTCCCCAGATCCGGAATGCACACTCTAGGGCCCCGTCTGTGCTCCAGCCAGGGCCCTGGGCTGCAAACAGTGACCTCACCCCCCAAATCTGGGCACATCAGCCTCCTTGCTTTAGAACCCGGCGCGGAGGAAGGGGGGCGTGGGGGGGGGCCGGCTTCCTAGCGCCCCAGACGCCGCCCTTCCCCCAAGCCCTATTCCAGTTACAGCCTCAGTGGCCACAGACCACCCCTCTCCGCCCACCGCAGAGAGGGGCCTCAGCTCTGACTGTATGCCCGAATCCCAGGTGGTGAGGGCACAGATCTTCCAGTTTAAGCCCCTCCCATATGCAAGCTCCAAGTCCAGCCCTTGTCCCTTTCTCACTGCATATATTAGTCCCCTCCATTAGGACTTGGGGCTGGAGCCCTCCCTTTCCCCAAACCAAACCACAGTTTAGAGACGCTTGCCCCCAGTTCTGCCCTCAGACCAAGGTCCCCAGCTCCTTCCTGCTGTGCCTGCCACTTACACGCTCCACTGCGCACCAGCTCCCCCACCCTTCTCTGACTTCCAGAAGAGCCTGGGGAATCTCATTGCCGGTCCTCTGTCCCCAGGGGTTAAGGAAGTGCCATCAAGTCCAGAGTCAGGTGACTGGGAGCTGCAGGAGGCCCCTCTGCCTGAATGTCCCTGTCACACCAAGCTTTGTTTGTCAAACATTCTGACATCTTTCCTTTTGCCAGGGGACAGCCACCACACACAGCCTTTGCCTGGCGTGGGCCTGAGGCTCCTACCACCTCTGGCCTTCTACTCTGACCAGCTTGGGCTTGCATACCATCTCTGCCATCACTGGCTGGGTGACCTTGCGCCTTTGCTTTCTTGTTGGGTACTAGGTCACAGAGGCCTTTCTGGACTTGCTGTTTCATGCTCTGGGTATGATTTTTTTGAACCCAACTTGGGCACCTGGCCCATGATGTCATGGTTTCTTCAGCCTGTTCCTACAGCACCCAGTACAGGTGGTTTAAAGCCCGTGGACTTTAAACCACCTGTACTGCCGGGGACAGGCTGGACCTGGCATCCTGACTGCTGCTTAGCTGGGTGACCTGGACCAAGCCGCTTTCCCTCTCTGAGTCTCAGTTTCCTCACCTCTAAAAATGGATACAAAGTAAAATTGATCTGCCTCTTAGTGTTTTGGGGGAAGACAAAAGAGATCATCCACCTTTTTTTTTAAGTTTATTTATTTTGAGAGAGAGAGAGCAGGTTGGGGGGGAGGGGGGGAGGGCAAAGAGAGAGCGTCCCAAGCAGGCTCTGCACTGTCAGCACAGAGCCTGATGCAGGTCTCGAACTCAGGATCTGTGAAATCACGACCTGAGTTGAAGTCAGAGGCTTAACCAACTGAGCCACCCAGGCACCCTGAGGTCAAACTTTGAGGCGGTGCATGGCAAGCAGTAAGCACTCGCTCACCCAGCAGTCTGGCGTGTCCCGTGAGTTTGAGAGTCAGCTGTCTCTCCTCTCTCGTCCTCAGACTCACCACCTGAGAATCGAGGGTGAGGCTTTAAAGGCCTCCTCTGGTGTCCAGCGCTGCCCACCTGAGTAAACACTACCCACTTTCAACCGAATATACCCAGGCATCCTGAGCCTTCCCCAAGGGACTGCCATTTCTCCATTCCACCGTGACTGCATCTCTGTCTGGTGGTTCTGATTTCCTCATGTGCCCTTCGCCCCCTGAAGACCATCCCCGGAGGGATCCGAGGCTGTGGACAGGCTCCTGGTGCCCCAAACCTCCAGTCAAGGCCTTATCTCCTCCTGACCTGGAGCTGGGAGGAAGCCCGGCAGTGAGGAGCAGAGGAGTGAGAGACTGATCAGACTGGTTTCTCCAAATTTCATAGGCCTCCGTCTCCCTGGCCCTTTCCTGTGTGTCTTGGGGGAAGTACCTTGGCCTCTCTGGACCTGACATAAAATGAGGGACCAGACTCAATACATATGGAGCATCATTGTCCCAGTCCCTGTTTTAGGCCCTAGGGGCAACGCGGTGAACCAGACAGGAAAAATACCGGTGGCATTTTATGAAACCCAGTAAATAAGGAAAATAGCTCCCTGCCCAGTGGTGGCAAGCATTATGGAGTATACAGAGAGCAAACAAGGGGAAAGTGAAATGTTGTTGGGGGCAGTAACATTTTAGAGAGGCGGCAGTTAAGACTTCAGTGAGTGAGTATTACTTGAACAGAGACCTGAAGGTAGTTGAGGAAGGATTGGTCCAGATCAGGGACCCAGCAAGTGCAAAGGCCCTGAGGTGGGAGCATGCCTGGAGTGTTTGTGGAACTCCCCCGTAGGAGCCCCATGGGCTGGAGCAAAATGAGCAAGTGGAGCGTAGGAGAAGCCTCTGGGTTCCAGGACTGAATTCTCAAGATTCCTGGGGCCAGAAGTGCATTGGTACTGTGACCGCTGGCAGCCGTGGTAAGGCAGTTAACACGGTTGACGCTTCTTGAGCGGTGGCCGTGCGGGACATTTTCTTCACATGCTCATTTCATACTTACTCCAGCCGTCTGAGGTCCATACACCCTCAGTATTAACTCCGTTTTTCAGGGGAGGAAACCGGGGACCGCCCCCACAGGTGCTCTTCCTGATGCTTTTCCTGCTTGGGATTAGGCTCACACCTGCCCCTGGCAGAGGGCAAGGTCAGCAAGGCCAGGGACAGCTTGTGTTTGATTTACCTGGCACGTCAGGAGGACCCCGTCCCACTTGAAGGCGTTTCTGGAGGCTTAGCGAAGAGTGGGGACCCGTCCAGAGTCCCACGGCCAGTCAGCAGGAGAACCAGAACACTGGGGGCAGGAGGAGGCTGTTCTAGGTTCCGTGTTCCTCCTCTTCACCGTGGGGGCAAGCCAGCCCAGGGTGGGTGTGCGAGAGGGTCAGCAGAACAGCATAGGCCTAGTGTCCGCGGGGAGCTGAGTGGCCTGATGGAGGCGGCGTTGGGTGGTCGGAAGAGTGGGGGGCCAGGAGGGAGGCAGCCTCAGCCGGACCCCGTGGGCCCCCGAGGGTCTGACCCAGGAGCTGGGACCTGGCGTGCAGGTCCGTGGGTAAGGAAGGTGTCCTGCTTCCCGGCGGGGCCCTGCTGAAACGTGGCTATGCATGTGCCACTTCTTGGGTGCCCCTGGGCTCCAGAGGTCGATCCTGAGGGTCACTAGAGCCAGCTGTTCGAGCCGCCCTGGCTAATGACCAGTGCCTCTGGCCCCAGGGGACACAAGGATCTCTTAGCTTTGGGTCAGGGCAAAGATTCAGTCTCCCTACATGGGCCTGCCTGACTGAAGCCAGGGACCTGGGGCCCCTTCGCTGGCCAGGCCTGGTCTCTGCCACCCCGGACTGAGCTTTCTCTCCGGCTCCTTCTGCCTCGTTCTTTTTCCATTTCTTTGTCTCTCCTCTCTGGCCATGCCCGTTCTCTTTTTTTTCTGTCTTTGTCTTCCTAGAATCTCTCCGTGACTCTGTTTTTCTCTGTTTCTCATTTCTCCATGCCTCTGATTCCTCTTCTCTCTCATCTCTGTTAGTCTCTCTGTCCCTCTTCCTCCGTCTCTCTCTCTCTGGTCCCTCCCTGCCTTCTCTCTGTCTCCTGTGCCCCCACCTCCCTGAGGCCGAGGGGCACAGAAGTACAGATTACCCAGGGCTCCTCTGACGGAAACTAGAAGAGTCGGGCCTGGTGCCAAGCCCGTAGCTGCCATGGCCCGCCCCCAGGAGACCCAAGATGGCCGAGGCCTGGCACCCGGCCTTCCCGGCTCCCCCAAGCCCTCCCAGCCACCACGCACAGGCCCAGGCTCCGCCCCAGGCCAGCAAGCGTTCACTGCCGTAACTCGGCCCAGATGATGGACCCTGGCCAGGCTGGGGACTGGCTCGGGAAAACAAGGCCCAGCAGTCTGCCAGAGGCGGCCCAAGCCCTTGTGTCCTGAGCAAAGCCCTTCTCTCCCTGGGCCTCAGTCTGCCCATCTGTAAAGTGACACCACTGAGACCACCTGACCCCGCCAAGCTGATGGTCCATGCTGTGATGTGGAACAAGTTGTGTCATCACTCAGGCCCAGTGGCTCCTTGTGGAAGACAGGGCAAATGGTCCCCAGCCCACAGGGTATGGCGAGGGCTGGCTGTGTTCATCCTGGTACGGCACCTGGCACACAGGAGGTGCTCAATGAAGGCTGCTTTTATTATAGACGTACTTGTTACGGATCGAAGTTGAAGCACTTGGTCTGCGAAGGACCCAGATTCCAGAAGCCAAAGACAGATGGAGTGTAGATGGGAAAATATTCAGATTTGAGGGACATTCTCAAAGGCGTGGGGGGAGAGCGGGCTCTCCTGAGAACCCAGACAGCTCCAAACATCCACACTGACATGCCCCGTTGACAAGCTCTGTGTTGTCACCCACGGAGCCTCAGGATAGTTCCTTCCTGGAAGGATCAAGACTTGAATGAGAGACTGTGTCTCAGGCTCAACCCCGCAGGTGACTGCAGGGCCACCCAACATGAGGCCACAGGGAAGGACGGAGACCCGGCTGAAGGGCGAGCCCTTCCCCGCTGATGGGAGCAGAGCCGCGGCTGCTCAGGCCTGAGCTGCCCAGAGCCTGGTGTGCTCAAGAGAAGCCGGAACTTAGGAATTTTATAGGATTTTTTTTTAATGTAGCTCATTTTTTTTTTTAACTGAAAGCAAAGTATACCGGAGGGAGCTGGTCTGTGGCATCTCCCGTGTGGGCCACGCCTGGCCACCCCGGTGCGTGTCAGCCATCGTTACTGCTACCTGACCTTGTCGCAGTCCCTGCAGGCCGGGGGTCAGGCAGGCGGCTTGGCATTGAAGAGTCACCTGCTCCTTACCCCCTTCCACATGCACCCCCGACTTCCGCTTCTGAGTCCCAGGCCCTGGCCACAAACAGGAACCAGAAAGGGGAAGGGCCAGCTGGGCCAGATTAGTGTGACCCCAGGTAGGGGCTGCTGGAGCAACAGGGTCAGGGTCACGTGGCCCACGGGGACCAGCCCCCGACATGAAGAAGTGGAACGAGAGGGGTTCCAGGCCCCCTTGTGCTGCCGCGCGGCTGCCGCCGGGGTCCTTGCCCTTTCTGGACTTGAGTGTACTCCTCTGTGCAAGAAGGGGCCAAGGGGATGCAGCCCTGGGCATGTCCCTGGTCCACTCTGACCCTCGGTCTTTTCACGAGGCCAGGGCACAGCGCACTGTGGTAGGCCCTGGATAAGGCCCTTCTCTCAGGGAGAATGGAACGCCTATCTGAAGCAATGGAATTCCTAATGTTTCCTTCTAAGGCGCTTTGGGGAGGGGCACCTGGAGGCAAAGCCCGGCAGTTGTCCTCTAAGATTATGTCTAGGAATTTGTTTATTCCACGGGCATTTATTTAGTGACAACTGTGTGTCAGGGCCCCGGTGAGCAAGCCACACACAGTCCTGGGCCTCCTGAATTCACACTTGGGTAGCGGACGAGGGATGTCCTATGGGTGGTGACAGTCCCTCATGAGGGGCCTCATGTTGGGGGAGTCCAAGAGTCAGAAGGAGCATCACGGAGGGCCTCCTAGAGGTGGAGGCTCTGGGCTGAGGTCTGCAGGAGCATTGCCAGAGCCACTCCAGGTGAGCAGGGAGCCGCAGGCACTAAGGGAGGCAGACCCAGGAGGAGCGCTCTCCATCTGCCACGGCCCCCGTCAGTTGTTAATCATCACAGGGGCCTGCCTGGCCACAGAATCCTAGTCTGCAACTGACCAGCTTTGGAGCCTCAGGGCCACTCTGAGCCTCTGGTCTCTCGTCTGCAAAATGGCATCACCTCGGCAGGTGACTGGCATATAGCAACTGCTCAGTGGACGTCAGACACTTCAGGATGAGTAAATTATTGTCATCAAGGGTCTTCCGTGCCCTTGGGACCAGCTGCCTGGGAAAACAATATTCCCGGGGGACCTGTGGCACATTCTGTGTCACCCAGGCAATGCTTTCATTTCCTTTTATTTATTTATTTTTTCACTTTAATTTACAATTACAAGAAAAGATTTTTGGGAGAGGAGTACCTTCACAAATACTAAATTCCAAGAGGACTAAGTGAAAACCCACGCTTGACTAGATGGTTCTTTCTTTTCTTTTCACACCTAAGTGGCTGCTTTTTTGCACTTACCAATATGTCCTGGACATCTTTCATGTGCACAGACAGAAAGCCACCCAGATTTGTCTTTCCGGGTGCAGGGATGCCGTGGACCAAATCAGTTTGGCTGATCCCTCAGGCGCTGGACTGTTGAGACAACGCACACGGAGCTGCAGGGAGTGAATCAGCTTGTCTGAGCTCATGTGCCTTTTCAGCCTGTGCGCCAGGAGGTTTAAAAAGAGTTCGCACCCATGTCCTGATTTCTCTTGGGAATTAGAAGTTCAGGCGTCCTGGGACCACCCTCCCACCTGGCAGTGGTCAGGCCATTAGTGAACCCCCACCCCCTTTACAAAGGATACGTGTGCAGCCAGTACCCCACGGCCCCCACTCAGCCCCCCTTACTGGTCCACATCACCTGCCTGGCTGCACCGCCTCTTTCCTGGGTGATGCTCCCAGCCCCCTGCTCCTGGCAGGAGCCCTAGAAATGGCAACCACAGCCCATTTCTCCTGAACTCCTGACTCATTGGAGCCCTGCTTGACCGAAGGTGGGCAGGGTCTGAGCCTCTGGGATTAAAGCTGCTAGTAGCCTGCACCTCCAAATAATTCCCTATAAAAGGGGATGGGTGATGCCGTGCTGTCAGTTTGAGAAAGCTCATTAAAGTTCCTGGTGGCATCTCCAGAGAGAGTCGAGGGCCAGAAGACAAGCCATGTTCTGTCTGCCAGAGAACCGGCACATGCAAGGCCGGTGCCCTGGGCAGACTCTCGCTATGCTGGGCTTCAGGGACATCATCTGTGAAATGGGTGGATGGGGGGCCTTTTCTTCAGGCGGTCCCTAGGCTCCGCCTGTGGTTAGCACGGTAGGCTCACTGAACTCAGTTGAGCTGCGTTCAGACGAGCCCGACAGGGTTCGGCCCGGCGCGCCCTTGGCCCTCTGCCCCTCGGCCTTGCCCGCCCACCCGGCGCTCACCTGCGGCCCCCTCTCCCTGCAGGCAAGCGCTTCCAGGAGTGGTGCTGCGTGGTCCTGTGCTTCAGCCTCATCGCCCACAACCTGGTCCACCTCTTGCTGCTGGCCCGCTGGGAGCACACGCCTCTCGTCATGCTGGGCGTCAGTGAGTACTGCTCGCCCCCCTGCCTCGCTTTCCTCAGCTCTGATGGCAGCTCGACACACGCATAGTCCTGTGCGGCTGTGCGTGCTCGTGCGCATGCGCGAATCAAGCACGTGCTGCCCGAACCCCACCTCTCTCAGTAACTCCTCTGCTCCTCCTCTTATTTTTGGGCCAAAAATCTGGGCATCATCCTTGGTTCCTCTCTTTTTCTTCCGTTCCACATCCAGACCTTCAGCAGATGCCCTTGGCCCTACTTTAAAAAGGCATCCAACATCCAAATCTAATCTCCACCTCCACGTCCCCACCCCGGTCCAGCCACCAGCCTCTCCCGCCCGGACTACTGTGAGAGCCCCTTTCCTGATCCCCCATTGTCCCCGTTGCCACCCCTGCCCGTTCTTTGCATGGGGATCCAGGGGGTTCCCATTAGAGTCTCCCGTGGGGTCATGTGATTCCCCCGTTGTCTGTATACTTAGAGTAAAACACCAGCTCGTCCGTGCAGCCTGGCCCCAGGGCCTCCCGAGACATCATCTCCCTCCACTCTTCTCTGAGACATCCTGCTCCGTCCACACTGGCCTCCACATTGTGTCTCCACCATGCACTGTTGGACACACTTGTACCTCAGGGCCTTTGCACATGCTGTTCCTCTGCCTGGAACTCTTTTCCTACTGACACCTACCTGGTTTACTTCTTCATCCAGGTCTCACAGGTCACCTCCTCCGGGAGGCTCTCCTTGATTACCCCTCAAAACAGCCCTGCCACACACCATCGCCTCAGCATACTGTGTGATACAATATATTTCGTTGTTTACTATCTGTCTCCCTTCACTCAAATCTCAGCTCCCTGAAAGTAGAGGTTCTTGTGTGGGTCCCCAGCCCCAAGCATGAGGCCTGGCACACAGTAAGTACTTAGTAGATATTTATGGAATTGGGATAAATGAATGAGCAGGCTGCAACTTAACAGCACATGTTGAGTGTTTCCTATTGGTCAGTCCACCCCCCCGTCCACAGCCTGCGGGTGGATGCTACACTTGTCATCATCTTCCAGAGGAGCCAGCTGAGGTTCAGAGAAGGGCCAGGCCAGCGCCACACCTCCAGCCAGAAGCACAATATAGTTCTTCACCCACCGTCCCCACTCCCAGGTCCTGGGGTGACTCCCTTCTTTCCTGTCTGAGCACCGGCCTCCCCTCTGCCCTTGAACTCAGACACTCATCCCCTCCCCTGGTCCAGGCTCCCAGGCTGAGGGGGGCAGCTGTGCCCTTGGTCTGTCCGCCTGGCCTTCCCTAAGTGTTCAGCTCTCACAATCTCATTAAAAGCACTCTGGCCGCCAAAGCCAATAGTGCTCAGGCTGCCTAATTGAACCATCTGGGTCTGTGTTGCGGTGGGCATGCGGTGGGGGCGGGCCAGCTGGAGAAGGGGGAGTTAACCCATCTGGCGCTGGGGAGCCTGGGCTCCCCCTCAAGAGCCACCCCTGCCCCCATTGCCCAGGGGCAAGAGGGACCTGCACCTGCAGCCTCCCTGCCTCAAGGCAGTACATTCAAGGGCAGGAATGTGGCCGGTGTGAGCCCTGATGCCCCATCTGGGGGCGGTTACGAGCAGGCTCTGGGTTCGAGTCCCAGCTCTACTGCCTCGTGGCTGTGTGGCCTTGGGCAAGTGTCGTTGCATCTCTGAGCCATGTTTTCCACACCTGTAAATTGAGGCTGCTTGAAGCACCTGCCTCCTCGGGCTGTTGTGAAGCCCAAACACAGGTGCGTATGGCTGCTGAGGGGCCAGTGACTGAACAGAGGTGGGGAGGAGACCCCACCCGACGAGCCACACTCGAGGGCTCGGACCTTCACACTGTGGTCCGTCTAGCAATAGGGAATTTCCCAAGTGCCTACTATGCACCAAGCTGCACACTGAGCTCTTTTAACTCTTGGGATCAACCTAGCGAGGAGGTTCTGATCACATCCTCTGAGAGGCCGGGCGACCTGCCAGTCAGTCGGCCCTCTCCAGGGCGGCAGCAGAGTCCGGGATCACGCATGCAGACCTGCCCAGCTCTGGAGCCAGACTCTCCCAGCAGGCCCTATACAGCCTGCTCTTAGCCCTGGGCAGGGAGAGTGTCCGAGCCCAGGTGTGTGTCGTGTGAGGCAGGAGGACGGGTGTCCCAGGCAGCCACCACCTTCCTTCCCTGGTTGGGATCCGAGCTCCCAGGGCCTGGCTCAGGAGCTCCCTGGCTGTCCGGTCACCGACTGTGACACCAGCTCCCCTGTCCCACACCTTTGCCTCTGAGCCGATAAGAGCAGACAATCTCCTGATAGTGGTGTTTGCACAGTCCCTAATCGATGTAAGCAGCCACCCTGATTTGTGTGTTAACACGCAGGAGGCGAGGCACCGTGCCAGTCTGCAGAGCCTGCCTCTAGCCCAGCACTGCCTCTCCAGGGGTGCAGTGCCCCTGGCAGGCCCCGGAAACCAGGGGAGGCAGAAACATGAAAAGGCGCCCCGCTAATAAAACAGACCGGTGATGCAATGCTGGGAAGCAAAACCAAGAAACGAGAAGAGACAGGGAAGAGTTGAGAGGTCAGGGAAGGCCTTTCTGGAACAGTGACATTCACATGGAGACCTGAAGGAGGTGAGGGAGGACACCAGGCAGTTACCTTGGGGAGGGACAGCAGGGAACAGCAGGTGCAAAGTCCCAGAGGCTGGTATGCGACCAGGGAAGAGGCAGGAGGCCAGCGTGGCTGGAGAAAATTGGTCAAAAGAAAAGCAGTCGGTGGCAGCCAAGCGAGGCAGGGTGCAGATTACACAGTGCTGCGGGCTGGACTTGGGGTTTAAGTCTGCAGGCTGTGCAGGGCCACTGGGGAGCTGCCCATGGGGAACTGCTGTCTGCTGGTGCTGCGGGCAGGACGGGGCCGGGGGGTGGGGGACCGGAGAGGAGGTGAGGACGGTGGTGCAGAACCCTCACGTTTTCAGTGAGCTGTGTGAGGCCAGCGGCGGGAGCATCCTGTCACGTTGGCTGTGAGTGGCGACCCCACAGGGTTTGATGGAAGGGACGGGGCCGCCCTCAGCAGAGGTGGGAAGCGGCGGCTTCAGAGATTGGAAATCGGGGTCTAGAGTCCAGGAAGGCGGCTGCAGATAGAAATCTGGGGGTCCTTGCAGTAGAAGAGGTGTTTGAAGTGCAGATGCTGGCAGAGAGCCCCCAGGGGCTGAGCGCAGCAGAGGAGAGGCCCAAGGCCCGGGTGCTTGCTGGGGGGGAGAGGAGATTGGCCAGGGGGAGAAAGTGTCTCTAGAAGACTCGAGGGTCAACTCGGAGCAGCTGCTGAGCAGAACCAGCAGGATGGGGGCAGCTGGAGGACCACCGGATCTGGCCACGTGGAGGTCATTCGTGACCTTGACAAGGACAGTGTTGTTGTGAATGACAGAGTGGACAAACAAGCCTTTAGCTGTTTGCTGCACCTGGGGAACGTGGAGGAACAGCGTGGGCACCTAGGAGCTGGCCCTCGAGAACTGATGAGACTTTTCTGGCAGACAGGTGGGTGGGGCGGGTGCTCCGGGCAAGGGAGCAGTGAATGCAACATCTGGTGATGAGGTCAGAGGTCCCATGGGCTCGGGTCAGGGGAGGAGCCTGAGCTGAAAGAGGGTAGAGCTAGGATGTGGCCCAGGCTCTTACGGAAGAGTCAGCGGACCATTTCTGTCCCCGCTCACAGTCTCCACGCCGGGCCTGGAGAAGGGCAGTGGCCAAGAAGTCACAGCTGCGTGACCTGTGGCGAGGGGATGGCCCCAAGGGACCCGAGGACTATCCCAAGGTCACCCGGGGAGTCAGGGTAGCTGTGTGAGTCCTCGCCCATTCTGTGCCCTGGGGAACAGCATCCTGCACGCAGGGTGCTAACCAGGCCGAAGCTGCCCCGGCATGAGCCAGCTCCAGCCACTGCCTCCTGCACCAGGACAGAGAAGCTCTGCGCGCTCGCCTCTCTGGCCCCCACTAAAGCCCGCTCGGGCAGCAGGCCTGGGGTCCCGGAGTCCCTGCTCTAGAAACACCCATGCGCAGAGGCCTGGGGGTCACAAAGCCCAAAGAGCAGGCTGTTTCTTCTCTCCAAAAAAGAATTCCTGATGACATCTGTCCAAAGCACGCATCCCTCCCCGCTCAGCAGCCTGAAAAGGCCAGGTCATTTGACAGATGGTAAGACTGAGGCCTGAAGAGGATGGTAATACCTAAACTACTAACTCTGGCTACATTTGGGCATGCTTGCCACGCGCCAGGGACTCATTTTACGTGCGTTAGCCCAGTTTATTAATCGATTGTACACAAGTAAGTGCTATTAATGTTCCCATTTTCCAGACCTGGACATGAACTCAGCATCCTCGTGAATGGCCCTCATAGTGGTCCCTGGCTGCTCGCCAGCAGCCCCGATGGCCCTCACTCTCCGAGTCTCAGTCCTCCTCAAAGTCAGGTTGTGTTGGGACCCGTCACCATGGACATGAAATAAGATGATGCAGTTTTTCAAAAATAGACTTGGGGTTTGGGTGGCTCAGTCAGGTCATGATCTCACGGTTCATGAGTTCGAGCCCCACGTCAGGCTCTGTACCGACAGCCCAGAGCCTGGAGCCTGCTTCAGATTCCGTCTCCCTCTCTCTCTGCCCCTCCCCCACTGACTCTTTTTCTCTCTCTCTCTCTCAAAAATAAATAAATATTTTAAAAAATACTTTATTTACTAGAATGAAAGGAGCAGAGGGTATGGAGAGTTCCCATATGCCCCATCCCCCCAGCTTCCCCTGTTGTTAACATGTTATATTTTACATTAGTGTCATACATTCATTATAATCAGCATACCAATATGGTTACATTATTAGGAATTAAAGTCCATAGTTTATTCAGATTTCCTTCCTTTCTACCTAATGTCCTTTTCCTGTGCTTAAACATTTTTAAGGTTGTTTTTTTTTTTAATATTTACTTACTTTTAAGAGAGAGAGAGAAAGAGTGTCAGAGAGAGAGGGAGACCCAGAATCCGAAGCAGGCTCCAGGCTCTGAGCTGTCAGCACAGAGCCCGACGCGGGGCTCGAAGCCACAAACTGCGAGATCATGACCTGAGCCGAAGTCAGAGGCTTAACCGACCGAGCTGCCCAGGCGCCCCAAGCCCTGATATTTGACAGGAGGCCTCGCTGCAGGAATTAGTCTCATGCTTTTCTTGGGCCACGTTGTGTGTTTCAGGGAGGAGGAGCTGAGGCAAAGCACCTTTTCCATCACCTCACAGCCGGGGTGTGTCCCAGCAACATGACTTAAGACTGTGATGTTGACCTTGACCACCTGGCCCACGGGTGTTTGTCAGGTTTCCCCATTCTAAAGTTACTTCCCCACCCCCTCCCCCCTTCCATACCGAATCCTCCCTGGAAGGAAGTCCCTGGGCACTGCCCACATTTAAGGCATGAGGAGTTCTGTGTTTCAGTAATGGATTTGTAACCCTTTGACATACTGCCTGGCACACAGGAAGCACTCCGTAAATGTTAACCACTGTCATGTTGTTTTTCCAATATTGTTTTTATTATTATCCTTCTCTTCATCTGTAAGGATTAAATGGTTAGGACGATTAAGAAGTTAAGATGTATAACTGGCTAGAACTGGCCTCGGTACAGTTTAGGGATTAAGAGAGAGAAAACATTTAAGGTGCTGGCACAGGGCCTGGTACCTGTAAGTGCTCCATAAATGCTGAGTAAAAAAAAATAAAAGAAATGGCATCTTTATGAAGAAAGGACGGCATGTGTCTGCCTCCAGGTTTGGGGAGGAATGTTCACATCAGCCTGACTCTGCGCAGCTTTCCGTGGACTAACTCAGGGAATATTTACTGAAGCCCTAATAAACGCCAGGAACTGGGAAAGAAAGACAGGAGACGGGAAATGCTGGAAGACGGAGGTGGTTATAACGTCAAACACGCACAAAGACCCGGAGAAAGTGAAGGGGAGGACTGTGCTACACCCTGGGAAAGAATGTTCCAGCCGGGGGGGCGGGGGGGGGGGCGGCAAATGCAGAGAGGTGCGTGAGGGTGTGCAAGGGAAAGGGAATAAAGATGCAGCGAGCAGGGAGAGGGATGGGGGCAGCACTGGGATATTACCTTGCACAGGTGGTTAGCCACTGCGCCTCAGTGTCCCCACTTGTATGGGAGTGGGGGTGCATCCTGCTGCGTTAGATTTGGACCTCAAGGCAGGTTAAGAGCCCAGCTCTGCCACTTGCCATCTTTGTGACCTTGGCCCAGTTAAACTTCTGTTCTCCAGGCCCCGGTTTCTAGCACTGCAAAGGGGGACCGGTGAGGGTGCCCACTTCAACCAGATTGTGAGAATCCACTGAGATCAAGCACGAAAGCCCTTGGCGGCCACAATGCTGATTGTAACCATCATTCCCCTCTAGCTAAAGGAAACGGGGCCCAGAGAGGTTGAGTATCATGCCCACCGTCACACAGCTAGTGAGAGACAGCTGGGATTTACGTCCTCCTCTTTGTGATACCGAACTTTCATACGAGTGGACAGTGCTGGGGTCTTTGCGGGAACCCAGTCCGGTTCTGAGCACATTGAGAACAAAGACAAAGAAACGGCAGCCAGAGGCCAAATTATCACATTTGTTGGGATACAGGCTAGGTTGGGGAGGAAGGCATGGCTTCTGTCTGCACCCGAGGGGTCTTCTGAAAACAGACCCCAAAAAGACATTTCCATCCGTTCACTGGTGGTACCGGAGCCGAGCAGGTGTCCCTCTGTGGCGTGATTGGGGGTCAGAGCGAAGGGCACAGGCAGCTCCTAATAGGGAAAAGTCAAACTGATGTGTGCATGCCCAGTTTAGTCCCTCCAGACCCACCAAACAAATGGGGCCCCACATATCACTGGGCAGAGCAAGTGAAGGGATAGGAGTGTTATACTTGAGGCTCCATTCACAGGGAGGAAAGCAGCCCGAGTAGAGAAGGGACACCACCCCCCATAACGAGTGAATGAGCAAGCAAGTGAATGAATGCGGGACTCCTAATTTGGGCGAAGAGTGGGCAGGACCGTCACTCTCCGGGTCCCCTACCTCACCCACCTCTTGTCCATAGTTGCAGGCGCTCTCATTGCTGACTTCTTGTCTGGCCTGGTGCACTGGGGAGCTGACACTTGGGGCTCTGTGGAGCTGCCCATCGTGGGCAAGGTGAGTATGCTGACCCAGCGCCTGTCTCCTCCAGAAGGAGGTTGAGCTGTGTGACATTGGGGGAGCCCCCTTCCTCTCCGAGCCTCCTCTTTCCCTGTTTGAAAGATGGAAACCGTCACTCCAGCCTGACCCCATGCCTCTCCTCAGGGACCAGAACAGCCTAGAAAAACCCCTGGGATTTTTCTGGAAGCAAAAGCATCAAGCACGGAATAGAGAGCTTTGAACCCCTGGAATTGGGGGACCACGTCTTACTCCCCTTTGCCAGCCCTATTGCACCTCACCGTTTGTTTTAATTGAACTTTTATCTTGTATCACACTTTTTTGGTTATGACAAAGTCCAATACAAACAGCCTTAACCAAACAAAGGTACTGGTTCACGTAACCGAAAAGTTCAAGAGTAGAGCCAAGTGAAAGCGTGGCCAGGTCCCGGAGGACGGACAGACCATGTTCTCATGACTCGCCTCTCCCCGTGTCTGCCTCTGCTTTCCTCTCTGCCAGCTTCCCTGTCCCATAGGCCTTCCCTTCATCCTGCCAGCCCGGCCCCCTCAGTGGGAAGGGAATTCTCCGCTCCCGCCATCGCAGCCAAAGTCCCATGGCTCACTCCCATTGGCCCAGCTCGGGTCACGTGCTCAGCCCTGTCCATCACTGGCAGGCGCGCCGGGATGCTCTGATTGGCCAGACCAGCGTCACGTGCTCACCTTTAACTGGGAGGCGGAGGGATAGCCCCATCGTAACTGTGTACCCGCAGGAGAGCAAGAGGGGAGGCTGTTAGCAGAAGGACGGGCCTGGACGCCGGGAGGAAATAGAGGGGTCTGCCTGCCACTGTGAGGGGTGTCCCCAGCTGTAGCAGGGTCGGGGGGTAGGGTGCAGATGGTCTCCAACTCCCCGCACACCCCTGCCGGGGAGACTGAGGCCCAGAGCGGGCCAGTACATGCCGTGGTCCCCGCCGAGTCACTTCGCCTGTCTCCTGCTGGAGCTGCTTAGAGCGGGACCCTGAAGGCGGGGTGGGCTCTGTATCGTAGGACGGTGGAATGTCCTGGCATCCCAAAGGCAAGGAGGTGAGCCCGAGTCCAGTATGCGCAGGAGCTGGTGGGGAGAGGCTGGCCACCACCGGCTGACCGGTCGGGCGTGTCCCCTCTCCTCCCCGCCCAGGCTTTCATTCGACCCTTCCGCGAGCATCACATCGACCCCACAGCCATTACGCGACACGACTTCATCGAGACCAACGGGGACAACTGCCTGGTGACTCTGCTGCCTCTGCTAAACATGGCCTACAAGTTCCGCACCCAGAGCCCAGGTGAGTGTGCCTGCCGGCTGGCAGTAAACCTCCAGGGAGCTGTGGGCACAGAGGCCCCCTCGCTACCGCACAAAACCGTCTAGTTATCACCCTGTAGAACTGGCGTATTTGACATCATCATCTGCGCCTCCAGCTTCCCTGGAACAACCCGACCCAGCCACCCTGGGCCCTTGTTCCCGGTTGGCTTCAGTGGGCGGGAGCGGAGCTGCGTCCCCTCTTACAGTTCCCACTGCTCCCTCGGCCCTGGGCCTGGGCCGACTTGTCTGCCTGCATTTCCTGCCTGGCCCCGAGGGCCAGGGCTGCCCGGGCTTCACATTGGGGACACAGGCAGTGAGCTCCGGAAGTCCCACGGTTCCTGCCCATACCTGCTTCCCCACGTGGGCACCTTCTCCCCAGTTGCCATGAGCAGCGGCTGCTCCCAGCTCCAGGCTGTCCCTTCTGAGAACCACCAGGGCAGGTCCTACCTCTTCCTTGGGGATGAGCCTAAAGCCGAAGCATAAGGTGACAGGAAAAGCCGACAGAAGACCAGCCCTCTCGCCTCTGGGTGGCACCAACTCTGTGGAGCCATTAGCCCTCCAGAGCTGCCCCCAGGATCAGGCTGAGACAAGATTCCCCCACACACATCATTGTTGAGCTCACCCCCTGCTTTCCCCACTCCCTCAGATGGTTTTCCAGATGATCCCCTCCCCACCCCCACCCCCACCCCAGCAGGAACCCTTGTCTCAGGCTCTGCTTTTGGGAACCTGGACAAAGACTTATTCCCATGTCAGTGATGATGAAGTCGAGGCTCAAAGAGGCAGAGTTGCCAACCCAACCTCACGTAGCCAAGAAATGTCAGAGCACAGACCTGAACCCAGCTCTGCCTGACTCCAGAGCCCACATTTGTAACTATTTCTTATGCTTACCCATCATCTGCCCACTGAACAGAAGAGAAGACTGAGGCCCAGAGAGGAGGCTGAACTTGCCTGAGACCATGGGGGAGGGTGGAAGGAGGCCAGGGAGCTGCCTAGGGGCAAGCGGTAAGGGCCAGGGTAATGGCGGCCCTGCCCCGTGACAGCTGCATGGCCCTGTGGGCACCCCCCTCCCCTCCCACCCTGCAGAAGCCCTGGAGCAGCTGTACCCCTGGGAGTGCTTCGTCTTCTGCCTGATCATCTTCGGCACCTTCACGAACCAGATCCACAAGTGGTCGCACACGTACTTCGGGCTGCCACGCTGGGTCACCCTCCTGCAGGACTGGCACATCATCCTGCCACGCAAACACCATCGCATCCACCACGTCTCCCCCCACGAGACCTACTTCTGCATCACCACAGGTGCGGCTACAGGGTGGGGGGAAGAGACTGCCTCGCGCCTGCCCCCACCGCACCTCCAGCCTCAGGGTCGGGAGGGCACAGGTCACAGTAGGAGGTCCTAGAATCCTTGTCGCGCAGGAAGGTGCTCTCCACATGCACGTGGACATGCCATGTGCCGAGCCTAAGTGCTGAGGACACAGCAGTCCCAGAGAGACAGCCTCCCCACTGCCACCTCACATAGTCGTGATTTCAACCACCCATCCATCCAGCAGATATTTATTGAGCACCTACTATGTGCCAGGCACCGTCCTGGGCTTAGGGTCCAGCACTAAACAAACAGGCAGAACTCCCTGCTCTAGGACATTCCATTGTTCTGTGGCGCAAACTAAAGCAGAGGGTAGGAGAAGGAAACGTGGGCTTTACCTCTACATAAGGGGGTCAGTGAGGGCCTCACGGAGGAGACATCAGACCCCAGGGAGAAACTAACGCAGATCTGGAGGAAGAACAGTGGGTGCCGGGGGCCTGAATGAGAAACATGCGGGCCTGCTTGGTTTGAGGGACAGTGAGAGGCCAGCGTGGCTGGAGCAAAGGGCTTTAGGGGCAGTGTGCAGGGGAGATGACAAAAGTCCAGCTGTGAGAAGTGCTCTGGGGGACACAAAGCAGGATGAAGGGCAGGGAGGCAGGAGTGTCACGGTTCCTAGAATGAGTCAGAAATCTGTCTAAGAGAGGGCAGAGCGTGGGAAGGGCCCTGCAGCCAAATGATTGCAAAGGGAGTAGAAAGTACAAAGGCCCTGGGGCAGGAACAGGCCTGGTGAGACAGGAGCGGAAGGAAAACCACCTGCCATCAGTAGTTAGAGGACCAGTGCTAAAGACGTGAGGTGAGCTGAGCAGGTTTTCTGGGGTCAGCTGGCATCCTTCAAGGTCAAGGGGGTCCCAGGTGACCCCCTCGACGGCAAGGCAGACCAGCTCACCTCTCAGCTCTCCCGTATGCGCCTTCAGGAAGCGAGCCTTCCTGGATGTCCTTTTCTCTCGAGCTCAGCGTGCAGCTGCAGCCGCCTCCTTCCGTGGGACCATCACGAGGGCAGGGTGTGAGTGGCACTATGACAGGTGCCAAGTGTCTGGCCTGTAACAAGTAGTTGATAAGTTATAGCTGCGAGTTTTTGCAGGAGGAGCGGTGTGTTGTCCTGCAGACAGAACTGAGAACCACAAAAAAATACCCTCTGTGTGTCATAAAGTCATGTTCTTGGAGAGCAGGGGGAGGGTTAGAGCTGAGGCTGCTGAGACCCGTTAGCCCTTTAGTCAAGAGCTGATCCAAACTAGGATCAGTCTCGGTTTGGCCACTCGCTAATGGGGAGACTCCCCTCTAAGCCTGTCTTCTCATATGGAAGATGGGAGTAGCTACTATTGGGTACGAGGCTGTCCTACAGATGCGATAAGACTGTAAGCGATATTTACTGAACACCTACTATGTACCAGGCGCCGTCCTAGACACCGGGGGTCAGCAGAGGAAGAACCAGGTTCTGCTGCCTGGAGCAGACGATCTAGGTGGGAGTTGGGGAGAAAAACCAACACAAAACAGGGAAGTGGTTACAGGTTATCATGAAGGATCTTAAGAAACAGAAGAGGGTGAGAGGGTCAAGGAAGGCTTCTTAGAAGAAGTGGCAGATGAGCCCCAGTGATAAATGCTGCCACCATGCCTGGCATATAGTAAGTGCTCGGTAAGAAGGTGCACGAATGTGGGGAGCAAGGCCTGCGTGAACAGCCCTAAACCCACTGGCGGGAGGTCCCCATGTGCTTGGTCAGCCCTTGTCCCCTGCCCCTGCAGACCCCTTGTGGCTCCTGCCCCAGGTGAAGCCAGCTTTCCTTGTCTCCTCACCTGCTGCTCTCCCATTCAACGCCCCTGCGCCCTTCCCCCCTCCGCAGGCTGGCTCAACTACCCTCTGGAGAAGATAGGCTTCTGGCGACGCCTCGAAGACCTCATCCAGGGCCTGACCGGCGAGAAGCCCCGGGCCGACGACATGAAATGGGCCCAGAAGGTCAAGTAACGCCTCTGAGCCTGCCGCCTTGTTGCCAACCCTCCCGAGCCCCCTCAACCGAAGCCATCTGCCAAATTCCAGCCTCCTCGTGCTGGCCCCTCCGCATGGAGAGGACGCCTCCTGGGCTGGGCCCGGGCACCCCCAGCCCACCCCTCGTGACACAGAATACTTGAGCCACTGATTTTTCATTTCCTTTCTGTTTTTCCGCCTTCATTTTCTCTCCTTGGCCCCTCCCCAGCCACCTGAGCTGCTCTGTCTCCAAGCCTGACTCTGCAGAAAAAGGAGCCACTCCCTCACCCCCCCCCCCCCGCCCCCGGCAGCCATTCCCCGGGTAGAGGAGAAGCTCACCCACTCCCTGTGCTCCTACAGACCCCCCCTCCAATCCGCTCTGCCACCTCACTGGGCAGCCCTTCGGTGTGACTGGCATGGGGGCCACTGAGTGGCCGTCTCTCCTTGTTTGCCCCCAGGGCCTAGGAGCCCCCGGGCACACCTGAGTGTCCCTGGACCATTGGCCCTGCCGTGGCCCTGTGAACTGACCCCGAAGACCTGAGTGGGCGGACAGCCCCGGGCACCTGCTTCAGCCTAGCCTGTCCACCCAAGAACGACCGTGCCGCGAGGGTCTGTGGGCGGCCCGCCAGCAGAGGCAGGAACCCCCTGCCCGAGTCTGCACCCCCTTCTCCCCTGCCGTCCCCCACCTGCCCATGTGACTCCAGCGAGAGCTGATACTTCTAATCAGAGGATGTCTTCACAGAGTGCAGCCCCTGCAAAGGGTCTTGGTCATTTGGAAGGGGACATGGTGTCCCCTCTGGCTAGGGGAATGTCAGACAAGGAAGAACGGGGCTTTTTTGTTTTGGGTTTTTTTTTTTTTAAAGGTGCTTGCTTGTTTAATGTAAATAATAGAAAGCCTTAATATCTTTTCTGTAACACGGAGTAATATTTTAATGTCATGTTTTGGATGTACATAATATATTTATAACAAAGCAGCAAGAGTCTCGTTAACCTCGGCTGCCTCGGGTTTCCTGGTTGACTGGGGTGGGGGCGGGGGTGAAGGATCCTGCAGAGTAAGATCCCATCTCTACCTCCACTCCCAGCTCCCTTCCTCCAACCTTGGGCTCAGAATGGGAGTTTTTTCACCTGAGACAGTGAATTAATGTTGCCATGTGCTCCAAACGCTCCTGAAGGGGACCCACGATTGGGTGAGGAATGGTCTTCTTGCAGGAAGTCACAGTGACAGAGTAATGAAGGCTGATCCCTATTAGCGAATTCCTTCAGCAAATGTTATTGGCACCTCCTATGTGCCAGGCAGACCTGGACAGCAGGACACAGCACTGAACAGACAAGGACTTACCCTGGTGGAGTTGACCTCCCGAGAGACGATAAACATAAATAAATGCACATGTACATTCAGATGGTGATTTGTAAAGAAAATGATACTGAATCACATGGAAAGGCGGAGTGGGGCTGCCTTGGCAGGGTGATCAGGGAGGATCTGAAGAGGAGAGATCTGACCGAGACCTGAGGAGCAGATTGAGCCAGCTAGGGGAAGAGGCCAGCAGACCAGACAAAGTGCAAAGGCCCTGAGGCAGGAACAAGTTTGAGGCTTTTAAGAAACAGTGGGGCTGGACTAGAGTGAACAAGGGGAAAGTGGAAGATGTGGATGGAAAATTTGGGACTTGTTAAATGGAGCCTCACAAGCTGAGGAAGTTGGGAGGCACTGGACATTTTAGATAAATATCTTGTTCACTTACTCATTGAGCAAGTAATTATAAGGCACCTCCCATGTGCTAGGCACTGAGATTCGGGCGTGAACACTACAATCAATATCTAGTCTGAACTTGATACTTTCTGCAGTATTAGCCAAAAAAGAAGATATTAGGGACAGAGAAATGATAAAATACTCTTTAGAGTATCTGGTCACAGATAAAGTTTTTTTTATGTTTATTTATTTTTGAGATAGAGAGCATTTGTGGGAGAGGGACAGAGAGACAGAGACACAGAATCCAAAGCAGGCTCAGGCTCTGAGCTGTCAGCACAGAGCCAAACGCAAGGCTCAAACCCACGAACTGTGAGATCATGAGCTGAGCCGAAGTTGGACACTTAACCAACTGAGCCACCCAGGCGCCCCAGATAAAGCCTTTTTTTTTTAATTAAAAAAAAATTTAACGTTTATTTATTTATGAGAGAGAAAGAGTATGAATGGGGGAGGGGCAGAGAACGAGGGAGACACTGAATCTGAAGCAGGCTCTGAGCTGTCAGCAAGAGCCTGATGCAAGGCTTGAATTCCCAAACTGTGAGATCATGACCTGAGCTGAAGTCTGATGCGTCACCAACTGAGCCACCCGGGTGCCACATAAAGCTTTTTTGTTGTTGCTGTTTTAATGTGACCCATCTCTTCATTTTCCTTAAAGCATGCCCACCACTCGACTTGTCCAAGGAGATACCAAAAGGAAGGGGAATTAGCGTTAACTCATTAATAACAAAGTAAGATCTTAAGTAAAAATAGCTAAAATCATTTTATTAACTCCCATAACTGAAAAGTTGAGTTAATGATTGACTTAAGGTTTGGCAGGGACCAAGGGCTCAATGTGATTCACCAGACCTTGGTCAATCTAGTTCCGTTTTTCTCTGAGTTGAGGCTTGAGGTCGGACCAGCCCTGTAATCTCAGTGGAAAAGGTTCCCCGCCCAGTGGGTGCAGCAGAAGCCCAGGGAGGCCCTCACCGGGATAGACCGTCTCGTTCTGTGCACTGTTCTCATCAGCCAGGCTTGAAACACGTTCACCCGGAATTGCAGGAATGGGAACATCACTTCCCGAGCCACAGAGCGAGAGGAGGGAGAGATGGTCCCCCAAAGAAAAGGTAAGGTGTTATCAAAAGGAGTCTACTTTGGATGGGGCAGGCGGCCAAACTCTTCAGGGGCCAGATAAGCAGCCTCTGGGCTGCAAGAGTTCCTGTTCACAAGCCCTGGCGGGGAGATTTTCCAGGCCGACCAAGCCGTGCTAATCACCCCGGAGCAGCAAAAACACAGTCGGCGTCCAGAGAGGTGAACCGACTTGCCCAAGATAGCACAGCGAGTAAGGCAGAGCCAGGCCTCACACACAGACTTGTCTTGCTGTTCCTGAATCCCAGGGGGGAAAACACTTTCAGAACCAGAAGGAGTTCTGTTTCGTGTCCGGTCTGTGTTGGGTCACTTGTGAGATACAGGTGTTGCAAACAAATGCCTATGAGGGCCGGCAGGGGAAATGCTCATATCCACGAACACTTACCACGTGCCAGACTGCAGGGAGCCCCATGCATTGGATCTGAGAGGTGAATACACTGAGCCCCATTTGCAGATAAGAGGACTGAGGCACTGGGTCATGTAACAGGCCCAAGGTCACATAGCCGGTAGTGGGCAGGGATGGAATCGGAGCCCTGATGTGACCCAGTGCCCGGGTGCTGTAACAGCTGCCTGTAGCCCCAACAGAGGGATGGAGGTGAGGAGGCAAGGTGACAAGTGAGAAATGTGTCCCCAGTGAGAAAATAGCAACAGAGGAGGATGAGAAAGAGCAGCTGACACAGAGGACTAGGACGTCCTGGAGACATCGGCCAGAGCACAGCTGCTGTTCACACCAGCCGATTAAAGAGGAGCCAGAAATCCAGATTTTTAAAGTTGCTGGCTCCGTCTTTTAAACATATGGTAGGCAAGGTGCCCGGGTGGCTCAGCTCAGGTCATGATCACACAGTTTGTGGGTTTGAGCCCCGCATCCGGCTCTGTGCTGACAGCTCAGAGCCTGGAGGCTGCTTTCAGATTCTGTGCCTCCCTCTCTCTCTGCCCCTCCCCTGCTCGAGCTGCCTCTCAAAAAAAAATTAAAAACACTAAAAATATATATATTGGGGCGCCTGGGTGGCTCAGTCGGTTAAGCCTCCGACTTTGGCTCAGGTCAGATCTCACGTTTGTGGGTTCGAGCCCCACATCAGGCTCTGTGCTGACAGCTAGCTCAGAGCCTGGAGCCTGTTTCAGATTCTGTGTCTCCCTCTCTCTCTGACCCTCCCCCTCTCATGCTCTGTCTCTTCTGTATCAAAAATAAATAAAACATTAAAAAAATATATTAAACATACGGTAGGCAAGGTGCCCAGGTGGCTCAGTCGGTTAAGCATCTGACGTCAGCTCAGGTCATGATCTCGCGGTTCATGAGTTTGAGCCCCGCATCAGGCTCTGTGCTGACAGCTCAGAGCCTGCAGCCTGCTTCCGATTCTGTGTCTCCCTCTCTCTCTGCCCCTCCCCTGCTCACACTCTGTCTCTCTCTCAAAAATAAATATTTAAAACAATAAAAAAAAAATATGGTAGGCAAAATAAAACAGGTGTAAGGGCTGACTTCTGGCCTCAGCTTCCCAGCTGGTGCGGGGATGGCCCGCCTTTAGGTGGATTTGTGCTGCTCTCTGGTGGCGCAGTGGGGCAGGTAGCAATGCAGGGCAAACCGGTATTTCCAGCTTGGCTGGTAATGTCCTGCACCCACTCTGTGCTGCTCCTTCCAGGGGGTCTGTCCCCAGCTTTAACCCCGCCCCCTTCTGATAAACCTAAAACATTTCAAGCTACCTTTTAAACTATTCTTTAACAGGTAATTCATGCATAAGGTAAAGAATAAGAATTGAGGGGCACCTGGGTGGCTCAGTCAGTTAAGCGTCTGATTTTGGCTCAGGTCATGATCTCACGGTTCCTGGATTCGAGCCCCACATCGGGCTCTATGCTGAATGTTTGCTCAGAGGCTGGAGCCTGCTTCAGATTCTGTGTCTCCTTCTCTCTCTGCCCCTCTTCCACTCACACTCTGTCTCACTCTCTCAAAATAAACAAATGTAAAAAAAAAGAAAGAATAAGAACTGAACAGAAGGATCTAGAGCAAGGGTCAGCTGACTGCCACTCGTGAGCCAAAGCTGGCCCCTTTGTTATTCTATGGGGCCATGAGCATTTTTTTAAGTGGTTGGGGAGGGGGGTGTAAAAAAGAACATTTCCTAACACATAAAGTTCAAATTTCAGTGTGGCCGTAAAGTTTTACTGGCACACAGCCACACCCGCGTTCATTTGCACATTGCGTAATACAGTGGCAAAGCTGAGAGCCTAATGGCCCTCAAAACCTAATATATTTACTTATCTGGCCCTTTACCAAAAAAAAAAAAAAAAATCTACCAACTCCTGGTCAGAGTGAAGAGTAACGTGTTCCCGCTCATGTTCCTCCAAGCCCTCAGTTTCCCTCTCCAGAGACCATACTTCAGCAAGTCCCTCGAAGAGGCAGAGAGGCATGCCCGTCCGCTGCCTTCACACGATCAGTACACACACAGTTCTGCACCTCGCCCTTTCTCACTGAGCGTGTCTGGGGGACAACCTGAGATCAATACTTCCTTCCTCTTTTTGACAGCTGCCTAGCACTCCGGCTTCATATTGGACTTTCATGTTTTGACTCGCATTTTGTTGCACGTCGAGGTGGTTTTCAGTCTTGGGTAATACAAGACTGCTGTTATGTGCTGGGGAGAAGCTGAGTCGTCTTCGGCTCTTGGCTCTTGAGGGCCCGCAGACCCCCCAGGGGTCACTTCCTAGGAACCGAATGGCTGAGCCCGGGGTGTCTGCGCTACACTTGGATAGCTCACGCCAAACTGCCTCCCAGTTGCCCGTCTAAACTCACAACTTTTGAGAGTGCCAGTTTCCCTACACCCTTGCCAACACGGTGTGTTATCAAGTGTTTTGCTCTTTGCCAATCTGATAGGTGGTTTTAATTTGCATTTCTCTTACTCGCTTTCATTGAAACTAAGAGATCATTGATTGTAAGATGCATCCTGATTCCACAGATGTTTGAATGTAGGAAGGCGCATCTTGGAATCATTGAAATGTAGAATATGTTGATTGAGTGACCACAGGTATCTGCTCTCATTTCCTTACTCTGTACGTGTCCTTTTCCTAGTTTTCTTGGGAGGTAGGGCAGTAGTGGTTAAGGGCTTGGGGTTCAAATCCCAGCTCTGCACTTACAAGCATGTAGCTTTGGTCAAGTTACTAAACCTCCCTGTCTGTTTCCTCATCTGTAAGAAGGGATAACAATGATATCTACCTTATAGGGTAGAGGTGAAGTTTAGATGAATTAATATATGCAAAATACTATGTTCCTGAAACATAGTAAATGCTGCATAAATGTTGGCTACAATTAACATCTTTTCTTTTGGACATTGTATCTTTTTTTTTTTTTTTTTTTTTAACAATGAGTTGCAAAGGCCCTTTGTAATAGGTAAACTCACCCTTTGGTCCTACCCACCCCACCACCCCACACCTCTGGTTCTTATTTTTCCCTGACTACAAAAGTAACATGATACAAAATTCTGACACTACAGAAATAAACTGGATAGGAAAAAGCCAATGGAAACGACTCAGATGTGCATCGAGAGGAGTGAGTAGAGAAATTGAACCATAACCCCCTGCCCACCTCCCCCCCATCCCTTTTGGGTTACCTACTTCAGCAACTTCTTCAAATGTTAAATAAAACATTTTCATGTTATGCTCCAGACTCACCCCAGAGGGACATCATTCCCTGTGTGTGCCGTGAAATGCCATTCGCAAGTGTGTCTCCCACACCCCCTCCACCTCAGACCCCCCTCCCCAGGCAGTCTACTCTCTGTCTTCCGGGTGCCCATGATGCTTCCTGTCAACCATCTGTCAACTTTACTTTCTGTAGTTCATATTATAAAAGCTATCGCAGGAGATTGGGGATTTTTCCCCCCTTAACTCTAAATTGGAAATAGAAACATAAAATTATATCACATGTCTATAAGCTGGCTACTCAAAGTGTGGTCTGTGCATCCCCTAGGGGCTTGTAGAAATGCAGAATTCAGCACAACCCCCACCCCCAGCACACATACACAGAATCAGAACCTGCATTTTAACAAGATTCCTAGTGATTTGTGTACACATTAGAGTTTCAAAAGTATTACTCTAGGAGCGCCTGCGTGGCTCAGTCAATTACACATCTGATGTTGGCTCGGGTCATGATCTTATAGTTTGTGGGTTCGAGCCCCGTGTCGGTCTCTGTGCTGACAGCTCAGAGCCCAGAGCCTGCTTGGGATCCTATGTCTCCGTCTCTCTCTGCCCCTTCCCTGCTTGCGCTCTCTCTCTCTGTCTCTCAAAAATAAACAAGTATTTTTACAAAGTATTGTTCTAAAGAATAATACTGTAAGTTTCATAAAGTATGCTGCATTTTTTTACATTTTGGATATACTACCCACGCCTTTCACAGCACACAGATTCCCAAACTGCCCAGATGTTTTCCCACCTTGTTGAGAATAGTTTCTGACGGAAACTGTGCAACAGTCCACGTGCGTCTCTGGAGCACTGTGCAGCCTCCAGTACCTGTCACGTATGCTTTTGACTAAATAACTGAAAACCTACCTTTAAGAGCAGCTTCAGCAATAAACACACTTATTATCGCACATCTTAAGAAATCTTAAGAAACCTGTAGGTAAACAGCCCCGGGATTCCTTCAGCAGCCCAACCACAGCATCTGAGGTCTTAGCTTTTGCCATCTTTCTGTGCTGGCACCTTACACCTATAAGGAACCATAGACTTTGTGGCCTCCTGATGGCCACAGCCCCAACCATCAAGAAAACCTCCTTTTATAGGAAGGAGGAAAGGAGACAGAAAGAAGCTTTCACCCCAGTTATTCCTTTATTTTTTTAATGTCTTTTATTTATTTTTGAGAGACAGAGAAAGACAGCCTGAGCAGGGAGGATCAGAGAGAGAGGGAGACACAGAATCCGAAACAGGCTCCAGGCTCTGAGCTGTCAGCACAGAGCCCGACGTGGGGCTCGAACCCATAAACCGTGAGATCAGGACCTGAACGGGTTTGACGCTCAACCAACTGAGCCACCCAGGCGCCCCTGCCCTCAGTTATTATTAAAGGAGGAAAACTTTCCAAACACGACCCCTCCTCAATTCATCAGCCAGAAAGAACCAGGTGACCGGCGCGCCGTGGGACCAATCATTGGCAAAAGGAAATGGCCGAGCCAGTGCTTGGCTCGGATTCACACCTGGAACTGGGCCTTCAGCCTCCTAAACAAAACCAGCTACGTGGGCACGGAAGCACGCGGTGACCGAACACTGTCAACGGTGTCCAGTACACCCTCTCTGTGGACTCCCCGCCGCCAACCTTGCTGCCGCCCGGTCCATTCACGCTTCTCAAGGCCGCGGGGCTGCGGGCTGCGCTCGGGGGAAAAACGCAAACCCGCCCACGCTTTGCCTAAACTCCCAAGCTCCACAGAGGAAACGGCAGGTGCCCCACAAGGTTAAGCGAACTGAATTCCAAACCTGATTTTACTCCTTCCTTGTTGTGGGATCCTGGGAAAGCATTCTAACGCTTCTGAGCCCCCAGTTTCCTTATCTGGCAAATAGAGATGACAAAAGCTACTTTGCAGGGGCCATTGAAGATTAATAAGAAAAATAATCGCTAATACTTAACACGGCACTCTCTGTGTGTCAAGGCCTTTTCTAAATTCTTTAGTTCCATTAACCATTTTAATCTTCCCTACAGTCCGATAAACAGGACTCTTGTCCGGTAAACAGCTACTAGCTCCAGCGCAAGGCGGAGATGAGGCGCAGAGACCCGCGGATTCCGGCTCTGGGGACTGGCGGTGACTTCCTAGAGAGGGGGTGGAGCCTCTCTGAGGGAGCTGCAGCGCGGAGGACCACAACTCCCGGCAGGCTCTGCGATGCCACTGAACTACAATACCCAGCATGCCCCAGGGAGCCAAGTTTAACCTACTCCTCCTGCGAGGTGTTCTGCACAGGAATTTGCTCTCCTGTCAGTTTTGCTTGCCAGAAATTCCCTGAGAGAACCAAGCAATCTGTGCGAGTAAACGTTTAGGAGCATCGTGGATAACTGACTTGTGTTTTCATCCTCACTCCTCCACCTGTCAGCTCTGAATCTGTTTTCTCATCTCTAAAGTGGAGATATCCCTAGAAATTGCCTCATCCAGTTGTTGAGAGGATTAAAAACTGGAAATGGCGGCTTGGTAAATATCAGCTAATGTCCCCTCCTCCCTCTGTGCTAAAGAGTCTTATCAAAGCATTTCATCTCTACAACAACCCTATGAGGTTGATACTATCACTGCCCTTTTCAGAAGGGGGAACTAATGCCAAAAGAGATTTAAGTCTCTTGCCTAAAGTCACCAAGCAAAGGGAGTGGTGAAGGAGGACAGAAACCCAGTAAATTTCATTCCAAAAGCGAGCCCACTTTAGGAGCCCAAATGCCTCCCACTTGCTTACCTGACGCTTTCCAATGACCCAAAGTCCAAGACAAGTATTTTCTGAATCACTTGATAAATGGGACACTATCAAGATGATTACCTGTTGTCAGTGCTGGGAAGGAGATGCAAGTGGCACTTTGAGAGTCAGCGATAGCTGAATCGGGCCTGGTTGGAGAAATCAAGGAAAGTTTCCCTGAGAGGGTGATGCTGGAGCTAAGAACTGAAGAGCCAGAATAGCACAGGCAAAAGCCCTGAGGAGGGAGAGGACACGTGTTGCAGAGGACTCAAAAAGGGCCAGTGTAGCTGGAGAGGTACAGGCAAGTCTCAGAGGTACAGGCTGTGTTAAGGAGGGGGGAAAGAGGCACCCACGGTGCAAATTTTAGGGAAATATTCACTCGCAGGATCTTGCAAGGGCAGAACTGAGACTTAAAAGTCTCCTTAAAAGAGGCTAAGTGAAAGCCCTAGACACTTCACAGGTGTCTTACTGGTCTTGGCCCTAGGCCTTTGGTTAGGGTGGCCATCCACCACAGTTTGCCCAGAAGAGTCGTGTTGTCCTGGCAAGATTATACCGGGCCTCCTTTCAATCTGATGCTTGTCTGTGTTGGGTGAGCATTCTGCGGTCACGTGACTTGTAGAGTCTGTGTCTTATCACATAAAAATGGGGAGCCACTGAAAGATTTAACCAAATTTTGAGCAAATTCTGCCTGCCACAGAGACTCGACCCTCGGGGCAGGAATAAAGGGTGCTGAAGTCATCCAAATGGGAGACAAGGACAGCCTCCTCTAAGTAAGAGAAATAGAACTGAGAAATGCTTAGAAGGCACTGCTGGCAGAACCAGGCGATGCATTGGATGTGCTGGATGAGGGTTTCTCATTCCCTTGTTTCTCTGTACTGAAAGTCCTGTCCTTCCTCTGCCAGTGTTCAGCTGTATGACCTTGAGCCAGTCCCTTTACCTCTCTCAGCTTGTTTCTATATCTGTATCAGGGCATCTAAGACCATTTATGATAAAGGAGCA
This sequence comes from Suricata suricatta, assembly GCF_006229205.1. NCBI lineage: Eukaryota > Metazoa > Chordata > Mammalia > Carnivora > Herpestidae > Suricata > Suricata suricatta. The sequence continues at coordinate 95,379,742 of NC_043711.1, read as the reverse complement.
GTCCCTTCTTGGATTTAACATATATTTGCAAATATGTGTCTGTGGGACCTTTGCACATGCTGCTCCCTCTATCTCCTAATCCTTCAGTTTCAGTTGAAATGTGACCACTTTAGGAGGCCACTGCTGCCCATTCCTCTTTACTCTTCACCCTGTCATAGTTATAGTCTTTCCTATTTCATTGTTAACTTGCTATCTCCAACCAGAATGTAAGCCCACTGGGCATCTGGGTGGCTCAGTTGGTTGAGCGTCCAACTTCAGCTCAGGTCATGATCTTGTGGATCATGAGTTCGAGCCCTGCGCCTGTTTCAGATTCTTTGTCTCCCTCTCTCATTGTCCCCCCCCCCCCCGCTTGCATTCTCTCTCTCAAAAATAAATAAACATTAAAAATGTTTTTTAAAATAAAATAAAATGTAAGCCCACAGCGCAGACTGTATCCATTTCCAAAACCTAGCAAAGCGCCTAGCACATAATAGTTCTTAGTAAATGTTTCTTTGGATGAATAAATGGATTGATGAGTGAATAAATGAATGAGTGAGTGCTTTCCCTGACAACTTAATGCCCCAAAACATTCTCTGTCCCTGGTAGAAATATCGTGAGGATCCAAGTAGACAGGAAAGTGCTCGCAGCGAAACAGGTAATGTTTTTAAGCTTTCTTTTCTTCCGTATCTTTCACAATCGCGTCCTCCCAAGTCAGATCACCCCTGCCCTTCTCACCAAGCACCTCAGTAACTCCCTCGCACCCGAGCCCGTAGGGACATGCAGGTTGCTGGGCCCTCCCGCACGCAAATCATGCATCCTCCCTCTGAAAAGGCAGGGGGAAAAAAACCCCATCCCGGCAACGGGTCGCGCGGTCGGAGCAGCAGGCGTCAGCGGTGTTGTCTACGCAGGCGCGCGCGCCTGCGCAGAAGGGCCCGGGGAAACGGGTGGGGGGTGAAGAAGGGGCCGGCCTTCGAGCGACAGCGACGCAAGATGGCAGCCACCACGGGCTCGGGTGAGCTGGGGCGCCGGGCCCTGCTGGCCGAGGGGACGCGGGCTTGGGCCAGGGACTGGTGACCCGCGAGGGCCCTAGCAGCGGGGCCAGGGCCTGTGCGCTGCCTGTGGCCGCTGGGCTCCGCGGCGGCGACCCGGGCGGCCTGAGCGGGGAGGAGGAGCAGGCGGTGGCCGGAAGCACGGGCGGGGGCCTGAGGGGCCTGTGGGCGGCGCGGCGGGGCTCACCGGCTTCCCCCGGCGGTGTGAGGGCCCTGTTGAGAGGAAGGACCCGGGCCCGAGGCAATGCTGAGCGGCCGGAGCTGTCGAGGGGCGAGCCCAGAGGCATTTCTCAGGAGACGAGGCTGGCGGCTCTGGGGGAGACCCAGGGGTCCCCTAGAGGATAGAAGGCGCCCCTGAATGGATGAGAGCCCCTTCCTGGGTGATGGAGGTCCGAGCGAGGGGGCAGCCTTGGGATGTCCGTTTGGCGAGGACTTCGGAGAACCCCTTAGGATGGATGGGAGAAGAACACGATCTCAGGAGGTGACCGAGGATCCTCCATTGGTTAAGGGGACGGCTCCAGCGTTAGTTTGGGGGAGGGGGTTAGCTGAGGAAGTCTCTGTGTCGACTGGAAAGGGGGCGTCTTGGCGTGACTGTTTCTGCCGGAGCTGGGGGATTAAGTGAGAAAACGATCTCTCAGATTCCAAAGGGAAGTGACCCCGTCATTATCAGGCTTTTATTTGAGGAGACATGTTAGGTTTCAGGAGCCAAGCTCTGAGTGGGGCCGCGGTGGAAACTTTCGACACTGGGTGAAGAATAGACGAATTGGGAGCCCTGGAGGCACCTGTCCGGGGCGGGAGGTCAAGGGATCTCTAATATGTCTGTTTTATGGGGCCTGTCAGTCCCTTCCGCTCCTGTGGATGCTGGTAGAAGGTGATGGGGGTTCAGCCCAGAAGCTCCTTATTGAGTGCATGGGAATGAGGCGAGGAACAAATGATATGAGATCCCTGGGTGACTGGGGCAGGAAGGCTGAGCCAATCCCCGCCTCCAGGAAGCAGAGGAGGGGAGAAGGGGGCTCGGGGGAGGGGGAGTTCTTCTACTCTCTGGTGGGTAAAGGGAAGCAGCCTGTATTTGGAGACTGGGTTCCCTGTTCCACTGCCCTTAGATGGGCCAGAGGATCGAATCCTGGAGAGTCCGTTTCGGACTTAATAGTCCTCACATGGGCACCAGGGGGCGGACTTGGGGGGCCTTTGCTTGAGGAGGTAGGGTGAGGATTAGCTGGGGAAGGTCCCCCAGAGATGCTGGTGAGGTGGAGGGATTCTGGAAGTGCAGGGTTTGGGGGAAGACGGGGAGGGGGCTGCACCTGCTGGCCAAGGAGGTCCCCTGGGTGGGGTGACATGGGTGGCTTCTGATGAAGGGAGCAGACAGGGCTGGCAGCCTGGGTACTGAGATCCTCTAGCCGGTCAAGACCACACATGAGCACTGTGAGGGGGGGGGTTGGGGATCCCAGGGAGCCACCCCTGTCTGTTTTGGTGGCAGAAGTGGGATGGGACTGAAGTGACCTGTCACAAGCTGCCCTTTTATACTCAGAGCTGCGGGGTCCTCCCAGGGGGTCGAGGAGACCACACATCCTTTTCCCAGATTTTGGTTTTAACCAAAATGGTGCTGAGTCCATTCGCTTTTTTTTTTTTTTTTTTTTTTTTTTTTTTAAAGATGCTGCCGCAGAGGAGAGGGGCTGAGTCAGGCCCGGCTGCCGGGGGCAACTTCTCACCATAACAGCACCCCATCGGGTTGCCAGGAAGGGGGTGCAGTGTGCCCGCGACAGCCAGCAGCTCCTCCCTGTGTGTGGGCACCTGAGATGGGCCGCCCGCAGTCTGGGTCGGGCCCTGCCCGTTGGAGGTTGCCTCACAGGGGCTCTTGCAGAGTCAGACAGCCTCGGCCTGGTTGGGGTGACACTGGACAGGCCGAGAGGTGCTCTAAGATGAGCCCCCGCAAAGCCCTTTGTCTGTTTATCAACGGATTGTGGATGGAGACGAGGGACACGGCCCTGTCCTTGGGGCGCTTCCACTCTAGTCGGGGAGAAGGCCACTGGAGGAGGCGGTGATGGGGAGTTAGTGCTGCCCAGGAAACTGTTGGGTGACAGTGTGGGGACACGATCAGGGAGGGCTCCTCTGGGGAGCTGGCGCTAGAGCTGGTAGAAACGACCACCTGGTGTCCCTGTGTCTCACAGGCAGGGGAGGTGGGGGCCCCGGGTGCAGAGGCCTTGTGGCAGGGCCAAGCTCAGGGCATTGGCAGAGAGGCTCATTAGAAGGTGAGTCGAAGAGCTGGCTTTGGGCTTTGTTACGTGTGAGGGGAAGCCATTGAGTAAGTGACCGGTTGGAAGTAGGCAGTCAGTAACTGTTTGTTGAGTGAGTGAGTGAATGAATGAATGAATGAATAAACGAACAAGTCCTGAAGGAGGGAAATGACCAGACCGGACCTGTGCCCCTGCCCTGAAGGCACGAGTAGACGCAGAAGGGCCTTACTTGGGTTAAACCAAAATGAGCGGTCAGGCTCTGCTTTCTAATGCTGAGAAGTCTCTCTGACGTGCCAGGGGCCCTGAGGCCATCCTTAGTCAGGGTCTGAACCAGCCACTTGGTTAACCTGTGCCCCGAGTTGCCAGGAAACAGCTTTGAAGCCTTTGAGTTCCTGTAAAGGGCTGACCTTCATTTTTTTGTGGGCACGGCTTTCAGCACCTTGGCTTCTCCCCTGGTCCTGCGGTGCGTGAGTTCCGCATGACCCTGGAGGGGGTCCTGTGAGAAGCCCCCGAGAATCCCTCGGGGTGCCTGTGCCGTGACCGGTGACTTCCTCTGCCAGGGCCAGGACTGTGGGACCTTGAGCCCTGGGCTTCCAGGTCCTTCCCCTCAGCCAGCATCCCACAGGCTTGCCCGACAGTTAACCAGGAACCCCGAGTGCCCGAAGAGCAGCCCCGGACCAGGCATGGGGCTGGAGCAGCCTCCCCTACGCCTCACGCATGTGGATTCCACCGTGGAGGTTGCGTGGCTTTCCATTCCATTCAGGGGTGTCCCCAGAGAGCCGGAGGTGGAACAGGAGACCCTGCAGTCCGGGAACTTGGTCTCGTTCCTGTGTGACTCGCTCTGTGAGTGTCTTGTGCTGCTTGTCACCGGCCGCCTTCTGTATGGATGGCGTGGGCTCTGCATCCAGAGAGGTGCCTCGCCTACCTGGTGCTCCGCGGGAGCGCTCTGCTCCGCGATGGGGGGCAAAGGGCGTCATGGTGGTCCGGGACAGCGTGGCTCTCTTTAGGGATTCCCAAGGTTAACTGTGATGAGTGGGACTTGTCCCCCTTCGTGGTAACTTTCAAACCGTACCTTTCACTCCGCCGTGTGCTCTGTCCTTCCCCTTCTCTCTCTCACCCGAATTGCAGCTGCAGTACTTTGATGAAAGTGGAATACAGAACGTGAAGTCAGGAGCCCTCTGTTTAATTCGGAAAAGGCCCCAGTGACGTGCAGAGCAGTGGAGTAAACATTTAACACTGAAACACTTCAGAGTTTTCCGGGTAATTTGACTCACCTGTTGCGGCATCTCGTGCAATGCTCCACAGTCTGATGAGCTCAGCAGAGAAAGTATCGTCCCCACAGCTTTGCTGAGCGGCGGCACTCGGACTAGAGCTCCATGTCCCTCCCTCCCTAGCCCTCTCCACTGCCTTAGGAAAGAAATGGAAAGGCGTGGAATTTAGCATATGCTCTTCCTAGGTTTGGGGGTGTTTGATCTTGGTATGAGAAACGGCTTTAAAGAGAAGGAAGGGTCTGCCGGCTGTAGGTAGCAGAGCCCTTGTGACAGCATTCCCGGCCACTGTGTGTCCCATCTGGGTAATGTGCCGTCCAGCGAGAGCAAAGTCCACTTTTAAGGAAGTTCTCTCTTATACCTTGCACTCAGTGCCTTCTACGCACTGGGCTTGGGCCTCCCCATGTCATCTACGAAGTAGGACCTTGTCTTCCATTACATGCAGGCCCTTCAGACTTCTTTTTATTGTTTTTTTTTTTAATTTATTTTAGTGTCTGTTTATTACTGAGAGACAGAACATGAGCATGAGAGGGGCAGAGAGGAAGACACAATCTGAAGCAGGGCCTCCAGGCTCTGAGCTGTCAGCACAGAGCCTGACGTGGGGCCCGAACTCACAAACCACGAGATCAGCCGAAGCCGGACGCTTAGCCAGCTGAGCCACCGAGGCGTCCCTAGACTTCTTTGTAAAGTGCGCTTCTGGGGCTCACTATGTGCTAAACACTATATTAAATTCGGTCGAGTTACGTTATCTCATTCCTCCAGGCAGTACTTTGAGACAGGTGTCTGTCATGAAGCTGAGAGAATAGGCCCAGAGAAGGGAAGGGACTTGCCTGGGGCGCAGAGCCAGTGACAGGGGAGCGAGGCTGCGGAAGCTGGGACAGCTCTGCTCCAGGGCACCTGCTCTTGGCCATGTCATTCTTCCTGCCCCCACTGCCTTCTCTCCAGCGAGGCCTCTCACACTCACAGGTCTGTCGGCATTTCCGACTCGGCCAAGGATCTCTCCTGGGTGGACATTGTGGCCCTCAGGTAGGGTTCTTTCCTCACCCTTCCACCCACCCATCGCAAGCCCAGCAGGTGTAACTCAACAAAAGATGCCAAATCCTCCTCTCCATCTCTCTTTTCCCTGGAAGACTGCAGAAGCCAGCTTCCAGTCCTGCCCGTTTCCAGTCCATTCTCTAGAGGAGGCACATGAACTCTTGCAGACTGAAAGCAGAAACCGCCACTCCTCTGCGGAAAGCCTCACCGTGCGCTTAGAAGCAAATCATTCTCTTTTCTGGGGGCACAGATGGCCCTCTGTGGTCTTGGCCTTGCCCACCCCCTGACCTCACATGGTATCATGTACACCTCTGCTCTTGCTCTAACCCCTTTGGGAACGCTCTGCCTCTAGATCTTCAGGTCTCCACTCTTCAGAAAGGCCATCCCTAACTACCCCCATTCAGTGTAGTCTTCTGAGTCATTGTCACATCTCTCCTCTGTTCTTCTAAAGCACTCACCTTGGGGCGCCTGGGTGGCTCAGTCAGTTAAGTGTCCAACTTCGACTCAGGTCATGATCTCAAGGTTCGTGCTTTCAAGCCCCACGTCGGGCTCGGTGCTGACAGCTCAGAGCCTGGAGCCTGCTTCGGATTCTGTCTCCCTTTCTCTCTGCCCCTTCCCTGCTCCCACTCCTATGTCCCTGGCACTCAGCATCGTCCCTGACATTGTAGGTGCTCAGTAAATATTGGTTGACTGTTGCAGTGAATCAATCAAAGGTCTCACCTCAGTGTAGCCAAATACATAAATTTGACAGATTTGGAGGAACAGCGTGTCTGATAAGGAAGAAGCAAAAGTGGCTTTTCAGCTTTTCAAAAAGGAAAGCCCTTGCCCTGCTTAGTTGGTAGTTCTAGAGGGACTGTAGCAGAGACTTAACTCTGTCCTCTCTTTCCATAACTGTCCTGATGCACTTCCCACATTTTACTCTTTGTCTCCACCCTTGTCAGAAAACCTGGTCCTTGTCCCTGGTCACCCTAGTGTCAGAGAAACATAAGGTCTTGTATTTTGTCACCAGCTGTTTGTTGTCCCATTGTCAGGACGGTAAAGATAGATTGCCAGTGTTTCTCCCCCTGGATTGGCAGTTCTTAACCGAGCATGCATGCGCATCACCAGGATTGCTTGCTCTGTGGCTGGACTCCACCCTTTGAGTTCCAGAGTCAGGAGTTCTGTGTGTTGTGGTGTCCGGGCGGGGGCCTGCGAATTTACGCTTCTAGTGAAGTTCCCAGGTGACGGGTGGGCTGCAGGTCTGGGGACCCCACGTGGAGGACCATTACCATAGAGGAGAGGGAACACTCCCTCTGGGCGGGCACTGACTGGGGAGCCAGGCTGCACTTGCCAGTTGCTCAGGAATAAAAGTTACGTGCTGCCAACTTTCTGTCGACTTTTCGGGAACATTGAAGCTGGGGCATCACCCTCCAGGCCTCCTTATTTTCCAAGACAGAAGCAGTACCCGACTCCTAGTTCACTCTCTTCCTAAAATAGGCAACCAAACGAGTTTTAGCTGGCAGCTTTCAGGAGAAATGTTATGAGGCTTGGTCAGGCCAGGGGTTTCCAAGATTGGCATGCTGTAGAGTAGCTGCTGCCTCGTGGCCCTGGTTTCCCCAAAAGATGTTTTAAAGGGGCTTCAGGTCCATTTTGTACCACAAATATTTTAATATGTTGCTGTGTTTCACATTACCGCATTAAATGTTTTACTATGACATGGTGTAAAAGCCTATCAAATATTCATGCGTTTTCAACCTGGTTGTCATATTTTCTTTGTAATATCCTGCAGCTGCTGACTTTTCAGTTTATATTTAGCCAGGAGAATAGCTGGCTGACTTTTGATACTGACACAGATCCAGGAAAAATCCTTCTGGAAAGAATTCTGAAGTAACAGGAACAAATATTTTCTTTTTAAAAATCTTGGATTACTGTGGTGTTTTAGCACCTTGGTGAAGTTATCTTAACATTTTCATGTTATCCTTTTAATAGTGTATTAAGATTAGCAAGAGTTCACTTTGACTTCCTCTGTTTTGCCCCTTGAAGCTGTTTCTCCAGCTGTCTTTTGGTGTCAGATTCACACACAGATATGAGGAATCTTAAAATTTAGGTTGACTCGGTAGATTAAAATGCCATAGAAATTAAACATGTATTAGAATATCCTTTAAGTTTTTCTGATCTGTTCTGCTTCTGTTCTTTGGTATGTGTGGATTTAATTTTTAAATACATTCATTGAAGGAGCACCTGGGTGTCTGAGTCCGTTAAGTGTCCAGTTGGTTTTTGCTCAGCTGATGGTCTCACAGTTCATGAGTTGAAGCTCTACATCAGGCTTTGTGCTGACAGCGCGGAGCCTGCTTGGGATTCTCTGTCTTCCTCTTCCTGTGCTCCTTCCCTGCTCGTGCTCTCTCTCAAAAATAGACATTTATATATATTCACTGAAATCCTAGGTTAAAATTAATGTATCATGATTTTAAGCTTAAACTCTCCCATTTGGGATGGGATGAAGTTCTAACTCATTACTGGTTCACTCACAAGATCTGTAGGATCCATTTATTTATTTAATATTTTTTTTTACGTTTATTTATTTTTGAGAGAGAGAGATACAGCCTGAGTGGGGGTGGGGTGGAGAGAAAGAGAGACACAGAATCTGAAGCAGGCTCGGGCTCTGAGCTGTCAGCACAGAACCCAACACGGGGCTCGAACCATGAACCATGGGATCATGACCTGAGCCAAATTTGGACGCTCAACCACCGACTGAGCCACCCAGGCGCCTATAATATTTTATTTTTAGGTAATATCTACCCAATGTGGGGCTCAAACTCACAGCCCCAAGATTAAGAGTTATATGTTTTACCGACTGAGCCAGTCACACACGCCTAAGCTCAACCAATATTTGGATTTATATCTCTGCATAGCCCCTGACGTTCTAGCATTAGGGCATAGTCAGGCCATTTGGAGTCAAATGTGCTTGCTTTGTAGAAAATATTGATGTAATAGCCTAATATACAGTTTCTAAATGGCTTAGAGTAACAGGTTTTTTTTTTTTTTTTAATGTTTCATTTATTTTTGAGAGAGAGGGAGAGACAGCGTGGGCAGGGGAGGGTCAGAGAGAGAGGGAGACACAGTATACGAAGACAGGCTCCAGGCTCTGAGCTTGTCAGCACAGAGCCCAACGTGGGGCTCAAACCCATGAACCTCAAGATCATGACCTGAGCCGAAGTCGGATGCTTAACTGACTGAGCCACCCAGGTGCCCCCTTCATATACAGTTTCTAAATGGTTTAGAGTATCAGTAACATGCTTCATATGTATTTTATGAAACAAAGGTCATTTTGTAGTGAAGAATCCTTTGACTTGTGTGGTTTGGATTAAGAAAAAACAGTTTTCCTTCATTTAAAAAAAATGTAGGCTTCCCTGAAAGTCTCTATTATACTTGATTTAAAAAAACTAGTTATCAATTTTTAATGATTTCAGTAGACATGAGGTATCTCCGTTACTTGGTAGTGGTGTTCAGTATTTTGGCCACATAGACCATGGTAGAGTTTACAGTAGGAAGGGAAGAGTTGGGGCGCCTGGGTGGCTCAGTTGGTTCCGCGTCCCACTCGATTTTGGCTCAGGTCATGATGTCCCAGTCTGTGGGATTGATCCCTGTGTCACACTTTGCGCTGATGGCGCAGAGCCTGTTTGGGATTCTCTCCGCTCGCTCGCTCGCTCGCTCTCTCTCTCTCTCTCTCTCTCTATCTCTCTCTCCCTCCCTCTCTCCCTCTCTCCCTCCCTCCCCCTGCTCCTCCCCTGCTCCTCCCCTGCTGACCCTCTTCTTTCTCGTAATAAACAAACAAACAAACATTAAAAAACAAAAGGGAAAAGCTGGTGCTGTTTCTCCAATCTGGAGACATTTATTAAGTACCATTATATGACAGGTAACATACCAGATTCAGGAGAGGCAGGATTGAATGAGTCACAGCTCTAACTGGAGAAGCTCCGAGAGTGAGTCAGACAATAAAAAGGAAAGAAAATAGGATTTAAAGAAAAAGAAGAGGCCCAGCACAGACACTGTGTGAGGGTAAAGGTATGTGAGAGGGGTCTCTGAGGAGACCTGTATATACTGGCTGGTTTCTAACCTAAGATTCCTATTCTCAAGATCATTTAGAATACCATGTATAACTTTCCTTGGGCTACTTAAAATCCATACTAAGCCCCTTTGATAATCTTTATAATATGAAGACTTTCTTTTAATAGTGCTATGAATGTTTCCGTGCAGAAACAAACCAGAGGTAGAATTTTGTGACATCGAACATTGTTCGTTCTAAAATAAGATTCCTTGCTAGCACCCAGCCACCCATTCATTCATTCAGCAAGCATTTGAGTGCGTACTCTGACAGAGCACTCCTTAAGGGGTTGGAGATTTGGAGTGAACACAAGAGACAAGGTTTTGCTATCCTGGAGCTTATCTTTGTTCAGACAAGGAGAGGCAGTTAACAACTAATGAAGTCGAAATGAATATATTTAAAATGTCAAGTGGTAATGAGCACTGTGGAGAAAGATAAAGCAAGATAGGGCGCCTGGGTGGCTCAGTTGGATACATGTCCGACTTTGGCTCAGGTCATGATCTTGCAGTTCGTGGGTTGGAGCCCCGTGTCAGGCTCTGTGCTGACAGCTCGGAGCCTAGAGCCTGCTTCAGATTCTGTGTCTCCCTCTCTGCCCTCCCCTGCTCATGCTCTGTCTCTGTTTCTCAAAAAATAAATAAGCGTTAAAAAACCTAAAAAAAAGAAAAAGAGGGGCGCTTGGGTGGCTCAGTCGTTTAAGCGGCTGACTTCAGCTCAGGTCATGATCTCTCGGTTCGTGGGTTCAAGCTCCGCATTGGGCTCTGTGTTGACCATTTGCTCAGAGTCTGGAGCCTGCTTCTGATTCTGTGTCTCCCTCCCTCTCTGACCGTCCCCCGCTCACGTTCTGTGTGTGTGTGTCTCTCTCTCTCAAAAATAAATAAAGATTAAAAAATTTTTAAAGAAAAAGAAAAGAAAGCAAGATAAGGCAGTGCGAAGTTCGACCTTAGTGAGGAATGAGTGAGCCAGCCCCCCGGCCATTCAGAGAATCCCAGGATGAGGGAAGAGCATGTGCAAAAGCAGAGAAGTGAGGTTGACCATTTGTTCAGGAACTGAAAGAGACGTGGTGTGACTGATAGAGGACGAGGGGCCAGGGAGCCGGTGGCAGGAAATGACGCTGGAGGGGCAGGTGGTGCTCTGGAGGCTGTGCGCTGGGCCAGTTGGAGGGCCAGTTGGCTGAGTGATGGAAGTGAACTTGCTTTTTTAAAAGCTCATCGTGGAGACTAGACTGCAGGTAGAAGCCAAGCAGGCTGAGCAACCAAGTTAGGAAGCAGAGAGGGCACGGACTGCAGGGATCCCAGTGGAGATGGCGGAAATGGACCGTGTTTGGAGTATATCTGGAAACGAGTTGGGTATAGGACTTAAGGGAGAAATTTCTCATCTCTGCTCCCAGATGTGTGGCCAGAGCAATCTGGTAAATGTGCCACATTCTGAGATCGAGGAGTGGGCTGTTTTTGTGTTTTTAGAGGAGTACAGAGAGTTCTGTGTGGAAGTATTCTAAGTTGGAGAGTCTTAGTAGGCATTACATGGAGGTGTCAGGAATGCTGTTGATTGGAAATGTAAACTGGAAAGCCTCCAGCCTCGTTGGTTTGGGTAAAATCGCATGGGGATGGCTAAGTAGGGTGGACGGAAAGGCAGGCAGAGGGCCAGGGGCGCTGCCCGGAGGTCGGGGAGGTGCGGCCAAGCAGCCAGTGAGGTAGGAAGAGAACCTCCGAGGCCCAGGCAAGCCCTGGCATTGCCCCTGGAGCTCCAGGAAGTGGGGGTGGGAGCCCAAAACGTGGCTGGGGTGCTCCTGGTGCCCCTGCCCAGGGTGGGCTTGGTGAGGGATGAGGTGGAAAGGGCTGATTAGAGAAGGTGCAAGTAGGTGAAGAATGTCAGACAGAGTCAAGTCAGCCCTTTTGAGGTTTTTTGCTAAGAAGGAACAGAGAAATGTGATGGTGGTTGGAAGGGATATGGGGGTCAAGTGAAGGGGTTTTTATTTATGATCAGTGATAACAGTGTGCTAATGAAGGTGATTCTACAGAAAAATTACTCTGCCACATACGACACACAGCACCACAGGCTTCATCTCATTGATCCCTCCCCGCCACCCATAGAGGCAGGGAGTGATGGCATCCTTGTTTGCGGAGGTGACAGGTACAGTCACCACAGCTAGATGACTAGGAAGCTGTGGAGCCAAGACTTGATCCCAGATCTGTGCTCTTAATCCTCTGTGGAAAGATTATAGACTTTCCGCTAGAGTACACTCTGATTCTCTTTTGTGGGCGATAACTTAGCCATTGCTCTGACAAGCTTTTAAAAAATAGAATGGTGTGGCGCCTGGCTGGCTCTGTGGGTTAAGTGTCTCACTTCAGCTCAGGTCATGATATCTCATGGTTCCTGAGTTCAGGCCCCACATCAGGTGGTCTGCTGTCAGCACAGAGCCTACTCGGGACCCATGGTCCCCCTCTCAGTGCCCTCCCTGGCTTGTGTGTGCTCTCTCTCTCAAAAATAAATAAGACGGGCACCTGGGTGGCTCAGTCGGTTAAGCATCCAACTTCAGCTCAGGTCATGATCTGTGGTTCATGAGTTCAAGCCCCACATTGGGCTCTGGGCTGACAGCTCAGAGCCTGGAGCCTGTTTCAGATTCCGTGTCTCCTCTCTCTGCCCCTCCCCTGCTCACACTCTGTCTGGGACACCTAACTGGCTCAGTCGGTAGAGCATGCGACTCTTGATCTTGGGGTTGTAAGTTCGAGCCCCACGTTGGGTGTAGATTACTTAAAATCTACTTTAAAAAGATTACTTAGAAATAAAACCTTTAAAAAAAATTAGAATGGTATACTAGGTATTCTCATGATTGTATGTCTGTGACATCTAAAGATAATTTATGTCATTTATACCATATAAGGAAGCATGGATGACTTTGTGCTTTTTTTTTTTAAGTTTATTTATTTATTTGAGAGAGAGAGAGCACACGCACGCAGAGTGGGGGAAGAACAGAGTGGTGAAACAGAGGATCCAAAGTGTGCTCCGTGTTGGTTGTACAGAGCCCAATGTGGGGCTCGAACCCACAAACCACAAGATCATGACCCGAGCCAAAGTTGATGCTTTGAGCCACCCAGACGCCCTACCATTCCTTTTTATGTAATGGGGTTTGTGTACCTTTTTATTCTCTCCCCCACCCCAATATTGGATTTTTCAACAAATACTTATGTAAAGCCTGCCGTGTACCAGCCAGTTATTTTTCTGTCACATGGCAAAAATGGGAGCTACTGCCAGTCATGAGGATTTAGACGCACTGCCTGAAGTCTCGTAGCATTCCTCCTGTTTCCCACCCCGTGGCCCTCTAAGACCTTGATAAGATATTCTGTCACAATGTTTGCTCTGAGCAAATGCTTCTGGCTCTGCACCCTGAGGTTAATGGTTGCACACCCCTAATCTGGCCTCTGATCCTTCACAGCCCACCCTGGACCTTACCCAGGAGGTTCACTTTATCTCTAGTCCCCCTCAAAGCCTTCTGCGGCTCCCGCCGTACCTCTGGGGATAAAGTCCAGTCTCTCTCCTCTTTAGCTTTCATCAAATTCAGAGGGGTCTAGGAGCCCTCAGAGGTATTTAAAAAAAATTGTTCTGTGATAGGTTATATTTCTATCATCCAAAGTTTGGATGCTGTTCTGTTTCAGTGAACTTTGTGTGCATATATCTTGTTTCCATAGTGAGACTTGGTACTCCAGTAGGGAGACTTCTGTTTTCTTTCATAGTCCCTGCGAGGTCCAGCGTGGTGCTGGGTGAGCGTTGGATATTACCACACAGACAGGAGTTGTGTGTGTGTGTGTCACTGACAAATCCATATAGAGGGAAAGTTGGACAGGCAGGTAGAAAGCCTGGCAAACTTTTAAGTTTGTTTTGAGAGAGAAGAGTGCACATGCCAGTGGAAGAGAGAGAATCTCAAGCGGCCTCTGCGCCCTTGGTGTCCAACAAACCATGAGATCAGGACCTGAATCCGAGTCAGCCGAGTAACTGAGCCGCCCCGGCGCTCCTGGCAGACTTGGAACTGCAGGCCTGAGACGTGTGGATGTTTTGCTTGGAAGTGTGGAGGGAGCTCAGTTTTGCGCACATTAAACATGGTGAGCCCCAGAATGGTGCCTTCCCAAGTCGAGTTCAGTAAACCAGCTGACTGGGTGCTAATCAGCCACTTCTGTTTAAATATCAGAAAAAAACTAAATGAACCACTCCAGAATTTTATAATTTCTGATTTCTGCTAGCTGTCGTTATTCCCTGAACTCTGCTTTTAGTCAGTTTTTGAATGAAAATAAAAGTTTCTTAGTAAAGTAAATTCAGAGTAACAGACCTGTTTTAAGGCTGTAGTTTGTGGACTTAAACTCTTCTGTGTTTAGGTAAATAAAGGTTAATGGGGTACTTAACCCGCACATGCCAGGTAGCACAGTGTTTATCAATCTTTACTTACCCTCTGACAAAAGAAAGGGTTTAAAGTATTCTCTAAGCTAAATCTAGGATGTTACGGATCAAAGAGATTTCTTTTAAGTTACTTATTATTTATTTTTGAAAAGGAGAGAGGAGGAGAATCTCAAGCAGGCTCCATGCTGTCAGCTTAGAGACCAAGCAGCACAGAGCCCGACGTCGGACTCGAACTCATGAACCTGTGAGATCATGAGCTGAAATCCAGAGTCAGATGGACGCCCAACTGACGGTGCCATCCATGGGCCCCAGGATCAAAGAGATTCTTGAGAACAATTAGGTGACCCCAAATGTTGTAAAGTGGCGGTCCATCAACAGAATCTGACTTGCAGATACTTGGCCAGAGCGAAGGAGTGGCTGTGCCCTTTAAATAGACATGTACTGTCCATCTCCTCTGGGTTCTTAACACTCCCTGTTTTAAGCCGGACGTTAAAGAGAATTAGTAAAGCCATACCACTCTTCTCACTAATTGCCTGTTGTTCTTTGGAAAATGTAGTTCTCTCATATTTATCTTGCAATGCGTGGTGGTTCGTTGTGCTTATTTGTAAATGAATTATTCTTAAATTTTTTCTCTTTTTTTAAAATTTATTTTGAGAGAGAGTGTGTAACTGGGGGAGGGGCAGACAGAGACAATCCCCAGCATGCTTGTTGCTGTCCACGCAGTCCCACCAACCGTGAGATCCTGACCTGAACAGAAATGAAGAGTCAGACGCTTAACTTGCCTTAAGCCACCCACGTGTCCCTCTCAGCTGTAATTTCTAATTTGGCGAGTATCAGTGGCTATAACCCACATAAACAAAGGCTCTTGGAAGTGTTCAGTGATTTTTAAGAAAGTATATAAAGGGGTCTTGAGACCAGAAAAGTGTGAGAACTACTGTTCAAATGGAACAAATGCTTATTGTAATTAATCAGCATGTAGTACAGTTTCCCGATGTTTGTGTGTCTAGTCCAGCTCCCACGTGGAGTGGTTTTTGACTACCTAAAAGATACTGGCCAGTGTATAGTTTTGGTTTTTTAAACTGCTTCTGATGCCTGTTTTATAACTTGAAGCAAGTTGAATGATCCTATAATATCAGTACTGCAGCACCCACAAATCACGATGTCCTGTGTGGTACTCCGTTACTGTTCCAGATGCTAACCTGGTACCCTATTTGGTTCAGTTGTGTATGTGGGCTTTAATTGAATTGTCTAGCCCATAGAAATGGCTACTGGAAGTACAGGATTAATTAATATATTTTTCCCTATTTCACAAGTAGATACCAAACATCAGAAAAATGTAACTCAAATTCACTATTTGCTTGAAACTAATGTAATGAGCTTGTAACATTTAGATTAGGATTCCCTAATCAAACCTCATTGTTAATGAAGAGATGTTTCGAGCCATAAAGTTTTGCTAAAGTTTATAAGAGAAACAGTCATACCAGAAATAGTTAATCCAGCCTGATTTAAATGCCTGACACAAAAAAGTACATCTTCAGCTTCCGTTCAGTAATAGCTATGGAAGCTATTGTACTTTGCCGTGGTTCATTTGGCTTGAGCAAGTTTTAATAATATTTTAAAGAAACATGGGCTACTTAAAATTAGTCACTTAGGAAATACCATTAAATGAGAATCCTTGATCCTTATTGCAATCAGGGGTCACATAAATGAAGCCTGAGAAGGTAAGGGAGCTTGACGGGTAGCTGGAGGAAAAGTGTTCCAGGCAGAGGGAATAGCAAATGCTGAAGCCCAGATGTAGGACCTTGTTTAGAGTATAGTTGGCATAGTTCCTAAGTGTTTTATTTTGTAAATATCAAGATCATGGTAAAAGAAATCGGAAGAGATAGAAAAGGTAGGGGATGGGGATTAAAGAATACAGTTATCATGCTGAATAAAGTAAAATGATGAAAAAAAATAGAGAAATACATAATCCTTGCACCTAAATATAACCATTGTTACCATCTTGGCCTCTAACCTTTCCAACTTTCTTAAGCTTCTTAAAATGTCACCTAGCATCTGGGTTAGTTTACTAGGGGTGGCGTAACAAAGTACCAACACTGGGTGGCTCACACAACAGGAATTTATTTGCTCATAGTCCAGGAGGCTAGAAGTCCAAGATCAAGGTGTCAACAGGTTTATTTCTTCTGAGACCTCTCCCCTTGGCCTGCAGCTGGCTGCCACCGCCCCGCCCACCCCTCCACCCCCGTGTCCTCACACAGTCTTTTCTCCGTACCTCCAGCATCCCTGTTTTTCTTTGTGTGTCCAAATTTCTCCCTCTTATAAGGATACCAATCAAATTGGATTAGGGCTCATCCTAATGGACCTGTTTTATTTTTTATTTATATATTTTTTAAGAGTTTTTGGATTAGTTTTTTTGTGTTTGTTTGTTTGTTTGTTTTTAGGAACTCCATCCCCAGCATCAGGCTCGAACTTACAAGAGTTACATGCTCTACCTTTTGAGCCAGCCAGGCGCCCCAGTGAACTCATTTTAACTTGATCACCTCTAAAGGCAGAGGGGTCCTGTTTGAAAAAGCGAGTCAGATCCTGGAGTCCTTAACCGTCTCCTGCTCTCCCATCCCACTGACTCGGTTTTAGCTGAGTTGGACTCTTGCTGTTTGACGTTGCAGGCAAGATCCTGCCCAAGGGTCTTAGCACTTGGCTGTTCCCTCTGCTGGGAAGACTCTCCTCCCAGCTGTGCAGAAGTCCTGCTCCTTCACGTCCGGTCTTTAGCCATGACAGCTGGTGGGAATGAGGCTTTCCTTGATTATCCTGTTTAAAATTGTAGCTCCTCCCGCCATGACTCCCTGCTCCACACCACACCTAGCTGTCACACTACATAGTTCGTGTTTTTGTTTTCTCATTATGTGGTTCCTGCTAGAATGTAAGCTCCATACGGGCGGGCATTTTTGTTTTGTTTGCTGCTTATTCCCCATTGCCTAGAAAAGTGCCCGGCCTCTAGCAGATGCTCGGGTGTTTCTTCCAGTTGAACGAATAGCACCAGGCCCCACCCTGGGAAACACTGGGATATCCTGGGAACACCCCCCAGGCTGGAGTCCCTGCAGTGGGCTTTCCTCCAGACTTACGTGGTAAGTGCTGCTCAGTTACCTCTGGGAGTCTGGCCAGTTGGGGGCTCAGCATTTAAGGCAAACGAGAGCTTGGAATTTGCCTGAATTTGAGGGTTTTTTTCCAGAGGTAATAGTTCAAATGCCAGGAAGAGAGGTGGGAGGAGAGAGAAGCAGGCAGGATTGGTTGGGAGAGCCTCCCTAGGGGCATTGCTTAGTGCCCAGGCTCAGGAAGACTGTTGGTCTCCCTGCGGTTCCCCTCCTCGTCCCTCACCTGGCCTCAGTGCTCCGGCTCTGTTCGGGAAAACTCCCAGAAGTGGCTTGAACCTGTGGCGTGGGCTTGTGTGGTTTCTTCCCTGAGCTAGCTGCTTACCAGGCTTGGGGGTTTTTGGAAACACATCGGAGAACTAGCCACCCTCTCTGAGCTTTTTCACAAAAGAGAAACTGTGGCTTGAATAATTGCAGATTTTATCCTTAGCGCCTTCAGGTGACTCGTAGCTGATCAAGAGGACACCATTTTGATTTCATGCGTCCATGGAGGCTGTTCCTCCTGAGGTAGTTTGAGGGTCTGTTCCAGCAAATGAGCAGACCTTTGGCCTCAGAAAGGCATCATAAGAGCAAAATAAAAGGAACAGCCTCTTCTCTTCCAAGGCACTTAATATTCATGGTACTAATATTGATGGTTTTCATCTGTCGTGGACCCATATTGATCAACATTTAGACACGGAAACTCCCGATGAAGTTTATCAAAACTACGGAGGTGGGGGGTGGGGTGTCTTCCAGACTGGGTTCGGTCGTCACTTTGCCTGTAACAGAGCCACGTGCCCCTTCCTTGCGGTTGCTGCGATGGTCGGTACCAGAAGCTCTGTGAGCGAGTTTAAGGGACGACGGCTTTCGGCCGCTCTTTGCATGTTAGCATCGTATTTCCACGGAGTAATAATGAGCAGCTAGATCTAGGCTTACAGGCTCCCCTGGAGTTGCTAGTATCTTGAATTTCTTTCCATTTATTTTAGGAGTAAAAGTCCCTCGCAATTTTCGACTGTTGGAAGAACTGGAAGAAGGCCAGAAAGGAGTAGGCGATGGCACAGTTAGCTGGGGTCTAGAAGATGACGAAGACATGACACTTACGAGATGGACAGGGATGATAATTGGGCCTCCAAGAGTAAGCGTCGAGCTACGGCTATAAATGTCAATGTCTTAAATTCACTGTGCCTCCTTTTAAGAAATACTAGCCTTATCACGGAAAAAGCTCACCAATGGTATATTTTCTGAAATGTGGCTATTCTTTTTTGACCAGTTTCAGTTTATATATTTGAACCTCCTCTGATGCTGTTTAATCCCTCTCCATGGTAAGCAAAAACCTGTTTAGACACCTAGTGTGAATTCACATGACAACGTAGACAGCGAGGTTCGAGGTGACTGCACCTTCAGATGTAGTTTAGAACAAACTCTTGGGCTTATGAGCTAACAGGGCTCCAGATGCAGCCAGCCTCCTGGAGGCCCCGCCTGAACTAGCTGTGAAAAGCCTTCCCTCACGGTTGTGGTTTTCATTCATTGTGTCCCAGGTTCATGGGGCTCTTAGTTCATGATGCTGTCCAGCAAAGGCATGTTGCCTGCCTGGTTGGCTCTGGTCTGTTCCAGGCACTTTGAGACCCAGAGGCAAAGAAGAGACAACACGGATGAGAAAATTGATCTCTCTTTTAGAAGTTCATGATTTGAGAGAGTTCCCGGGCTTCCTAAGTGCCAGCTAACTTTTATTTACATCCATTGTAAAACCCCCAAGAAACGTCCTCTCACTCTCACGAGGACCTGTTGTTAGTTACATTCTGTTGTGTAGTTACATTCATTTTACAGGTGGCAGAACAGAGAAGTAGAGTTCCTTGTCCAAAGTCACTAGCTTGTCATTGCCATAGGGGTTCTGACTCCAGACCCTGTGTTCCTAACCGCTGTACTACACTGTCCCTCCTGCTCAGATTGTGAGTTTTCATCTGTTCCCATTTGAGAATTACCCGGAGTGTTAAGTAGTCCATTAACGTGGGAGTAAAGAGAGAGATTCCTGTAAGGTGACGCTTGTTTCAGACAATAGGAGATTCTGCCTGAACGGAGCAAGACCTTTCCTTCGTCTGCTTGTGCTTCAAGATGGTGGCATTCGTTCCTTCCTCTCGCTGCACGCCCAGGCCCTGCGCCAGCTCTGTGGCGGTAGGAGGACACCTGGCGTGTGGCCCCGCTGGAGCAAGGAAGAGGGCCGTGCTCACTAAGTGTCAGGACCATCTGATGCTCATCTTGGACCGCCATAAACACTCACGGTGAATGACTGGCTTTGCCATTTAACGTTCCTTCTTGAGTCATTTTTGACCCTACGTAGTTTTGTTTTTGG
Source organism: Suricata suricatta (assembly GCF_006229205.1). Lineage (NCBI taxonomy): Eukaryota > Metazoa > Chordata > Mammalia > Carnivora > Herpestidae > Suricata > Suricata suricatta. Next base: position 95,360,226 of record NC_043711.1, on the reverse strand, counting down.
GGTTTTGAAAAACCCATTGAATTTACTGCTTTTACTCATTTATCTTTTTTTTTTTTTAATCTGAAAACCAGGATTTACAGATCTATGAAATACTGGGGGAAACCTGATCTAAATGCAAGTTTCTTCATGGAAATCATTTCTTGCTGCCTCTGAAAGTCCATGTGTGGTCACAGCTTCCTTCACACCATCTCTGCTCTTCCTGAGAATGGATTAGGTTTCTTGAGGAAGAGAACTAGTCTTCCCTCCCCCTTCCTCTCAGAGCACCTGAGAGGACTCAGAGTCCAGTAGCTGTTCAATAGATTTATGGATCAGCCGGCTGGTTTTCAGGTTCTAACAAATTAGGAATGACCCAGCGTACAACATGGCAAATACACTAAACACCGCTGAATTAGACACCTAAACAAGGAATGGAGAAAATGAACCACCGAATCCCACTGAAAATAGTCTGATCTACCTACACCACCTTGGATCACCCTGAGTTTCACTTTAGTGCTTTCCACAGGGGGCTGACTTCTAGTGAGTAGCTCTAGGATGCAAGGTGCCTTCCACGCATTCTTTTCTTTCTTTGTTTTTATAACAGCTTTCCTGAGATAAAAATTCCTGTATCCCAGAACTTGAAACCTGTAGAATACACTTCTAATGTGCACGGTTTGGTGGTTTTTATTAGATTCAGAATTGCACACCTGCCACTAATTTCAGAACATTCTCATTACCCCAGAGAGGCCCCTCCCCCATCAGCAGCCCCTCCCATTCTGCGTCCCTTCCCTGTCCTCCCCTTTGACAGCCACTCACTTCCTGTCTCTGGATATGTCTGTTCTGGACGTTTCATATAAATGGAATTACACAGTATGTGGTCTTTTGTGATGAGCTTTTATTTAGCATAATGTTTTCGAGGTTCATACATGTTACAGTGCTTCCCCATGGCTCATTCCTTCGTGTGGCGGAGTAACGTTCCATTATGTGGCTAGACCACCTTTTCTTTTCTCATTAATTAGTTGCTACATATTTGAATTCTTTCCTTTTTTTTTTTTTTGCGCATTCTGAACAAGGCTGCTATGGATTTTTGTGTGCAGGCTTTTGTGTGGACATATGTTTTCATTTCTCTTGGGCACGTACCTGGGCGTGGAGCCGCCGGGATCATATGGTAACTTTATGTTTAACATTTTAAATACCTGTCAGACTGTTTTCCAAAGCCGCTGCTGCACCGTTTTTATTCCCACCCAACAGTGCAGGAGGGTTCTGTTTTCTCCACGCCCTCACCAATACTTACTTTTGACTTGTTTTTTTTTTTAATCCTTGTAGTTATGCTTGCCCTGGATCCCCAAGGTTAAAAGCAAAGTCATAAAAGGAACTGTCTGTGTCTAGGTGCTTCCTATGACCAGTCTATTTTATGACTAGCATACAAGGTATAAACTGTGACTGCAATATCAATGTAATTATTAGCATCTAAATAGAACACTTGAGTAACTTACACCCTCTTATGGTTTTGCTACTGTATGACTCAACAAGAAAATCTTCCGTCAAAAGCGACCCACCAATTCTAGGAATATACTCCTCTTTTTTTTAAATGTGTTGCCCAAAGGGCTCTCTGTGTACAAACCTATTGAATCAGCATTTTCAGCAGTAGCAAAATACTGGAACCACCTCAGTGTCTTCCAGCAGATGCACCGCGCACTGCGCACTGTTGAGCTGTTGGAAAGCACGAGCCAGGTGCACGTGCACTGAACTGGGATGGTCTCCATGGGACTCAAGGGGAGGAAGTAAGGTGCGCGGCGGCTAGAGAGCCGCCGCTGAGGAGGGTGGGGAGAGCAGGAGGGACGTCCGCTGTGCGTTTGCAGCACGTTTGGAGGAACACACAAGAAACTGGGGGCCGTGGTCGCCTTCAGAAGAGAGCTGGCGGCCGGGGCCGGCGTGGGAAGGAGACTTAGCTCTTGACCTTTTTCCTCCTTGGACTGAGTTGCTTTAATTCAATGTGTGTTCTCTTTTTGAGTATTTTTTTCCCTCCCTAAGGAAAGCAAGTTCTCCAAACCGAAAAACAAAAGTTTGTCATCTAAGTGCTCTTTGCAAAATTCCAACACATGTCCAGCTGTCCCCAACAGAGGACAGGTTACAGAGCAGCCAGGTCACAGAGCCGTGTCTCAGCCCGAGCGCCATTCACATCGCGAGCTGGGTCCTTCGTTGCGGGGCTGTCCTGTGCGTTGTAGCGTCAGCAGCGCCCCGGCCTCAGCTCACTAGATGCCAGTAGCACCTCCCCGCCGGTGTGACAACCATTAGCGTCTCCAGATGCTGGGGTGGGGGCTGGGCAGAGATCGCCCCAGTTGAGAAACACCATTATGCCTCTGGGGTTCTCCAGGATCGTGTTCTTGTGCGTGGGTTAGAGCTTGGGTGTGTGTTCATACGCGTGCTTCTCTAAAAGTCCTCTACACGTGCTTAAGAACGAGACATACCTACACAAGTGTGTGCACGAAAAGGAGGGTGGCCCTCCCCCCATTTCCTTACACTCCCCACAGACTGTGTGTGTTTCTACTGGCTTTTGCTTTGGGTACACAAACATAAATGCACATCCTTTTTAATAAAAATGAGACCTGTTCTACACAGTGTTTCACAGCTTCATGTTTTTCACATAACAGATGGTGGGTGTCTTTCCATGTGAGTGCATGTTGATCTGTCTCTTTGAAAATTTTTATGTGACATGTATGATACATGAATACATCCTCATAAAAATTATCAAACAGTACAGAGTATGTAAAGTAAGTTTACTTTGTTCCCCTTAACTCTCTGTCAGGAAAAGAGAAAACCATGCTAGGTATTTCAACAAAGCTAATTTAATAGAGGAAGGTGATCAAATTGGTGCTGGACTGCAAAAGCAGAGAAGGCACAGTGTAGGACCACAGAGCCAACTCAGCAGGAAACAGTGACTTAGCCCTGTGGCCGGGAGGACATGGCGGGGGTGTGGGCCGACAGAACCCAGCACCTGGAGGAGTGGTCTCAGGAGGCAGGGACCATGCTTGGGGACACTGAAAGACGCCAGAAGTCAGAGCAGCTCTCAAAGCCCCAGTGAGGGGCTCATTTAGGCCGACATGGCAGGAACAGAAGTAGAATGGAAAGGAACAGGTGCCTCCTTTCTCCTTCGTATTTTATATTAGATGCTTGTGTGGTTAACTGGACAGTTTAGTCTTAGGTTGTGGAGCATTTGGGTGGCACCAGCAGTGAGTTAGAGACATGAATAGTTAATGTCGCCTGAAGATGGGTCCAGCAGCTCACTCAGGATACCCTGGCCGGTGGGTGAGGGAGAGGCTTGGCACAGAGGAAGATTGTGTCTCCTCACTGCCTGCAGGGGTGCTTACACTCCAAGCCCACCTTTCTCAGCTCTGCTTTGAGTACTGGGGCCAGGACTCTGCAAACTACATTCGTCCTTTGTCAGCTAGTGCTCTGTTGGGTTCCTCCAATCAGGGACACAGGAGAGCACCTGAAAGGCAAAAAGAAGGGACTTACCTTTGCCTGTTCTGTAGCTCCACTCTGGTAATGGCCCCTCGTCCCCGGCCTCAGCGATGGGTCCCAGCCTCCATCCAACTCAAGGGGGTGCTCCCAGAGCCTCCTTGGAGGTCTGAGATCAGCTCTGGAGACCTCTTACTCTGAGCCTCTAGGTCTGAAAAACTTTATTCCTTCTGGTCCCCCAGCCAAGGGACACTACTGCCTTCTGCCAGTTTCCTCTGTATTAGCTCAGACCCCTTTCTGTCTTTTCAGTCCAGTGACACCTATTTAACCAATTCCCTATATTAAATTCTCTTAAAGTACCTAGTGCAGTGTCTCCCTTCCTGGATTAACCCCTCCCCTCCACCTCTCCTCCTGTGCACCTCCCCAGCTCTCCAGATTAATTCCTCCCCTCACCCCTCTTCCTGTGCCTTTTCCTCCTTCATCTTCAGAGCCGTTCCTTTAAGGACTTCTCACTTTTTAAAGGGCCCACCCCTCATTCTCCTGTAGCCTGCACCCACCCTGTATGTCACACATAACGTGTGTACACCTGCGTCAGATTTCACCTGAGGAGCAGTTGTCCGGTTGACCAGAGTCACCTTTTTATATACTGAGATTGTGTCACTTTGCTTATTTTTGCAATCATGCCTTTTTCTTTCTCATGTATCATACGTTTTAAATATAAATTTTCTAATACTTCTAGATGTAGAGAAAAGGTGTGAAGGTAGTATGGAAGGTTCTCACATGTACCCTCCCCCCCCCCGTTGTTAGCATCTTCTGTTGGGATGCTACATTTTTTACGACCAGTGATCCAGATGCTCATGGATGACTATTAACCAGAATCCATATCTTATCCCGGTGTTCTTAGTTTTCACCTGTGTCTGTTTTCCGTTCCAGAATCCTATCCAAGACACCATGTTGGGTTTTTTTTGTCATCCTGTCCTGGGCTTTTTGTGGCTGTGAAGATTTCAGGGTTTTCTTGTTTTTGTTGCCCTTGACAGTTTGGAGGAATACTGGTCAGGTGTTTTGTAGAATGTCTGTATTGGAATTTATCTGATGTTTTTCATCGTGCTTAGGCATGTGTAGTCGGGCCCAGAGGAGTTTGTAATCTCTGGGCCCGGGTGTCCAGTGCACGGAGCAGCCGGTGTGCAGTTCGCCTCAGCACGCGTGGAGGGAGGTGTGCGTCAGCTGTTATGGGGGCGCCGCTCTGTGGCTCGCTGGCTACCCCAGGAGCCACGTCTCCGCAGTCCTTCCCTGTTGTGTCTGGGCCGCAGCCTTTGCAAAGACTGCAGGGTTTCCGGTTTCGTGAAGATGCCGATCTGTGGAGTCAGCCCCTTGCAGGTGGCCGTGGCCGTGGTTCACAGCTATTCTGGCGGTTGCGGACTGTGTTTCACGTTTTTGTGCACAAGGAAGTTCCTAGACGGGGCCTTGTTGGTGTGAGCCCACCTGTTGCACATCCTGATAGGCGCTGCCAGGTCGCCCCACGAAGCCCGTGCCATGTCCACGAGGCGGGAAGTTCCACGATCAGATGAGGAGTCCGGAGCAGTGCTCCTCCCGGAGGCGCCGTGCTGCAGCAGCTCTTCAGGCGCATTTCCCTTCTTCCGTGAAGCCTTTTAGCAGGTCCCTGGAGCAACCAGTAAGCAGAACAGAAGAAGAAAGCCAGAACCCTGTTTTCTACAAAAGTCTTGCTTTGGGCTTTTTAATGATCCTTCAGGTGTCTCTGTATTCCCTTGACGTGAGGCATTTTTTACTGGGTTCCAGTGAAATTGCCAGCTGAATGTCAATAGTCAGAAATTTAGTTATTTCTTTTTTGCTTTCTAAGAAGTCAGTCATAGAATGCCTGTTTTTAAGTTAGACTTCATGGTGTCAAGCGTGATAAGGTTTAATGTATGAAATAATCAGAATCCTGTTACCAAGCGGCACGCCTTCCTAACCATTTTGCCACTGTTGTTAATAGAATGACGAGTGAAAGTTTATCGAGGCTGATAAGCCATAAAACATTCCAGCAGGTGAATAAATTGGTGCATCAGAACCTCCAAAATGTGGATCCAGTATTTTAAAGAGATTTACTGATTTTGTAACTACCCCAAGCCCATGCCCCCAGGGACTGTTGTCTGTAAGAGATTCTGTCCTTCAGGTGTGTGACAGACCATTGAGCGTGAATGCAGGGCACGTCCCGTCCAGAGACGCACTTGGGGTCGTACAGTGAGCAGACGCTGCTGAGTGCGTAGTTGCTGACTGCTGACGGAGACGGGCTAGGTGCTGCGGACAGACCTTTTATCATCTTTCCCATAAATCCCTTTTTGCTTCCTTGTGTTTACTGATTTTTTATCTTCAGAGGGAGCACTTTAGTTGCAACAAGTGATTCATCATATAAACTTGTAAAGAGCAATATTCAAGTCAAGGAACATTTGAGTGCCAATTCGGTTGAGACCCCTGGTTTATGGAGGGGGGTCTGACAGGAGACCTTACATGGGGAGTCAGGAAGACTTCTGAGAGGAGGGTGCCCTTCAGCCAGAGAGCTGCAGGATGGACGCGGGGGCACAACTGATGCCCCGATACAGCCGTGGGGGCTAGACGGGGAGGGAGAGGAACAAAGAGGAAGGGGACGCAGGGTCTGATCCAGGAACCTGGGCTTCCTTCTCGGGTCGCCAGCAGCCACGGGAAGGGTGAGGCCTGCAGGGCCCCTTCTTGGTTTTGAAAGGTCAGTCAGTCTGCTGTGCGGAGAACAGATTTTAGGGGGAGCAAGTGAACAGGGATCAGGGGTGCTTGGGAGGAAGGACAAGGTAGAGGGAAGCAGGTGGCTGTGGGGTCCCTGTAGGAGGTGGTAGCTGAGACTTTCTTTTGACTGGAAGGTTGAGGGTAAGAGAGCAGGGAATTGCCAGGTTTTGCTTTATCTAACAGCTAGACGGTGGGAAGGGAAGCAAAGGGAAGAGCAGGCTGAGCGAGGCCAGGTGGAAATTCAGAGTTGAGTTCAGGTTTGTCAGTTTGGAGTCCCTGTTACGTGGATGTATGAGGTTCTCATGGGGATATTATGAATGCCTCCTTTATTGTTTTTAAAGTTTAATTTTGAGAGACAGAGACTGCGCAAGTGAGGGAGAGAGCGAGAGGGGGAGACACAGAATCTGAAGCAGGCTCCGGGCTCCGAGCTGTCAGCACAGAGCCTGGTGGGGCTCAAACCCACTAACTGTGAAACCATGACCTGAGCCAAAGTCGGACACTTAACTGACTGAGCCACCCAGGTGCCCCATATGAATGCCTTCTGAATCTTAAAATATGTTCCAGTTTTGTTTTTTTTTAATCAGGGATGGATCACTCTTTAGACATAATGTTTCCAAGGATTTAAATCACATCTTCTGTAAGTGATTCCCCCCAAAGACAGCTAGATGGCGCTGTCTACACAGGAACCTTTACTGTTGGCAGCAGGCACTGGGGATGGGGGACCTAATGGAGAGTGGGTGACCTCTGCCTTCGAGGGGGCCCATCTTATGGAGAGGCATCGCCTTTCAGGGTGGTCTTCAGACAAGTGAATGATAACGTCAGGACGTCAGACAGGACAGAAGGCTGTGGACTAGCCTTCCCCTGTGACGACTGAACTGGGTGGCAGTTGACCAGGTGACACTTGAACTGGGTCTTCGTGGATGTGTGGTAGTTCAGGTGGGGGCAGGGCGCTCTAGGCAGACCAACAGCCTGCCAACGACAGTACCGTGGAAAGTCCATTGGCATGGGAGATTGGACTTTCCAGTGTTTTTCTACAGAGCCACTGCTGGCATGTGATGGAGGACAGTTTTTTCCTATGCGGGCCGTATCTTTGGCTCCCCACCTCACCCACTCAATGCCTGTGATCTCTCAGGTCAATGTCAAGTCTGCAGGGAGAGGCGGCACACAGCCCCAGAGTAACGATGAGATGGGGAGCAGCTCTGTCTGCATCCACGCACACCCCCTGACTGCTCTTTCATTTTGAAGTGAAGAGCTGCCTCCTCGCTGCTTTGCACACGGTGGTATTTAATGCGCTGGCTGAGGGCCCTGGCGTGATTAGCCCTTTAGTGTTGCTTCCCAGAGCAAATGCTTCTCACACACCATTCCCAGAGCATAGGACAGAGCTGCAAAGTAGAGAAATTAATAGGAAAACCAGTCCATCTGATTGGACGTAAATAATACTAACTCAGAATTTCAATGATGCTATTTTCAATTTTCTTATTATTCCCCCAAGACCAGAATTCCTATACACTAGTGTGGAGACTAGTTACGATAACAAACACCGAGTAGACTGTGTATAGAGGAAGCAGACGCACCAGCGCTGCAGGAGTTCGTGGGGCCTCGAAAGATCTGCTGTTGTGAGTTCATGGTTGGTAATTGCCTGATGTCTCTGTGCCTTTTTCTTCCAGACAATTTATGAAAACCGAATATACAGCCTTAAAATAGAATGTGGACCTAAATACCCAGAAGCACCCCCCTTTGTAAGATTTGTAACAAAAATTAATATGAACGGAGTTAATAGTTCTAACGGAGTGGTAAGTTGTGTTTCCTGCCCGTCCTGGTTTGGGTTGAGAAAGGCTTTGTGCTGAGCGTCAGGGGCCTCTGGCCCTAACCGCATGTGTCCCTTGGCTGCTGGATGGCGGGACATGTCGCAGCACGGACGTGCGCCGTTGGGGTGGAGGCCGGCTCCCCGGCTGTGTTTAAGTCGTCCCTCCCATGACCCTCGCTCTGGGCCAGCACCACGCAGCCACTCGGAGACACGAGCTCTCTCCATCCTCATGGTGCATTCTCCTGAGGTAGAGATGGGGAAACTGAGGCCTAGACGTGCCAGACCTTATCCAGGATCATGCTTTGACTTCCTGAGCCTTATTTGTGGCACACAGTAGTTTGTCGGTTTAATGGCCTCACTTTGTAAACGTATTTTTGCCACCATAGATGGGAGACCTGTGTCACTTGTCATAAGAAGGCGGTCACGGCAACAGTACAGTAAATACGACAAAATCAAAAAGTGATGTTAATAAATTCTTCCTTCGTGTGTTTCTTGCCAAATGCTTTGCACCTTTGAGACCTGCTCTCGTTCAAAGGGAAGATCGGCAGGTGTTGAAGGGTTTTACACGTTAGCATCCTGTGAGCCGAGCCTTTGTTTTGAGGTCCTCAGAAGACCTGAAAGCAAATTGGGAAGAGATGAGGCTTGCCGCTGCGTGCTCAGGGTTTCGTGTCGTCTCTGAGTTCCACCTAAAGGCCAGAACCCAGAACACGACCCACGCTTTGGAAAGTTTCTTTCAGGAATTGGCTGCCAAAACTCGAGAGAGTGTGCCTCTGAGGCAAGTCCTTGTCCCTAGAGCGTGGATCTGGCCGCCGCCTGCCTTTGCTGACCCGGTGCCCTGTGCATCTGTATCATCCACGAGGGCGAGACTTGACAAAGGACAGGCTCTGAGCAGTGGCAGCAGCCAGCCCAGGAGAGCGGGCCACTGTTCTAGAGCCGGTTGGGTTGAGTCTTGCCAAGCGTGTGGCCATTTTTCTGAGAGTGGCTTTACTTACCTAAGACGTCTGTCTCCCAGCCAGGGACACAAACCGGGAAAAACAGACCGGCTGGAGGGAGGGAATCATGCAGGCGTTCTGCCTGTCGGATCCCTTTGTGTGATCGGCGCGTTCTACTTGAAAAACGCGTTTTTACTCGTGTCTGTAGGGTAACTCCAACATACAGCGATTCATTCGTTTGAGAGCCCGACAGTGTTTTCCGTTGGCCTTTTGCAGGTGGACCCGAGGGCCACGCCCGTGCTGGCCAAATGGCAGAACTCCTACAGCATCAAGGTCGTCCTGCAGGAGCTCCGGCGCCTCATGATGTCTAAAGAAAACATGAAACTCCCTCAGCCGCCCGAAGGACAGTGTTACAGCAATTAATCAAAAAGAAAAACCACAGACCCCCTCCTCCCCATTCGATTTAAGCAGTCTTCATTTTCCACAGTAGTAAATTTTCTAGATACGTCTTGTAGACCTCAAAGTACGGGAAAGGAAGCGCCCATTCAAAGGCAGTTTATCTTAAGATACTGTAAACGATACTAATTTTTTGTCCATTTAAAATATATAAGTTGTGCTATAACAAATCATCCTGTCAAGTGTAACCACTGTCCACATAGTTGAACTTCTGGGATCAAGAAAGTATATTTAAAATTGATTCCCATCGTAACTGGTGGGGCACATCTAACTCAACTGTGAAAAGACACATCACACAATCACCTTGCTGCTGATTACATGGCCTGGGGTCTCTGCCTTCTCCCCTTCTCGTGCCCCTGCCCCCGCCCCCTCCTGCCTCCCTCCCTCTCCCTGCAGCAGCCCTCCAGCCTGGGGTGGCTTGCTAGAGGAGGTGTGAAGGTTTCAGGTCACAGCCTGTGGGACTACTGCTGGGTGTGCGGGGGTGCGCCAGCTGCACCCCTGCTTTCTTTTTTTTAAGTCTTAAATGATGCCTCCCCCTGCCCAAGCCATCGTCCCTTCTTCACTTTTCCACGACCACCCTTGGCCGAGCATAGATTGTAACCCCCTCCGCTCCCCTCTGAAATTGGCCTTCGGTGAGGAATTCAGGGCTCTCCCCCATATCTTCTCCCCCACCTTAATCGAGGGGTGCTGCTCTTCCCTTCCTCCTCCTCTCTGTACCATCACCACCCAGCGCTTTCCACAGTACTTCCTTGCTTTGGCCAGAAGCCGTCAGGTAAGGTTGGAAAGAGTCTGACTTCCCTCGTTTAGTTTTGGAGCCACATCCACTCGCTCTCCAGCAGCCTGGGAACGCATACTGGGTCCTCAGCCCTGCCTCCCTCTGCCGTCACCGTCAGCGGACGCGGCTTTTAGCTCAGGTTTTGATAAAGCGAAAAGAACAGTCACCAGGGGTACTCCGACCTGCCAGCTCTCAAAGTTCTTGGTGGTTAAACTTGGAGCAAGGCCACAGAAGACACTTGTAAGCACACATGATCCCTCTGAATGAATTGTTTTCTTTTCCTGTCATTGCTTTTGCTTTTAAAAATGGAAGCGATTTTAAACAGGGTTCTCCTGGGGTCCCCTTGCAGTCCGTTTGGGTCTAGTTTGGAATGTGGCAACGGAAGCAGAAGGCGCCTTGAATCCGGTGCATCCTTTGGTCTCGGCGCGGCTGCTTCTCACGGTCCTCAGCAGGGACGGAGAAAGAACTCGGTGTGCACAGCAGACCCCCGACACGGGCGGGCTTGACTTCCTGGCAGATTGCTGCGTTTTTTCCACTTTTCTGTTCAGGACCACTAAATGCTGAGATGTGGATGCGTACCGAAATAAAAGCGATTCATTGTGTTCTAAAGGTTTTTTTTTTTTAATTTAGTGTTTGTGTAAAACCACCTTTTGAAGCAGCAGCTATCAAATCTGAAAAGCAATCGGTGTTTCCATTCATCTTTTTCTGGGGGAAACCTTAGTTCTAAGGATTTAACACCCTGTAAGTAAAGATTAACAGAACAGTATTCCATAAGCAGCCTTTTTATTGTCAGACCATTGCCTGATTTTAATATAATAAAAAAGTGTGCGTTAATATTTAAGAAGCTGTGCCCTTCTTCCTGTCGGCATGTAATCTAGGAACAGGACTTAATGGCTTGGATGCTTTGGGATCCAAACTGACGTCTGAAAGCAGGGTCGGCGCACCTCCACCAAGGGCCTAAGTCAGTGAAGAGGGCAAAATGGAAGGTACTGTGTACGTATTTTATTTGTTCTGTGAGAGAAAACATTTCCACGAAGTTTTTTTACTGATGAAACTCAGTAACAGTTGAGTACAATTCTTCTGGTAAAGTTAGGGTGAAGAGAATGGAATTCTGGGCGGGGGCGGGGGCGGGGCGGGGGCGGGGCGGGGGGCGGGGCGACCTTCGCTCCGTCAGAACTCAGTACCCCTGACTCCCAGATGAGTTTGTAGACGCTCACCTGTGGAAACCCTTCTTGACCGGTGGCCAGGAACAGGCATGCCCCCGCCAGACAGTAGTGAAAATGGGGGTGGGGCCGTCCCTTCAGGGGCTCTGTGGGACTCCAGCTACGGAGCCCCGCGGAGCCCCCCCTTACCGGTTGGTTTGGGTCAGTCGGAAGGGAAACAGACTTGCACGTGGGTCTCTGGTCTGAGACCAGAATTCTCCTGGACGGCGGCCGGCCTGCCACCTACCGTGTAAGGAGTGGGAAGGTGTCTGCGGCCGTTTAATCCAGGATCTGACCTTCCTGCTCTGGTCCCAGCCGCCAGCGGGCACGACCCATGTCCTGTGGCTGGGCAGGGCCGTCCTTCTGAGCCAGCCCACGTGTCCGAACCTGGGGCCTGGGAAGAGCCATATTGTCCCACCAGAGGCCACCCCCCAGGGGTGGTCCCTAGGAGTCTCCAGAGTGACCTGCTGGGAGGCGGTTGGCCTGGGACCATTTGTGGGTTCTTGGCCCTTCGGCCTTAGTTCCCCTGAGGGAGGGAAAAGACGGGCAGTTGGCGAGGCTGCTGGAAAGCCCAGGGCAGACTCGGGGCTAACTGAGGGCGGCAGCTCTGATGTGCCATGGGGCCCCCGGAAGGAGGAGCGGTCGGTGCGCCTTTCACCTTCCCAACGTGCTTCCAGAGCTGACCTCGGAGTTTCGGAAATCCAGCCCGAACCTGTGGTAACCGTTCGGGTCTGATCTGTGGTTATGTCCCACGGTCATGTGCTTTGCTCTTCCTTGTTGCTAGGGGCTTACAGGTGGTCTGCAGGCCGGGCCTAGATTTAGGTGCACCAGAAGGTGCACCTGTCTGGGGGCCCGTGCGCTGCATCACCCGGTGGCACCCTCCCATCGCACGCCCCCGGTGCCCAGCTCCTGCCAGGCCTTTGCTCTTGAGAGAAGACACGTCTATTTTTCACCGTGTAGAACTGCGGGGTCTGGGGGTGTGTGGAGGTCGGCATGACGACCTGACAGAGTGGGCGAGGAAGCACCACCCCTACACCAACAGCACATGAGCAGTGGGTCTCCAGGACCCTGGGACCTTTCACCACGGTCTTGGGGGGAGGGTGGGGTCCTTGAGCTGTGTCTCTGTCCTGCCTTGGAAGTTCCTGGGGGCGGGGCAGGGGCAGGTACAGCACAGACCGAGGCCCTGTCGTCCCTGGCGGGCTCAGCCTCTGCCCCTCTGTACTCCCCCCGCTCCCCCCCGCCCCAGGGAGCCCGGGGACCCTGAGCCCTGTCCCCGTTCCTAGCTCGTGCCTGCTCCACATTCCTCCCTCATCAGAACCCCAGTAAAGACTCCACGGCACGAGGGCTTTCCCCTTCCCTCCCCAGCAGAGGAGGGAATTCCAAGGAAGGGCCTCTTGTGAAAGCAGGTCTTCTCTCCAATCTGCTGGGGCGGGGGCCGCATGGAGCCCCGGGCTGTGCGCGTGATAACCGGACCTCCCCCGGAGGCTTTCTTGTGGGGGCCACGTGAGGCTCCCTGCTGCTGCTTGTATCCGAGCCGCCTCACATTGGCCGGCTGGAGGTGACCTTGGCAGAGAGCAGGCCCTCGTGCTAGAGCCAGCCTCACTGCTGCTGTCGCCTTGCCACTGTGAGCCAGGAGGTGAGTCGGGGGTGGGTGAGTGTGGAGGGATGTGGGCTCCGGAGGAATGCAGGCTCTTTGATCTGCAAGAGAAGCTGTGAATGCAGATTTTTAGGTGAAATCTCCCTGCAACTGACAAACTTCACTCCCCTCAAGGAGCAGAGACCTCACAGCTGGTGGGCCACCGGCTGCAGCTCAGCCCTCCCCAGGGGGTTATCATGGTGATCTTGGGCACCTGGGAGGCATGTGGTCCTGAAGTCCCTGCCCACAGTCATCCTGGGGGTCCTCAGAGCACAGGCAGCACCCCTTGTAGCATAGGCGGAAGGTTCCCAGAAGCCAAGAGTTGCTGCAGGATTCACGGAAGATGGACCCATGTTTCACTGAGTCCAATGCAGTCCACTGTGGTACCATTAGTTTATGTGCAACCAAGGAAAAATGCTGTTGGTTTTCAGTGTAAGACACTATCGATTATAAGGGATGTCCCAACTCCAGAAATGTTAAAATGTGAAGGTGTCCAGTTGGCGAGAAGCCAGGTCTATTGTCAGTTGTGATAAAGGACAGAGGACATGGCACACTGGTGGTGACAGACGGACACCTCACATCCCCCATGGCCCAAACTGCAGACTCCACCTTTATCTTTACTGACGACGGAAGTACTTCCAACAGTAGGAAGGGGTTAGAATAGGAGGCGAAGTTCTCTCTGGCCTCTGAGCCTTCGTCTCCCAGCCTGCACCCGCGTCCCAGGCCCTCAGATCCGGGAGCCGCGTGGACCCAGTGCTCCCTCCCGAATCTCCTTCCCACCGTTAGTGTTTTAACATAACTGGGGACGTGGCCCCTGCTTTGCTCTCCCCCTGGATGTTTCCTCCCCAAACAGGTCCTGACAAGTCCCTGGGGAGGAGCCGTGTACTTCCGAACAGCCGCCCAGCACCCAGCACACGGGCTTCCCCCACCCCCAGCCCTGGCGGGTCGCCGATGTTTTGCAACACTCGCCAACCTGAGGGTGCATGCGCGTGCATGTGCCTGCAGGTGCGTGTGCCTGTGCGCGCGCGCGCGCGTCTGCCTGTGCGTGCGCGTGCATGTGCGCACACGCAGGTGTCCACCTGGAGAGTCAAGTCCTGGGAGTGAGCTTCTCCATCCAAGGACACGGGGACTTTCTGTCATTTTTAAGTTGCCTGCGAGGAAGTATCAACCCCCCTCCCATCAGCAATGGAGGGCTCCCCTCCTGATCATACCCCTCGGCCCACCCAGCCTTGAGCAGAATGGCCAGTCCAGTTTCCTGTGCATTTTCTTAGGTGGGAGCCTGTGTGCTCTCAAGTTGAAAAGTCATGGTTTTTTTCTTCTCCACCGTGTCCTCTTGGTTAGTTTTTCCTACCGGTTTGTAGGCGTGCCCCACCAGGAATTCTCGCTGTCCGACCCGGACATTTGAAGCGTTAGCAGACGGGACTGGTGCTCTTGGCAGGGTTCGCTGATGGGAGGCCCCCTCACCAGCCATCGAGGGCCCCGTGTACAAGGACCTAAACTGAAAACCCTTCCCTTGTGGTCAGCTGGGACGTTCTCAGCTCCTTCTCCAGGCCCGAGCACCTCAGAGTCCCGTCAGTGAATAGGGATGAAGACAGGCGTGCGCACCGTGGCTTCCTGGCACCGCCCATGGTTTGCTGCATGGCGAGGGTATGTGTTCTGAGCGTCCTGATGTGTCCTACCCCCCCCAGAGCTTGGACGAGCACAGACCTCGTGCCAAAGAGTGGGCACACCAAGAGCCTTCTTGGTTCGAGCAGCCAGTTTCACATCCACACTACATTCCCAGCCACCTCCCCGGCTCTCAGTTTTGCACACACACACACACACCCCCAGCCCATCCCCCTCACAGAAAAACTCAGCCTAGGATGCTCTTCACCCTCACTCTGTGTGGCTGGCTCCCCATCACCAGGATAGCAGCTTATTTGCATCCTTCCCAACCTCCATCCTCTGTCCACATCACCCGGGTCGTTACTAATATCTAACAATATCTTTAGTTGTTCCTCTTTCCCTCACCGGAACGGGCCTCGTGCAGGCGAGTGCCTCATCTGGCATGTTCCATGTCGTGCCCCCAATACCGAAAAGCAATGCCAAAGTTAAAACCTGTTAAGTGAGCATGTGAATTCCTCCCCGGGGTTGGGCCTGGGCCTTCCTCTCCCGGCCATGGGCAGTGATGAGGGAAGGGCCCCGATGTCCCACGAGGCCTCGGGCTGCCTCTCCATGACCTCGCTGAATGGTGTTTGGACTCAGGATGGTGGACAAGTCAGTGGAGGGACTGAGTTTGGCAGTTCCCGGTGACACTTGTAAAGGGTTGTGTGGATGCAAGGACAAGCACATGAGGAGAGGTGAGATCTCCACATGACGCATCTCACAACCCCAGCGAGGGACCCTGGGATCAGCAGTCAGCTGGGCCAACCCCAGCTCATCCTACCTCCTGTGTGGCGCTGGGCGGGCTCCTTAGCCTCTCTACACCCACTTCACGGGGTTGTTCTGAGGATTCCCGGAGATTCTACATGTTGTGGGATTCTCAGCACACAGCAAGCCCTCAGGAAATGTTAGTTCGCCCCTGAACGCTGAGCAGAACAGTTAAGAAACTTCCCAGGCCTCCGGAAGTTTGGAACCAGCTCTGGCTCAGACCTGCGCACCCTGAATGGGCCAGCAGAGGGCGCCCGCGCGCTGCAGACCGATGCGCAGGCTCTGGGGCCACATCTCGGGTCCCAGCCAGGCCCCTGCCTGGACAGACGTGGCCCCTGGGCAGAGAGGGACCACCTCTGAGCTGGAGTCCCAGGAGCCTTCGTGCAGTTGGCAAAAAAGGGCCTTGCAGGAAGCCCCAGGGGGACGGTGTGCAACCTCCCCACTCCCCACCCCCCACCCCTGGAGGATCCCTACCCCTAGTGGACCCCAGCTACACCGGCCGTCTCTGGCTTCAGGAATCGCAAACCCAAATCCTTCAAGGGCCTGATGGAGGCCGCTGCGAACTGGAAACCTGACCTATTCGCCTCTGGAATGTGGACTCAGGATGGCCACATCTTTCGATTTTTCAAAAGAGAAGAAGCCAAACATTAGGATTTAGTAAAATATCTCAATTTTTAATGGTGGCAATGGATTAACGCCCTTTTTTTTTTTTTACTTTTATTCACCAGTTGCCACCTCTGAGCTACCTTGTATCTTTTTTAAGTTTCTTTATTTTTGAGAGTGAGTGTGAGTGGGGTGGGGGTGGGGCAGAGAGAGGGAGGGAGAGAGACTGAACTCCAAGCACGTTCTTCACTGTCAGCACAGAGTCTGTCACCGGGCTTGATCCCGCGAACCATGAGCTCATGACCTGAGCCGAAACCAAGAGTCTGACGCTTAACCGCTTAACCGCTTAACCGACTGAGCCGCCCAGGGGCCCCGGGGCTACTTTCAATGCGGCCTTGAGATAAAACCTCCTCCTCCTCCATCCTCACCTGCCCACCAGTCACCCTCCTTCCGGCCTCAGTTTGCAGGTCGCCCCTCCTCCCAGTTAGGTTAGGAGCCGCACCCCAACCCTGAGCCTCCCCGCTAGAGCTTCCATTCACTGGTTCATTGCTTCACTCCTCCAACAAGCACTTATTGCGGGCTTTCTACATGCTGACTGCCTCGCTGCAGACGCGGCAGGGAGCAGAACAAAGGACCCCTGCCTTCGTGGAGCTGATGACTGAATGGGGGGCACGGACAACAGATAAAGTCATTTTCAAAACATTAGACACAAGTAAAGGAACAGGATGGGAGGGCAGCACCTCTGAGGAGGTGATTCTAAGTGTGTGGAGGAACTGCTGTGCCCGGAGCCTGGCAGGGCGGACAGTTCCAGGGAAAAGAAATAGCAGGCGCAAAGGCCCTGGGGTGGGCAGATGCACGTCACATCATCAATTAAAAGTCCATCGCAGGCATTCTGTGACCAGATGAACAAGTAGACACACAGCCCTGCTGGGCACAGGGGAGGCGATGGCTGATGAAGAATGAATGGATGAACGAACAAACCAACAGACCTAGGGCTCGCCGGGGTCCAGCAGCTCCTGCCCGGGCTTCATCGGCTTGGTCCCGCCTCTCCCACACACGCGCCGGACGCATATGCTGCCCTGCTGGGAATGATTTTCCAGTCCTACCTCTGGCTGTGGGGCCCCTGCACCGCCCCAAGACATCCCCCACATCCGACCTGAGTCCCCTTTTCTATGTTCTAGAAACGGGCTCAGAGTCCACATGGGCTTGTCGAGGGGCGTGGGGTGTAAAGAGGGGGCGTCAGGCGTTTCCTCAGAGGAAGGCAGTGAACTGGGGGCCACACGAGCCGTCACCCCCACCCTGTCCTGTGTTGAAGTCCAGTCTGGGTGAAACAAGATCTTTCCTAAGAGGCAGCCTTGTTGGGGCCTCCGCTCACACGTGAGGCATAGAGAGAGGACAGGTCTGTGCGACACTGGTTCATTCAGCAAATATCGGGGGGCTTCCCCTGGGCCTCACAGCTGTCACCCCAGGCCTGAGAGACACAGAGTAAGGAAGTAATGAATATATAACACAGTTTAAGAACTGGATTGAGGCAATAAACACCGTTCAGGGAGCTGATGTGGGGAGGACACGGCTGAGGAGGCGACCTCTGAGCTGAGCGCAGATGAGAGAAGGAGTCCACAGAGGGAGCAGCAGGGGCAAACGTCCTGAGGTCGGCGTGAGCTTGGTGGGAGGACAGACCAGCAAGGAGGCCTGGGAGAGCATGTGAGAGGGGATGAGGTGGGGGCAGGCCCCACAGGGCCTCCAGGACCTGTGACAGCAAGAACGGGGTGACCTCACGAGGTGAGGGGAGGACAAACGAGACAGTGCAGGAAAGTGTCTGGAACACAGTGTGAGCTGTTCTCGTTACTGTTGCTACCGATCTCCACCGCTCTCCCCGGGTCCGGGCCTCGGGGCCCTTCTGGGAAATGTCATGAGTTCTCTCGGGCCCTCTCTGTGGCTGATAGGGTCAGTAGACCCTCTGTGTGCCCAGTTGCCCCCACCAAGGCCTGGGGGAGGGGAGTGTCTGCCATGAGGGGTTCCCTGGACTGCACCCCAGTCTGCAGCAGTGGCCTCCCCTCCCCAGGACCTGAGGCCATGCCCCAGCCATTCACAAAGTGGGGGCGCCTCCCCCGGTTTGGGCCAAATCCTAGCCGTCCAGGGTCACCCTGACCTGACCATTTGACCTCTCTGAGCCTCAGGCAGGGCCACCACCTGCCCCGGCCAGCCCCGCCTCGCCTTCCCACCACGCCCCCACAGCGGGTTCGGCGCCCCAGACACGGGTTCCTTGGAATGTGATTATTTTTCTTCCCAGATAATTCAGGCCAGAAGACTGGGCCGGCCACTTCCGGCCACACTGACCCCACTGCCTTCCTGGCCTTTCTCTCCACAAACTTGACACTGTGGTCAGAGGCCTTCAAGCCAGACCCAGGAGCCCCCTTGCCTCCCCTTCTTGCCCTCGCCCCTGATCAGCACCCAGCTCTGGGAATCTGAGCGTAAACACCAGGACCCTCGGCTGCCCCTTTCCCACAAAGCCCACCGAGAGCATGCTGACCCAGGGCGCGCGCACTCTACAGTTTGTAGAGTGATTCCAAATCACAGAGCTCCCGACAGCTTCCCAGCAGCCCACAGGTGCGTCAGCATCCACAACTCCGGATTCATTCATCTAGCAGGTATTTAATGAGCACCTACTGTGTGCCAGGCTCTGCCCCAGGCCCAGGGAATATAGCAGAGAACAAAAGAGGCAGAAATACTTGCCTTCATAAAATTGACATTCTGGGGGAGGGGAGTGACTGTGGAGGGGGGCATCGGAAGAAAAAATAATGTAGAATATTGGTTGGCAATAAATGTTATGGAGGAAAATAAAGCAGGGTAGAAAGACAGGGGTGATGGGCGTCGGGCAGGAAAGGCCTGCTATTTCAGAAGGTGGCATCGGAACCGAATAGGATGAGGGAGTGAGTCATGTGGATAAGGGGGTAAGAGGAATGTTCTAGGCAGAGAAAACAACCAGTGCAAAGGCCCTGAGGCAGGTGCATGTCTGATCTGTTGGAGAAACAGCCAGGAGGCTGGTGTGGTGGGAGCAGAGTGAACGAGGGAGGTAAGGGAGAAGACGAGGCCGAGTGACAAGGGACACATCACGCAGGACCTTGTAAACATTGGCCTTTTTCTCTGAGGGAGACAGAGACTGTGCAAAGGAGGAACGGGGCGTGACTTGGGTTTCCTTAGAGTCCTAGCTGCGTGCAGAAGACACATGGGGGTGCGGGGGGCGGCAGGGAACAGGGAGGTGACCGAGATGGACCAGGGTGGGGAGGGCGGGAGGAGAGGACAGGGCGCGGAAAGGTGTTCCCAGGGGACTAGGTAAGAAGCAGTGGGACTGTGGGCACCAAGCCTCAATGGACCCTTTGCACGCCATATGGCTCCCAGGCGATTTCCATGGCCGCTTAGAGTCGCAGGAAGCAGAATGTTGGGGCAGTGGAGTGCACTGGGGGCGGGCAGGGGTGTGGGGAGGAGGAGCAGAGACCCCCAGCTCTGGGCCCAGCCCCCCGAAGGCTGCCGTTGCCTGCTCCTGGGCAGTTTGGGGGCGGCAATCAGCACTGGGTACGTTCCACTGCGTGGATGGCAGATGGAGGGATCAAGGAAGCTGGTGGGTCCGGAGCTGAGTGAAGGGCTGGCCTGGGGACAGATGCCGCAGTGGGCCGCGTCCCAGCTTCCCAGAGGCAGTGTGGGTGAAAAGAGACAGGGAGGCCCCTAAAGCCTTCTGCTCTCCCTCCGGTGGGCACAGCCCACCTGGGCAGGTGGCTCCGGAGGCACCGGTGTCCCCTGCCTCTCCCTGTGGGCGCAGCCCCCCATTGGGCACCAAGCACAGATGTGACCGGACCCCAGGCCCCACTCAGCCCTCTGCTGCATGACCTTGGGGTCTCCCTATGTGAACAGGATAAAACTGAGGCCCAGAGAGGCTGAGTGACTGGCCTGAGATCACACAGCTCTGAGCCACAGTGAGATTCACTCTGACCAGTGTGAGTAGGGGTGAGCCAGGTGACCCTGGGACCAAGGACAACAATCAAATCTGAAGAGCCATCTGCTGCACACTGGGCACATTACACACGTCTTCCCTGAGCTCTGAGAGGCCCCTGACCCCAACTTTCCCAAAGGCCCCGAGGTGGTAAGAGGGGCAGGCATGCTGGGGGACCTCGAGCCGTTTGCTGGACCCTGAGCCTTGGGCCCCTCGGCCTGACCAGGCTGTGACTCAGAGCCCTGAGTCCCCACCCCCCCCCCATCCCACCGAGAATTCAGCCCTAGGAGAGGTACTCCAACCCCCAGCCCCGGACTAGAGCCCCTGGGCTGGTGCCCGTGACTTCGTTACCCAAGGCCAGCACTTCCTATGAAATCATACCTGACCCCCAGGCTGCCAGGAGAGGGACCCCGGGGCCTGAACCACGCCCAGGAAGTCCGACCCCAGCCAGCCAGGGCCGAATCTGCACAGGCTGTGTGTGGAGGTCTCTGCGCCCCCAAAGCTCTGCTTGCCTAAGTCACAGAACTGGCTCTTCTGACCGGGCACCTCCTGGCCCAGGTTCGTGCTGGTAGGGGCAGGGGGCGGGGCCAGGGACCCCGAGGCTCAGAGAAGGGCACCAGTGGCCCAAAGACACACAGCTGGCAAGTGGCTGATGGGTGCCCTGGGAGATGGGTGCGGGGCTCCTTGAATCTGGGGAGCGCCTGAGACCATGCGTGTCCACAAGCCGTACAGCGTAGCGAGGGGTCAACGTGGGCTCTGAGGCCGTTAGCCCCGATTCTGATCCTGGCCCCCCGACATCATTCTCTGTGAGTCTGGGCAAGCCACTGACCTCTGGGCCTTGAGTGTCCCGGTCTGGGAAATGGGCATGATGACGGCCCCTTAGTGTGGGCCTCGCAGTGCGAGGAAGCAGTGGGCCGGGGGGTCCCTCAGCAGCATGGGGGCTTCCCCGCGGCAGGTGGCCTCGGCGGCCAGTAACAGGGAAGGTGCAGGGCCGCTTCCTCGGGGCTCCAGGGCACCCCCTCCGTCTCTCCTTTCCTTCTTTGTTCGGCATGTCCTGATTTCTTCCCCCCACTCTGGAGGCCCTGGGATCGATCAGAGGGGGGGTCCAGACAAGGGGATGCTCTATGGAGCAGTGGGGGCCTGACCCAGAGCCCCTGGAGTGACTCCTGCACCCCACATGTGGAGCCACACCTGGGTTCCAGGGGTTTGGGCCCGGAATTCTGCAGCCCTGGGCCCTCTCCGAGCCTCAGTTTCCCCGAGCTCAGTGCAATGGCAAGAATGGTGCGTCCCTGTCAGCCATGAACTGGCCTGGAGAGTGAGATAAGGCTGGGGTCCTGCCGCAGAGAAAGCGGGAACTCTGTCCTCCTGTCGCCCACCACGTGGGGTGGGGGGTTCGTGAGAGAGGTGCCCCACCCCCACCCCAAGCGTGGGCACCGTGGCCCCTGAGAGAACACCCAGTAAGAGGCCACAGACACCCCCAACAAGCGCGCCCCACCGTCCAGCCGAGTCCCGTCGGCGCTGGGACATGAGCCTCACAGAGGCTCACGGGGTGTGTGGGTCAAAAGCCAAGATCTTGAACTTCTGATTTGCTCAGCGCAGCAAGATGCCCACCGCCAGGGCCAGCAGGTGGGCCCAGCCTCGACTCCCGCTCAGGGGGCCAGGGGAACCCCAGTATTCACGCACCATCCCCTGCTCTCGCCTTAGCCCCTTACCTCCAGAAGATGGATTTGCTGAAGCCAAATGCATGTGTGACTGTCACCCAGCTGTGTTTTTATGGGTAAATGTAGAACTCGCCTAAAATGCTCTACTTTTTTAAGCGCATCTGTGTCCGTGTGGTGTGTGTGTGTGTGTGTGTGTGTGTGTGTGTGTGTGTGTGTGTAGACAGGGAGGAATCCCTCAACATTTCACACCCATGCCAGCCCTGTTGTCAGCCAGGGTCTGCCCCCTCCCTGGGACCCTTGGCCATGCCTGGAGACGTTTTTAGTTCTCACGACTCAGGGGTGCTGCTGGCACCTGGTGGGCAGAGCCCTGGGGGCGCGAAAGACCCTGGACGGGGCGGCCCCACAACGGAGGATGACCCAGCTCAGAGCGCGGAGTGTAGACGGTGCAGAAGCCCGTGGGAACATGGGGGGCTTTTCTCTCCTCCCTTTAGCCGCTCAGATCCCCGAAGAGAAGGGATCGGGTGGACGGAAGGGCGGTGCCCCCAGAGCACTGGGCTTCACATCGCAGCCCGAGCCCCTCCCCCCCCCAGCAGCTGGGTGCCCCCGGGGCAAGGTCCCTCCTCTCCCGGCACTGGTCGTGGGAGGACTCGGTGGGATGACGCCTGTGGAGGTCCTGAAGCATGATGGGCCCTCGCTAGATTCAGAGAAGCTAATACTCATATCGTTCGTAAAAGTGACAGTAACAGTGTCTCGGTGCCGGGGCGCTAACCACGCCCAGGGGGCGGGGCCAGCAGTCACACAAAATCACCCAGGTCACCCTCACCGCAGCCCTCTGAGGGAGAGATTATTAGTATCTCCCATTAGGCGGGTGAGGAAATCGAGGCACAGAAAGGCCAGGCAGGTCGCCTGGCGTCACACAGCCAGTGAGCAGCAGAGGAGGGACTACAGTTCTTGTTTCGGGGCCCAGCTCCCCGCTCGCTTTCCTGCTTCTCACAGCAGGAAAAAGGGCGGTTGTCAGCTGAGTCTTCCAGACCGTCTTCTCCACGACGTGGTATGATTGTTGGAATTCAGATCAGGCTAAAATGACAGACGTCCCCTTGTACCTGGCCACTAGCTTCCTCCCAGGGCCCCTGTTGAAGTGGTTCCCGGAGAGAGGCCGAGACCACCGGGAATTTCACGGCCCCTCCTGCCCCAAGCCAACTTCAAAACCCTCCGTGTCTTCAGCCTTGCTTTGATTTCAGGCATTTTATGGGCATGAAATCCAAGCCTTGGTCCTTCTAAAGATATTGAGCTCCTAGGGGCTAGGGATGGCTTTGTGGGGCCACCAGACAGGCCACGGGCCAGCGACCGCGGCTTTGAGAGGGTCTGAGGCCCAGAAGGCCTAACGCCCTCTAGGATTCAGGGCTGTGTCCTGGGGAGCAGGACTCCAAGCCCTCTCTTAGCAACACCGAGAGGCCAGGGTCCCCGCCAGCCCAGGGCCAGCTGTGTCTCATCCGCTCTCCACCACAGCTTTCCCGAAGCCGGGCAGCTTTCTCCCCACTACAGATGGGGAAACTGAGGCTCAGAGAGGAGCAGCCACTGCCCCCCCCCGTTTCTCCGCACAGAGCCAGGATTCAGGCTCTGTCCCTGCATCCCGCTGCCTCCTGACCCCGAGAGGTCACGGCAGAAGGACGCAGGGCGGATGGGTGGAGACACTCCCTCCTGACGGCCTGGCTCTGGGCTCCAGCGGGAGGTGACGAGGGTCACTTGGGCGGACCCTCTGAGTGGTGTTCATAGTTGAAGATAAGTATGAGCCGAGGCAGATCCGGAGGGCAGCAGGAGGGGCGAGGTCCCTGGAGCCCGGTGTCCGCGCTGGGTGTGGACGTGGGGGTGACGTCTATGCAGCCTGACTTCTCTGTCACCTCGTGGCTCCTCACCTTCCCCCCCCCACGCCGGACGGCCCCCGGCTTCCCTGGCCCCACAGCCCCGGCA
This sequence comes from Suricata suricatta, assembly GCF_006229205.1. Lineage (NCBI taxonomy): Eukaryota > Metazoa > Chordata > Mammalia > Carnivora > Herpestidae > Suricata > Suricata suricatta. Next base: position 95,336,588 of record NC_043711.1, on the reverse strand, counting down.
GGCCCCCCAGACTGGAAGCCCACTCACAAGGGACGCGGCCACCACCTCACCTCGCGCACGTGGCCTGGACAGCCACCAGAGCTGAGTCCGGCTTCTGCCCTCACTCACCCGTTCAGCCCTTCGGGCAGAGCTTGCGAGTGTCCGGCGGCTGCCACACGTCCGGTGGCTGAAAGCAAGAGAAGCTATTCCCTCCCGGTTCTGGACAATTGGGAAACCGAGGTCCACAGAGCCAGGCCCCTCCAAGGCTCCGGGACACGGGACCCAGGCCTGTCCCCATGCCTGCACGCCACCCTGCTTCCTGGCTTATGGACACATCCTGCCAGTCTCTGCCTTCCTCGTCACGTGACCTTTCCCGGTGTGTCTGTGTGTCCTCCCCTGTCCTCATAAGGACCCCCAGCACTGAGGTAGGGCCCGCCCTGCTCCAGCGGGGTCTCATCCCTTAAATTACTGATATGTGTGGAGACCGAGGTCCCGATGACCACATTCTGAATTTCTGGAAGGACCTGAGTTTGAATGCCTGCAGTGGGCTCTGGGCCCCGGGGACAGACTGGTAGATGAGACAGTGGGCTGTGACCTCGCAGTCCCCGCACAGGAGTGCGCCAGGGACACACAGACAGACAGTCGCAGGAATGAGGCTGGACCCCTCCACCCCCCAAACCCCAGACTCGGGGACACGCAGCAAGGGGCCTGGACTTTGCTGGGCCCACTGCCCGACCCCCAGCACCCCGCAGGCCGGCTGCCCCCCCAGCAGGGCCCTTCCGCTCCGTGCATCCTGGGGCCTCAGCCCAGGACCCACTTCCTCCCGGAGGCCTCTCTCCAGGTGCCCCCTCTGGGCTCCGAGGCCTCCTGAACTTCCTCCCAGCATCGGTAGGTGGTAGGGTGGTGTTTTTTCTGACTTGGGAATTCCTTAGTTCTTTCCAAAAAGATTGCTTTCTGTTCAAGAAAATGAACTAAGAGAATCCGCAGAAAAGGGCACTGTCTCCCTCCCTAAATCCACTGTCTGGAATCTCTCTCTCATGACACATTCGGTACATGTACATTCAGTACAGTCACTGGTACACAGTAGGTGCTCCATAAATGTTGTAGGGCTAGGCCCTCAGGACAGGGAGATGGTTGATTCACCACCCCCGGCCCCCAGGAAATCACTGAGGTACAATCTCTGTGCAGCCCTGCCCAAGGCAGGGCATACAGTTGGTGCTCCATACGTGGTAGGGATGATTCAGGAGTTCCCTTGGAGTCCCCTCCAGCTCTGCTGCTGTCTCTGGTGAGAGAAGCCCTGGGCCAACTCGGGGCCGGGCCCAGGGTGGGGGGCATAGCTGCTGGGAGGGCCAGGTATAGGAAATTTTAGCCTGGTGGCCTTGGGGACCTGCTCTTCCCTCTGGGCCTCCACTCCAGTGGCCAGCTTTCAGCATCTGGATCTTCTCTCCCCAACCCCTGCCCAGACACCAGGACTTTGAAGTGCCCACTGTCAATCCATTAGCACTTATTGAGTGCCTACTGTGTGCCAGGGGCCTGCTTTGCATAAGGCCAGCCCTCTCTGTACCTCATGGATTCGGTGTTCTGGATGGGAGAGACCTGCATGCTGATCAGTACGACTTCGGGGCCGAGCGTCAGGGAGAAAGATGGCAGAAAGGGTAAGGGAGTGGCAGATATTAAATTACATTAAATATTAAAGAGGGAATCAGGGAGGTCTCCCGGAGGATGTGACATTAGACAGAGGCAGAGGTAGACGGCAGGAGGCTCTGAAGGAGGAGCCCGTGTGCTGGAGCCCAGGGAGGGGGGTGGGGAGGCAACGGGGCACGTCCTGCAGGGCGCTGCAGCCACTGTGACTCCTGGCCTGGGTCCCGTGTGAGGAGGGAGCCGTGGAAGCTCTGAGCCCAAGACAGACAGGACATGACTCGGTCACGGAGGGCTCTCGGCCTTGGGGTATTGACATCGGAGCTGGGCTGGGGCGTTCCCTGTCCTGGGCCCATCCTGGGCGCTGCAGGGTGGTAGGCAGTGGCCTCCGCCCACCAGATGCCAGCAGCACACCCTCTGCCAGCTGTGACAACCTAAAACATCCCCAGCATCGCCACATGGCCTCCGTGCGGGGGTGCAAACTGGCCCTGTGAACCTGTAAGGGACCGTGGGGGAGCTAGGCTGGAAGCAGGGGGACCAGTGAGGCGGGGACTATGACAGTCCAGCCAGAGAGGCTGGGGGGGGGGCAGTGGGGAGGCCAAAAGCCTTATTTTCTAACTTTGCGATCTTCTGTATTTTCTCCAGTTTCTGCCACAGACGTGTTTCTCTTCTGCAGTTAGGAAGAAGCGAAACCAAGAAGTGTTTTGATTTTATTTTTTAGGAGAGACTCAGGTGAAGCTATTTCTGCTCACCCTTAACAGCTGACTAGGTCTGTGCCTCAGTCTCCTGGCGGGTAGTTGTGTGGCAGGTGGGCACTCAGGGCAAGTTAGGGATGGCTCCCGAAGAGGAAAGGCACTTACCTGCAGCTCTGAGGCCCGATCATCCAGAAAGCACTCCCGAGCCCCCAAACACAAGCACGGTCTGGGGGCGCCAACACGGGCCACGGCCCGACGGAATGCTACGCAGCCGTGACAAAGCACGAGGCTGCGGGAGGCCCCGAACACACAGTTAAGGGGAAACTGCCAGGCCCCCAAGAGTGTATACATCAATACTACTTGTAAAGCAAACGCAAAAGTGGGAAAGAGAATGTGTGTGGACCTGTGTGTGGGCTCTGGGGTAATCCCTGGAAGGTACCGGAAGACAACTCTAAACAGGGTGCGTGGCTGAGGGTCGGGAGCAAGAGGAAATCTTCATTGGCTCCGTTTTTCCCCAGTTAGTATTATGTGTTACTACAAAATAGTTCCGGCCAACAAAGAAAATAGAATGACACTCCCATCTCCAACCCAAGGAAGAAAATACGGTCCGAGAACGGAGCCCCTCCTCACTACTCACCCCTCTGCACCCCCCCCGCCCCCCGCTAAAGGAGCTGCCATTCCGAATCCGCAGTTTATCCTGCCCACTTGCTCACCTGGCACCCGCAAGTTGTACTGAGTTTTGCACTTTTTGGGTTACCTTTCCCTCTGGGATGGAGAAGCACACATTAACATTAAAAAGACGTTATAGGGGCGCCTGGGGGACTCAGTCAGCTGAGCGTCCGGCTTCGGCTCAGGTCAGGATCTCAGGGTTTGTGGGTTTGAGCCCCGCGTCGGGCTCTGGGCTGACAGCTCGGAGCCTGGAGCCTGCTTCGGATTCTGTGTGTCCCTCTCTCTCTGCCCCTCCCCTGTTCATGATCTGTCTCTCTCAAAAATAAATAAATGTTAAAAAAATTTTTAAATAAAAAAGAAATCGATTGATATAATTCTCCGACTAAATAATAAAGAAAATAAAGTCATTATTTTAAAAAAAGATGTTTTTGGGGCTCGTGGGTGGCTCAGTCAGCTGAGCATCCGACTTCGGCTTAGGTCATGATCTAAGGCTCTGTGTTGACAGCTCAGAGCCTGGAGTCTGCATTGGATTCTGTATCTCTTTTCTATCTGCCCCTCCCCTGTTCATGCTCTGTCTCTCAAAAATAAATAAATGTGAGAAAAAAATTATTAAAAATAATAATAAATAAATAAATAAATAAAATTTAAAAATAAAATAAAAAGACGTTTTCATGAATCGTCCCCCTCCAGATTGCTCCCGGAGCTTTGGAAAGGGGAGCCTGCACCCCTCGCACAGCACCCCCGGGGTCCGGGTGGCCCAGGGGGCGGAGCAGAGGGACACCGGGCACAAGCCCCGCGCACCGGGCCCGCCTGGCTTCTGCAGACCCAGGACTCGGCGGCAGCAGGCTGGACGGAGCCAGGCGGCCTCCCGGGCCTCCTCGCAGCCGCTTTTGATAAAGCCCCTCTGTGCATGGGCGGGGGGGGGGGGGGGGGGGGGGGGGGGGGGGGGGGGCCCGGCCGGCTGGAGCCAGTGCACATCTGGAGGCCAGCACAGGCCCGGGGCGGCCGGCGCGGCTGACAGCGGCGCCACCCTGAGCCACACGCCCGGCCCTGGGTAAACACGCCCGCGCCCACCCAGCGGCTCACCTTTCGCCCACAAGGCTGCCTTTCTTCTCGGACCCGGGCCGAGGCCACCGCGAACATTCCTCCCGGTTCAGGGCAGAACGGGCTGCTGACCTCGTGGCTGGGCAGAAATCTGAATCCAGGCGCTGGGTGTCCGGGGTGGGGGGGTGGGAGGGGGCAGCAAGAGGCAGAGGGGGGAGGCTAAGAGAAGCACCTACTACCTGCCAGGGGCTCAACTCTCTCTGGGTCCCTGCTGTCCGGGAGTGGGGACCTGTGCTTAAGAGTTTGTGCTCTGAGGCTAGAAGTCCTGGGTTCAAAGCCCAACTCAGCTGTATGACCTTGAGCAAGGCTTTCAACCTCTTTGAGCCTCTTTGCCTCATCTGTAAAATGGGAATGATAGCTGGCCCTCCCCCTACCTGTCCCCGAAGCTGATGTGAATATCAAAGTCACCGTAAATTCATTGCTCCAAAGAGTGCCCGACCTGTAAGTGCTGGATAGTGTGACACTTGGTCACTCGTTCAGCAAAGCTGTGCCACCTGCAAGAGACAGGGGCTCAGCTGTGGGGGCTTTTGCTCAGCTGAGCTGGGAGGGATGACCCACAAGAGAACACCCCCACACACACACCAGCTTGTCCGGCAGCCTGCTTCCCTGGGATGCGGCTACTGCCCAGCCCGGGCTCCAGGCTGGCGTGAGAGCAGGTAGTCAGGCCAGGGCTCCGCACCCCTTTTCTGGGGGATCACAACCCAGAGCCACCCTGGGGCAACAGCAGACCTGGGTCCTCACTGCCTGTCCACGATGTGGGGGCTCTCAGGAGCAGCAGCTTGGTCTCTGGACTTCAGGCCACGTGAGGTGTGGCCGAAAGAACCAGCCCCGGCTCTGGGTGGAGAGCATGGCACAGGTGCCTCCCGACCCTCAGTTTCTTCACCTGCCTGGAGGCAATAGCACAGATCCTAGTGGTGCCACGGTGAGACTCTGTGAGAGGCCACGGAAGGGCACGGTGCTTGGCTCAAGAGAGAGGTCTGAGTGGAAGTCACGGTGGCTTCCTGGAGGAGGCTGTGCTCTCAGTGGGAGGAGAAGTAGGAATCTGGGAGAGAGAAGAGGAGACTGAGCACCTGATACTTATGCAGCCCGCACGCCACCCAGCGCCTTGCATGAGCCACATGGCTGACTCTCCCTGCAATCTGCTGAAGTCTGTACTATAGCCACACCCATTTTACAGATGAAGAAACCAAGGCCCAGAGAGCAAAAATAGTTTACTTGTTCAGGGAGTAAAATCCAGAGCCAGAATTTGAATGCAGGAGGCATTGTCTCCTTCTTTCCACCCTCCCTCCTTCCATCTCTCGTGCCCTCCCTTCCTTCCTTGGGTTTTTACCGCGCCCCCGGTCTGTACTGGGTTCACAGAGACAAAGCAAACCCAGTGCCAACCCTCAGGAGCCCCTTCTCCTGTCTGCCACCAACCTTGAACTGCCCTTGACCCTTCTGGGCTTCAGTTTCTCTCCTCTGAGCAATGGGTTCCGTCTTTACAGCCCCTTATGGTCCTGTGTCCCTGCCTCAGATGAGCAGCAGCCGAGGCTGGCCCCTACGAGACGGGGTGGGGGCCTCCACCTGCTGCCACCCCCCCCAGTCCCCCGTGAACCTGCTCGCCAGGCTGGAGCCAGCCACCATCTGGAGCAACGGGCTGTTTATGGAGCCAGGCGGCGGCCCTGGCCCTGACCCGGCCAATCTGGAAGCGATTAGCAGCCTGGGCTGGGGAGCATTTGGAGTTCTCATCAGTCGGTCAGCCCCCCCCGGCCCCCACACCCCACACCACCCGGAGCTGAAGCCGCTCTGGGGGTCTCTGAGGAGCCCCTTTTCTGCAGGGCACTGCAGCTCGGACCTGCTCCAAGGCCTACAGCTCTGAAAACCAGCAGTGGCGGCGAGACTGGGCCACACACAGGCCAGGATGGGGGGGGTGGGAAGGCAGGGGGGATCCGGGGCCTTCCTGAAGGAAACCTCTTGCAGAATCGCTTTCTGCCGTTTGGTTTTGAATATACATACAATCACATAGGGGAAACACACACACACACACACACACACACACACACCCCTCAAACAGCACACGGGGTGGAAAGGGTGTGGAGGGAAAGTCGGGGTCCCTATGCCCCCTCCTCCCACGTCTCCGCTCCCTCTGGCCGGAGAATTCAATGATGCCAGTATCTGGGCTTCCCTGCAATGGTGCAAGTGCCCGCATGCGGCGCCTACTTACTCCTCTTGCCCTCTTTATACAAGCCGCCTGCTTCACACTCTGTCCTACGCCTTCTTTTCCCCTCCCTTGGATTAATCCATATTTCTAGCATGACCACTGCTGATCATCATAACGTTAATAATACCAACGGCAGCAGCAAAGGCTTACCACGTGCTGGGCACAGTCCCGGACACGGTGCACGGATTAGTGAACCCGTCATAAGTGAGGTGATCCAGTGGGAGGCTGTATTTTTCCCATCATCTCTATATTGTAGATGGGGAAACTGAGGCACAGAGCAGCAAGGTGCCACGGCAGTGCCTGGCAGAGCTGGGATTTAGGCCCAGGCTGTCAGGCTCCCAAGTCTGTGCTCCAAACCTTTGTATCATTTTGCCTCTCCCAAGCCTCCAGAATATTCTGTCTGGTGAATTTGGTGAGGCCGCGGGTGATGCATCGTCTGGCTGCTTCTGTCTTGGGCTGGTGCCAACTGTGCTGTGAACCCGTGGGAGGACGTCATGCTGCTCAGGCTTGTGGAGGGTCCTTTCCCTAAAGGGCCTGGACGGCCACAGGGCTTAGCAGTCGGAGGGCCCAGGCCATTGCCCAACTCCGGTCATGGTGGAGGTGAACTGACGTCTGATCCAGTCCCCTGGGGGGACGCAGGAAGAGCCCCGGGCCTGTGTCCAGGGAAACCCGGGTCCCCGCCAGCACGTCCAGGCTTTTCAGCTCCTCCGTCCATCCTGAGCCCTGCCCGTCTGCTCTCCTCAGATGGGCGGACAAACTCCAGTCTCCCTTCTGGCCTTCCCACCTGCAGCCTCACCCCTCCGATTTGGGCTCCACGCTGCCGCCAGAGCAAACCTTGTAAAACCTAAATCAAGCCAGGCCTCTCCCAGTTCACCACCCACCTTTCCGGATCAGGTCCAGTGCCCTCCATCCAGGCCAAGCCACACAGGTCCCCACACTGCCATGCCCGCCTCACCCTGTGCACCATCCGTCCGTCCGGACCACCCTCCCCGCACCCTGTGCCTGGCTTCTTCTCGCCCTTCTGGTCTGAGCTCACAGCCCTCCCCAAGCCCCCAGACCGGACCCCCCTGAACTGGCCCCCGTGAACCTTGGCGTGGCTCACACTGTTGTCTGACGGCTGTGTCCATGACAGAACGTCAGCACCAGGAAGATAAAGATCTTTGCCTGTCTTGTTCCCTTCGGTATCCCCAGATCCTAGGGCAGGGTCTGGAACACAGTAGGTGCACAGAAAGAAATTGTTGAATGCATGCATGCAGAAGTGAATGAATGAATGAGTCAGTGGAAAGCTTGGATCTGTTGGCATAGTGGCTGCTCTGAGGGCAGTGGGGTCCTGCACAAGCCCTGGGGGAGAAGGGAAAGAGGGTGCAGCTGGGAGAGGACGAAACAGAGTTTATAAAGCACCCACTGTGCACCAGGCCCTTTCTCATTCCTGCAAGGCCGGTTGTACAGAGGAACCAACTTATCCTGGGAGTCCCTTGCTCCTGGGCTGGGACAGCAAAGAACAAGGCAGGCGGGGACCCTGGGCTTTCCCAGCTTCCCCCGGGGGGTGGGGGGTTGGGGGCAAACCCAACAGGAAGTGAAGCGGAATGAAGCAGAATCCATGCCCCAGCCCTCGTAGCACCACCCTGAGCCAGCTGCTGGGTCCTGGCACCGCCGTGGACAGTTTGTTTAAAAGCCCTGTTCTTGGGGGGGCGGGGGTGCCTGAGGGGCTCAGTCGGCTGAGCTTCTGACTCTTGACTTCGGCTCATGATCTCCCGGTGTGGTTCTCGAGTTCCAACCCTGCAGTCCGTCTCTGCGCTGCCAGCCCAGAGCCTGCTTGAGATCCTCTCTCCCTCTCTCTGCCCCTCCTCTGCTTGCATGCTCTCTCTTTCTCTCTCAAAATAAATAAATCACCTTTAAAAAAAAAAAAGATTGCATTCTTGACACAACAGACGTCTCCTTGCCCCTGTTCTGGGCATTCAACCACAACAACCAGCCTACTATGCACCAGGCCCTCACCTAAGCATTTTACACAGCTCTGCGGCAGGAATATTATTCCTCCCAAGGCACAGATCAGGAAACCAAGGCCCAGAGAGGCTAAGTGCCTTGCCCAGGGACACACAGGAACGCTGAAGAAGTAGCATGAAGTCGCACATGAAGTCATGGACACCACATTCAGGACGAAGGCACCTCTGGAAGGAGGGCAGGGCAGGCGCAGACCCTGCCACGCTTTCTCTCTCGGAGTGGGAACGTGGATGCTCAGGCACATTGAAAACGGTCCGTCACAGCAAGTCACGTTACACACAGTGACTAACAGTGGACACTGGGCAGGCTTTGACCCAGCTCTGCGTGACTCGGGGCTGAGGCCAGCCTGGGGCGGGGAGGCTCCTCCCACCCTGCCCCCGCCCCCCTGCCCTCCCAGCTCTCAGTGACGCAGCTGTGGTGGCATTTGGCAATGCTGGCTGCCCACAGTTACGACAGCCCGGCATCTGCCAGCTGGGGGTAGGGAGTCAGGGCCTGCCCCGGCCTCCTCCCGGCAGCCCAGCCCCGGAGTAGGCCAGACAACCCCTCTCTGCAGCCCCTGGGGCTTTCCCTTTCCCCAGAGCGCTTTACACCACCTGACATCACCCTTGTTTGCAGTGACCTGAAAGTCAGCGCCTCCAGGGCAGGAATTGCGTCTGTGTTGGTCATGCTCTATCCCCAGACTAGTGAGCAGTTGGCACTCAGTAAGCATTTGCTGAATGAACAGATGAAAAGCTAGATAAGTGAGTTGAAGCCCCTCCCTCCCTCCCTCCCTCCTACCCTCCCCTCCTCCCTCCCTCCTGCCATTCCTTCCATCCTTCCTTCCTCTCTCCCTCCCTCCTTCCTTCTTTCTCTCCTTCCTTCTGCAGATAGTAATTAGGCACCTGCTATGGGCCAGGCCCTGTGCTAGGTGCAGGGGACACGGCAGTGTCGGGAACAGGCGGACACCCCTCTCCTCCGGATGCGGACATTCTAGAAGATGACGCTCATTAGTATGTAGTCATCCTGCAAACAGAACGTGTGGAGAAGGAGGGGGGTTCCTGGGGCCGTGTGCACCTGCAGGGGGAGGTGAGGGTGTCTCCCTGATTGGGGGGCGCCCTGCAGGGGCTCGTCCACACGGAGACGGCGCACCTATTCAGCGCCGGGTAAAGCCTGACGAGCAGTGGGGGCGGGCAGGGAACAGGTTACAAGAGAGGAAACCCTCGGGCGCTGAGCAAGTGTCAGGGCCTGACCTCGCCCTCCCAGCCCGGATGGTCCTGAGGAAGTGACACGGGAGCCCCTGCGGAGGAGGAACATCCCCTCAGGGGCGCCGGTGCGAGGCAGGAAGGCTGCCACACCCCTCTGCCCAGCAGCCCCCCTCTCTGGCCTCACTTTCTCTTCTGGGCAAAGGAAGTGGTGCCCCCACGCCCACCAGCCCGAGCAGGGATGCTAGAAGGTTCTCTGGGAGACTTTTAGGGGCAGAGCAAGGGACTTGATTTAAATCCTGCAGCGTGGGTTGCTTCTTCCGTTCTCCCCGCGAGGCTGGGAGCCCAGTGGGAAAGGGCCCGGCACAGCCTGCGCATAGTAGGTGCTCAGGGTGTGTCTGTGGATTAAATGAGCCCAGAAGTCTCAGTTTCCTCATCTGTGTGATGGGGATAAGGCTGGTGTGGCCGCGGGGAGGAACAAACCGCTCTTCACACTTCAGGGTGTCTCTTCTCCCTGCCTCCTGGTGGCAGGGCAGGGCTCTGGGGACCCCTCAAGTCCAGGGGAAAGACCTGCTCTGGGGCTCGGGCAGAAGGACCAGAGAGGGTGACTGCACAGGTCTCCAGCTCCAGACTTTGAGGCGGGACCCGAGATGCCTAGAAGGAAATGACGAGCAACCTCGCTTACAATGGAAGGAAACTGAGGTACGGGAACCAGGACAATGAGCTCTGATGCTGACCGAGTCCTCGCACCACCACTGGGCGCTGTGTGAAGTCCTCGGGCCCCAGTTTTGTGAGCCCGGCCTTTTAACAACTGGGTTGTGGGAAGTGATTACCATGACCACTGTTTCACACGTGGGAAGACAAAGACTCGGGAGGTAAGTCAAGACCACGCCGCCAGAGAACAGGGCACCTGTTAACAGGGTGGGAATGCAGATCTGGTCCAGAACCCAGAGTCATAAACCTGGCCCTTCCTGTGGGGAAGCGAGGCTGGAAGGGAAGGGAGGAGGGACTCCAGGCGAGATGAAAATAAGCCCTCATCTGGGGGGGGGGATCATGGAATAAATACTTGCAAGAATGAGGGGTCCCTGGGGTGTCTGGAGGCTCGGTTGGTAGAGCATGCGACTCTTGATCTCAGAGTCATGAGTTCAAGCCTCACGGTGGGTGTAGAGTTACTTTAAAAAAATAAATAAATAAAACATTTTTTAAAAGAGATAAAAAAGAATGAGTGGTCCCGGGTCAGTCCCATGTTCTCTCTACGTTGGATGGCCCAGGGCAGCTTGGGGGAACCCCAGTCTCCAGCTCACCCCCAGCAACCAGAATATACTGTGCTTCATTCATTCATTCATTCAGTCAGTCAGTCAGTCAGTCAACAGAAAGCAGAGGAGAGGAAGAAATGAGACCAAACACATCCACGTAAACAATAAATATAAAAAGGGGCTAAATGGGTCTATTAAAAAACAAAGACTCTCAGACACCTGGGTGGCTCAGTCATTGAGCATCTGACTTTGGCTCGGGTCATAATCTCAGGATTTGTGAGTTCAAGTCCCACGTGGGGTGAGCATGAACCCTGCTTCTCCCTCTCTCTCTCTCTCTCTCTCCCTCTCTTACTCTCCCCCTTCTTGGATTCTCTCTTTCTCTGCCACTCCCTCACTTGCATCCTCTCTCTGTACAAACCCCCCCCACACACAAAACAAAGACTCTTATTTTACGCTAAGCGAAATAAGTCAGAGGAAGACAAATACCATAGGATTTCACTCATATGTGGAATTTAAGAAACCAAACAGATGAACATAAAGAAAGGGAAGGGGAAATAAGATAAAAACAGAGAGGGAGGCAAACCAAAGGAGACGTAAATACAGAGAACAAACTGAGGGTTGCTGGAGGAGAGGTGGGGGGGGATGGGCTAGATGGGGGATGGGCACGAAGGAAGGAACTTGTTAGGACAGGAGCACGGGGTGTTCTGTGTAAGTGATGAATCACTGGGTTCTACTCGTGGCTCCAATACTACACCGTATGCTAAGTAACTCGAATTTAAATAAATAAGAAAACAGACTCTTACATTAGATCAGAAATCAAAATTCGTTTATTTATTTGTGGGATAAATATTTATTAAATGCCTAAACTATTCTAGGTCCTGTTTTCGATTCTAATGATAGAAACTAAAAAATAAAATCTCTGTTAAAGAAGGGAAAACACGGGGTAAAGGGAATCCAGGGAAAGAGACTGGTAGGTGCAAAGGCCCTGAGACAGGGGTGAGCTCGGAGAGCAGAGAAGCAGAAGGGGCTGGTGAGGCTGGAGAGCGGCACTCACGGGCGGGCCTGGCTGGGAGGCGGCAGGAAAGGCCGGCAGGGCCAGGTGCCCGAGGGCACAAGGAAGGGCAGAGGCTGCGGCCCAGGACCGTTCAGATGCACCGCAGCCCGGTCCTGTTTACACAGAGAAGAAGGTCAGTGACCAGCAACACCAGCCGGACTCTTGACCCTTTCTAGCCAGGGGCCCTTCCCGCCCTGAGCGGAGCCACGATGGTCCAGCACAGCCTCTGCTCAGGGAAGGCCCACCGCCTACTGGGTGCCAGGCTCTGTGCCTGGTGGTTTCCATTCAGTTTGCTCATGAGTCCTACCATCGGGGTAGTTTTCTCCCTGTCTTTGCAGAAGAGAAAACTGAGCCTCAGAGAGGTAGAGCGACCAGCCCGAGGCCACACAGTGCGTGGCAAAGCCAGGGTGTGAACTCAGGGTGTCTGACACTCCCTCTCACATGCTTTCTCGACCCTGCCTAGCTGCTTCTTAGGAAATGGCAGGGGGGAGCCTTCCACCAGCTGTGTGCTTGTGCGGGTCCCCTGCCCTTTACTGCCTCAGTTCCCCATCTGGGTCACTGCGTCAGGTGGTGTCACGGCTTTGATGACTCTGCCTCAGGGCAGTGGAGTTCCCAGAGTGCTGAGCTGGCATTCCCCATTCAACCTCACAGTGGCTCCGTGTGACAGAGAGGAAACTGAGGCTCAGAGGGGGAAGTGATTCTCCAAGGTCGTGACCTCCGGCTCTCCTGAGGGCCTGGAACCTTGGTGGAGTCTCCTCATTGGATGGTAAGAAGGGGCCACCCCAGGCTGCAGCGGCTTTGGGGTAGGGGTGTGGGGGCTGCCAGGGACAGGGATGCACAGACAATAAGGGAGGGGAGGCCTGAAGCTGGGCCTCTAGCCCCCCCCCCCCGCCTCTGCCCCCCACCGCCTCCAGGGGGGGGGGTCTTAGTCCCAGTTATCGCCGGAGAGCAGGGAGGGGCCATGGGAAGTCTCCCCGCATCTTCTGGCTCAGGCCAGGCCCTAAGTCCGGCCCCAACAAACAGGAAATGCCAGGCAGTCTCCCAGCCCTACCCCCACCCGGGCTGTGGGAAGGCTCTGCCCGGGCTTCTGGGGCTCCGGCACCAGCCCAGCCGTGGTGGGGACCTAGGCCCTTCCAGGGCCTGCATGACCTTGGACAAGACCCTTGCCCTCCTGGGGCCTGCTTCCCCCTCTGTAGTCACAGGCTCTGAGTCAGAATTCTGCCGTCATCTGGCTGTGTGACCTCAGGCAGGTGGCTGTCTGCCCTGAAGCTCAGCTCTCTCTTCTGTAAAGCCGGGTGGGGGTGGGGGGCAGCGCACACAGCACCTGCTCTTTCAGCAGAGCCCTTATCGCCCCAGGCAGGGGAGAGGCGGGGAAGGCTGGCCTTCCGGAAGGTCCCTGGGCCCTCTGGGAAGGATGCCCTGGCTCCCATGGATTGAGACCAGTCCAGGTGCCTCTCTGCCCCTCACTTTGCCAATCTGTAGAAGAGGCAGAGTTGCAAGGACTGAATGACAGAGGGAGCGGGAGGCTGCCAGGCGGCGGAGGGAGAAGGGGGAGGGGAGTGGCTTCTGGGGGCCTGGAGAATGGGGCCCCCTTGCTCCTGACTGTTCGCTCCCAGTGACAAAGGACAGGCCAGGATAGGATGGGTGGGACAAGTGGGAGGCCCGGGCCCCACCTCTCGGGGCTTGAGAAGCACTAGGAGGGGACAGGGTGGGGAGGAGAAATGGGCCTGGGGTGGGCTGAAGGCGGCTCTGCTCCTCCCCCTGGTCCTTCCAGGCGGAAAGCAGGTGTTTTCAGGGGCCAGGGTCTGGGGCTCCCCCTCAGATCCCAGCCCAGGGCCTTCGCAGCCAGCTGGCATTCCGTGGAGTCCGGAGAGGCTGTCAGCCCAGAGAGGCCCAGCAGCACGCCCGACATCACACAGCGGAGTTGCCACCTCCTCTCCAGCCTCCTTCCCTCCCCCGCCCAGGTGTCAATGGGGAGAAGCCACCTGCTAGCTCCACGCTGGGGGGTGGGGGTGTGAAGAGGGGGGAGATAGCTCGAGCCCCAGACCCAGCAGAGACTTGTGTGTGGGCCTGTCTGCCTCCGGTGCCAGGCGTGTCCTGGGACAGAAGAACTTGGGAAATGAGTTCTAGCCACCTCATTCCATCTTACTACACCTCTAAGTTGCTTCTCGGAAGCTTGGGTTCTTTGCCGTCAAGTAGAATAGAAGATGCGGTAGGTGTGAGAGATCCTGAATGTAAAGCTGGTGTCCAGCTGTTATTATTAAAGTCCTGTTATTTAATCCCTCTGAGCCTTAGTTTCCTCATCTGCAAAATGGGTATAACAGTCCCCTCTACAGAGAGTCCCGCTGAGGATTCCAAGAGTGTCCCATATACAGCACTTACTCTGTGCCTGGCTTTTTTCTTCCACTTCCATTCCAACACCCACCGTGGTGCCTGGCACATAGTAAGTGCTCAATATGTCTTAGCTGTGATTATTACTGTTATTGTGGCCCAGATTTTCCCGCTCATCAGCTGTCTGGGTTCCTGGACAGCTCCCCAACTCACAGCCTTGCTCAATTTCACTTTCCTCCTTCGTGCATTGAAATAACCACAGCACCTACTTCCCTGAGCTGGGTGAGGATCCGCTCACACATTCCACAAACACTTATGAAGCACCTACTGTCTTAGGGTACAACTAGGAACAAAACAGAAAACAAAAACCAAAAACGGCCCTGCCCTTGGGGAGATGATGTCTGTGGGGGAGACAGGGTGCATCTGCATTTATAAAGCAAGTTCAAAACTGGAAAGAACAGGGGAAAGCAGCCGCGTCGAGGGGGTTTGGTGGAAGCGAGGGGTAGCTGGGTCCGAGAGCCTGACAGGGAGAGGTGGAGGGGGGGAGGCTGTGCTGAGCCTGTGGTCCCGGAGCCCCCCCCCCCCCCCCCCCCCCCCCCCCCCCCCCCCCCCCCCCCCCCCCCCCCCCCCCCCCCCCCCCCCGTCCCTGGGGCCCCAAGGCCTGGGAAGTGCTGCATGATTCACCCAGGGCCTTGGGCTTTGTCCTTTGGCCCAGACAAGCCTCCGTTTGGCCTGGAAATCCTCACCTCTGGGGCCTCTCCTTGCCTGGGCCTGCGCACAAGGAAAAGTTGAGGTGCCTGGACCCCAGGCGGCTCTGGAAACCTCTGCCAATCCTGCTGTCTGGGACACGACTTCTCTGCCAGGATGCCTGAGCAGTTTTCCCATTATTTTAGCTACAATTACAAATTATATAATAAAACTCCACAGTCTAAGGATTTTGCATTAGATACTATCATTAGCCCCCTCTGAGAGCCCAGGACCGGCTGGTGGGAGGGCGGTGGTCACTCCCTGAGGTCACTCGGGGGCGGAACTGGGATTTGAACTCCCAGACCTGCGGTTCCAGAGGCCAAGCTCTTGCCAAAGCTGGAGAACGAAACAGGCTGTCCTGAGGTTCCACTCAGCCCCACTGTGAGGTGAGTGGGGAAACTGAGTCATGGGCAGGCTCAGGGAGCCCCCCGCCGCACAGAGACCCCAAAGCAAGTCCGAGAGGCCTCTTTCCAGGAGCTAGGGGACTCTGGGCCCTGCAGGAAGTGGCCAGGGCTAGGACAGGCTGCTTTGATCTGCTTTATGAGCCGTGGCTGTTTATGGAGCCCCAGGCCCCCGCCCCCTGCCACCCGGGACTGGGTCTCGTCACCAGCACTCGGGATATTAGCAGTCCCGGGAGAGTCTGCTGGCCCGGGTCTTGGCCCCATTTCCTCCAGCCTGGCCCTTGCCCTGCCCCCTGGCCTCAGCCCCTGGGAACAGGGCAGGAGGGTCCCCCCAGGCCAGATCCCCTCACTGCGGGGTCTCCGTGTAACTCCTCTGTAAACGGGGAGCCAGCTGGCACCTCAGGGCCTTTGCTCCTGCTGTACCAGCTGCCTGGGGCCCACTCCTCAGCTCTTCCAGGGCTACTGCTGCGCCTTCTCAGGTTGCTCTGTGTCACCACTGCAAAAGGTCTCCCTGATTTCCCAGTTAAAGCAGCTCCCACCCGGGAGCACCTCAGCTTAGTTCTCCGTCTCCTGTATTACTGTCTGGAATTTTGTTGCTCATTCTTTTCCCTGCAGATTTTCAGCCTTCTTCCTGGGGCATCCCTCACTTGTCCTACTCACTCCATGTCCCCAGTGCCTAGCATGATTCTGGCACACAATAGGTGCCCAATAAATGTTTCTTGAGTGAAAGAATGATAAAATTTGGGGGGGGGAGGGTGAACTATGAGCAGCTTGGGCCCCCAAAGCATTTCTCAGAGCCCCCAACCCCCATGCCTCACGTGTGCTTGGAAACTCAGCCCCATTTTGTGGTTGGGGAAACTGAGGCTCAAAGAAATGACGTGACTTGCTAATGCCCCGAGCCTGAAGGAGTAGGGCAGGGATTCTAGTCCAGGTCCTTCTGGCCCAGACCCCATGGTCTCTGCTCCCCCTCCCCCTCCCCACCACGAACCTCATGCCCCCTCCTACCTTTCACCTCCCCATCCTCCCAAGCCCTCCACCCCGCCTCACCCAGGGCTTGGCTCGTGGCTGTGATGGTTCCTGACAAGAAGCAGCTGGGGACAGGTGTCTGACCAGCCGGGCCGGTTCCAGGGCATGTTTGGGGGGCACTCCCTGCCCCGCCCCTCCCTCCTGCCGGGTAATGCTGAGGGATGACAGCGGACACCTGCTCCCGCACCTGCCCCCGCCCCCTCACCCTTGTTTAGGCCCTGTGCGTCCCCCACCACCCGCGAGGCCACAATGGACGGTTTGTCCTCGGCGCCCCTCGGGATGTCCGCGCCCCACCCCTCGGCTCCCGGGCTGTGTTCTATGACCTGGGCAGGTGCGCCCGGCTTTGGCCTGCAGCGGGCAGCAGTTTCCATCCTTTTGCAGGGACACCATTGGCTGCCACGGGCAGCAGTTTCCATCCTTTTGCAGGGACACCATTGGCTGCCACGGGCAGCAGTTTCCATCCTTTTGCAGGGACACCATTGGCTGCCACCTCCCCATCACCCTGGCCCGCTGGGGAACCTCGGGGCACAGGGGCTGGGGGAGGGGAGCACGTGGGCACCCGCGGGGGGCAGGCTGGTTCTGGTTTTTACAGAATTCACTAGGCTTCCCAGCAGCCCTGGAGGCAGCCCCGTGGCCATTACCTCATCCTAGCTGAGGCGTTAGAGGCCTAGGGACAGAGAGGGCAGGGCGTTTGCTGAAGGTCACGCAGCAGGCAGAACCAGAACCTACGTGTGTGTTTTTTCCTATTCCTTCAGCTGTCCCTCCTTGGGCCATCAGTGTCACCGTAGCCTTTGCTAAAACCTAGTACACACCAGGCCTTTAGCCAGGCTCATGTTCATTGAACACATGTGTTCAGTATGTAGGCTTTACCAAGCCAATCACGTCAATGTCAAACCGACCCAGAGCCCGCCCCTTGCACAGACAAGCAAACAGGCTCCGAGAGAAGTGACTTGCTTTTGTAACTGATTCAACAAATATTTATTGAGCACCTACTGTATGCCAGGCCAAAAGAGATGCGCAGGGATTGAAACAGACACACTCAGCTTTTACGGCGTTCACAGCCCCGCGGGAGAGACGGCCATGGGCTCCTCCAGAAGTGATATGCACCAGGCCTCGCAGGCCGGTAGGGTATGGGCTGCCTCTTGCTGGCTGTGTGACCTTGGGCAAATTACTTAACCTCTCTATGCCCGTTTCTTCACTCTATAAAATGGGAGGTAATAATAACACCGACTTCATAGGGTTGTTTACCGTTCTTAACGTAGGGAAACTGCTCTCTAAAGCTATTGATTTCTGTTCTTTCATTTTACAAAACTTTATTGAGTGCCTACTGTGTACCAGATTCTCGTCTGGAAGCTAAGGGCACAGAGTGGTGAAGATGATACAGTCACTGTCCCTGCGGGGGATCTGGGTGAAGCTCGTGTCCTGACTCCCAGCCAGGCAGCCACAGAACTGCTTCTAGGCCCATTCCTCCTCCAGGAAGCCTTCCGTAATGACTTCCCTTCCCTGCGGGAGCTCTGGGATTCCATGGGCCGACTGACACTGCCGCCTTCCGTCGGGGTGCCCAGAGCCACTCGCCCGGAGCGGGCCCCCAGCACAGGTTGGAGGGAGAACTTAGGCACTGGAAGGATGTTTTACCCATTAAGGTCCTGGCAGACGCCAGGCGACTGGTGGGGTGGAGGTGTGGGTGAGAAATGACTTTAGCAGGCAGGACAGTGCCTGCCTTGCTGTCCAGGTCTGGCTTTTCCCCGGAGTCCTAGCTCCCTGCCAGACGTGTCCTTCCTCAGCCCCGGCCACAGGGAACCTGAGTGCAGAGAGGCCGGAGACCTAAGGCACCAGTAAGCCTCCAGGCTCTGGCTCCAGCCAGCAGGCAGAGACCACAAACCGGGGGCCCTCAGACCAAGCCAGACCCCTAGAGGGACAGAGGAGTGGTTTTGGCCCCCACAGGGTTTTAAATGACAGAATTCCTTGCCCAAAGATTTCCATCAATATCCAGACTTCCCGTTTTCCCACGGAGACGGGCCCCCTTTCCTACATGACAGTGAATCCCACCTCCCAAGATCCCCTCCAAGCCCTAATGCCCCGTTCTCTGCTCTTAAGTGCCAACCTAGCATCGGCAGGCAAGTGAAGTCATCTGACCCCTGCATCAAGCAAGAGAAAGAAGAACCAATAGTGAAATTTGAGGCAGGGGTCAGCGGGAGAAGGACTTGGGCTCCCCAAAGCAGCCCCTGGAGGCACCAGCATTTGTATTTGCTGGGAAGAAACAGCCCGATGACCTTTCCAGGAGCTGCTGACCACAGGGCCTTTGTCTACCCAGGGCCCTACATGTGAGCATGTGCATAGCCTGAGGGTTCTTCCAAGCGGATTTGTGAGCTTCTTCAGAAATTAAAAAAAATGTTTAATGTTTATTTATCTTTGAGAGGGAGAGAGACAGAGGTGAGCAGGGGAGAGGCAGAGAGAGAGGGAGACACAGAATCTGAAGCAGGCTCCAGGCTCTGAGCTGTCAGCACAGAGCCCGCCGCGGGGCCCGAACCCACGAACTGCGAGATCATGACCTGAGCCTGAGTTAGATGCTTCACTGACTGAACCACCCAGGTGCCCCCCTCAGACATTTTTTGACTGGTGTGTGTGTTTGTGGACACAGAAAAGTTTTGGCAGCCTCGAATCTTGGATCCTCCATTCCCTGGCTGTGTGGTCCTGGGCAAGGGCCTCCCCTCTCTGGGCCCAGTTTTCTTATCGTTAAAATGAACCTAAGGCTGGTGCCAGAGAGGGGGAAGAGGGCTGTACAAGTTGATGGAAAGCCAAGTGCTTGGCACATTCCAAGGGGTGAGGAGACCAAGGACCAGAGCCCCTGGCCAGGAAGGGAAGAAGCAGGATCAGAACCCAGGCCTCCCACCCCGGGCCGCGTGCGGACTCCCCCAACCATGGAGAACGCCGCTCTAGCCACTCCGCTGTTGGTATCAAGTGTGAGGGGCGCACGCTGTCCTTGGGGTCTCCTGAGCTTGTGGGTGGCACGCTGGGCCTTGCACGCACGTTCACGCGCCTGTGTGTCCGTGTGCATATCGTGGGTGCATGTTTGCAGGCGGAGCTCTCGGACCCACGGAGGCCACTCACGTGTGTCCAGTCATGTACACACGTGCGTCTGTGCACACGTGTCCACCGACGCCCCTGTGTCTGTCTGTGCGCGTGTGTCTGTGC
>NC_043711.1:95312962-95317008 GCF_006229205.1 Suricata suricatta | reverse complement strand
GCCCACATCACAGGCACAAACAGCCCCGATGCAGACACACAGCCCAGGGGCACGAACGGACACACACAGCAACACAGGGACGCACGACCCCACGCACGCACATGCACCCCCAGGCGCCCACATCACAGACACACCCTCACACACTCACCTGTCATCACGCCCCCAGGGCCCACGGAGCTGCGTTCCCAATAGTTCGTCCGTTTTATTTTTCTCAACTTTTTCTTTTTTTTTTAACATTTTTTTAATGTTTTATTTATTTTTGATACAGGATTTTTGAGAGGAGGAGGGGCAGAGAGAGAAGGAGACACAGAACAGGAAGCAGGCTCCAGGCTCTGAGCTAGCTGTCAGCACAGAGCCTGACGCGGGGCTCAAACCCACGAACGTGAGATCTGACCTGAGCCGAAGCTGGAGGCTTAACCAACTGAGCCACCCAGGCGCCCCTATTTTTCTCAACTTTTTAAAAAGTTTTATTTATTTATTTGAGAGAGAGAGAAAGAGAGAACGAATGGGGGAGGAGCAGAGAGAGAGAGAGGGAGAGAGAACCCTAAGCAGGCTCCGCACTCCACACGGGGCTTGATTTCACGACCTGAGCTGAAATCAAGAGGTGGACCCTTAACGGGCAGTCACCCAGATGCCCCAACAATCTATCAATTTAAAAAAATTGTTTCAGGGGCGCCTGGGGGGCTCAGTCGGTTAAGGCTTCAGCTCAGGTCAGATCTCACGTTCGTGGGTTCGAGCCCCGCGTCAGGCTCTGTGCTGACAGCTAGCTCAGAGCCTGGAGCCTGTCTTCAGATTCTGTATCTCCTCTCTCTGCCCCTCCCCCTCTCATGCTCTGTCTCTCTCTGTATCAAAAATAAATAAAATATTAAAAAAAAAAGTTTTAAAAAAATTGTTTCACACCTAACAACAGCCCCCTCACTCCACGCGTGGGGACCAGGCCTAGGGGGAGGCACTGAGAGGGCAGGGCCTGGGCCAACAACCCAGGAATAAAGCCTGGCGCTGCCCATCCTGCCTCTTACTTCTCCGTGCCCCGCCTTCCCCATCTGTGAAATGGGAGCAATAACAGATGTAAGACTCGATGAGCTAGTCCAATAGGCTCAGTAGTCACTGCTGGGAGCAGCAGGTGTCATTTCCCTCCCCATAGGCAGCCGGTGTTTCCAGTCTTCTCACCAGGCTCTCTGGGACCTTCCATCTGGGCTTCCCTGCTGGAGGTCTAGCTCCCGGTGGGCAGTGACTCTGTCTGTCTTGTTCCTCACACTGTTCCAGCTCAGTAGATGCCGGTGGGAGGAATGGATACGTGAAGGAAAGAATGAAGGAATGAATGAACCAGCCCCAGGCCCTATCACAGCTGGCCCAGTTCCTGAAGGCAGTGACAAGACGATCCGGCAAGATCAAGCCCTAAACAGAGAAGGCCTGGAGCAAAATGCTTGCAGATTCATTCAGGCGGGAGGATTTGCTGTTACACACAGTGCAACGGACAAAACCTTCTCGGAAATCGTGAAGTTGCTCAAAATGCACTACAAACCACCCCTTGTCCCCCTTGGTATCTGCTCCAGCTACCCTGGCCTCCTGGCTGTTCTTTAAACATATCAGGCACATTCCTGCCTCAGGGCCTTTGCACTTGCTGCTCCCTCTGCCTGGAATACTCTCCCTGACTCTCAAGCTAGCTGCATGGTGCCATTTCCCCATCGGTGCACTGGGGACCACAGGGCTGTGTCAGGGAGGAGGGAGCCAGTCCTGTAGAGTCTCAGGAAAGGGACGGGCTCTTGCTGCTTATTGCTAGTGTTAGGACGGGTGTCATTTCCTTCCCCAGAGGGAGCAGCTCCTGCTTTCTGTCCCTGCGCAGATGTCGCCTTCGCAGAGAGGCCACTCCTGACCCCACTCCACCCCCTGCTAAAAGTAGCCCCCCTCCCCGTGCAGCTCTGGCCTGTGACCTTTGGCCACTGGTCTCCACAACTCTCACCATTGCCCGAAGTTGCTCTGTTATTTGTTGCCAGGCTCCCTATGAGTTCCCTGGGGCACGGAACTTGCTTTTTGCCCAGTTGTAACTCCACTGCCCGGCACCTAGTAGGTTCTCAATAAATATCTGTTAGATAAATACATAAAGAAACACAATAGAACAGCAAGGAATGGAAGGCTCTAGAACAGACCAGAACACATGATAGAACAGGAACAATGCAGTGGGCTGCCCATGATACACCACAGCAACCCAACACGCCCCAGCAAAGCCAGGATGAGCCTCAAGATGGGGCGGAATCGCCCAGAACCCCCTCCTAGAACCATGATCCAGACCCCAGGTGTGCCGTGGGGGGCAGCTGGCTGGGAGCGACATTTGGATTGGCAGGGGGGCTCCCATGCCACCTCCCTCCAGATCTCCTAGTCTGAGGGCTTCTCCACCCACTTGGCCTCTGTTCTTGTCCCACTGGACAGGCCTGGGTGGCTTCCGGTCTGGGCACTGGGGCACTGGCTCCTGTCTGGGGTGATTTGTGCCGAGTCACCGGCTGGGGCTCTCCACAGGATCCCACGGGCCCAAGTGTGCAGGGGGTGAGGGAGCAGGGCCAGAAGGGCGAGACGCTGCGTCTATGTGAACAGTGGGTGCTGGGCTGACCACGGCCCGTCTCCCCTCCCTGGGTGCTTCTGTGTCACGTCTCCCCGCTGCACGGCCCCAGACCAAGGCCCTGGCCAGCCTGCTGGTGAAGGAGAGAAGACTTGGGGTACCACCCCCCCAAGGCCCTCCACAGGGGAAGGCTGACTAGTGAGACGCTGTCCCCTACCCAACACAGACGCAGGCCTGACCTTGGAAGCCTTAATTCACTTGTGGGGTGGGGTCCTGGCCCAAGGCATGGGTCTCATGTCAGGGTGGGGGCGAGGTAGGGGACTCTGCCTGTCCACCTGGAAGGCTGGAGGGTCCTGATTCCAATCTGAGCATGGTCTCTCCCTGGCCCTCACCCTAATCCATCACTGAGATTGGTCAGCTTTCCCGGTAAATCTATCTAGAATCTGACCATGTCTCACCACCTCCGTTGCCTCTCTGCTCAGGACCCTCCAGGGGCTCCCACCTCCCAGAACAACAGCCACATCCTCACTGTGGCCTCTGCTCTGTCTGTCCACCCCCTTCCCTCAATGACCTTATCCTGTCTCACCTACTCTGCCCCAGCCATACTGGTTCCCTTGCTGTTCCTTGAATATGCCAACCATATTCCTGCCTCAGGACCTTTGCACTTACTGTTTCCTCTGCCTGAAACTCCTTTTCCCAAATATTCACACGGCCCCCTCCTTACTGCCTTCAGATCTTTGGCGTCACTTTTGAAGACATCTCCCTTCAGCCTCCACCCAACATGAAGACCACTCTCCCCGGTACTCTGACTCCCCCAACCCTCACTACCACACCCGGTACTACAATGTGCTTGTCTGTCTCCCTTGGGACAATGACAGCAGCCCAAGCCCACTGTTTGATCCCACGTGCCCAGAGCAAGGTCCGGCCCACAATAGGTGCTCAGTATATTTGGGGCAAATGAATGAATGGTTGAGCTGGAGAAATTGGGAAGGGGGTAGGAAGAGCACATTTTAAAGCACTGGTGTTCAGGGACAGCCACTCTGAGGGGGTGACATTTAAGCTGAAGCGTGAGGCTGAAAAAGAGCCAATCCCTCAAAGTGTTCGAAGAAGAGAAAATAGCAAGTGCAAAGGCCCTGTAGCTGGAATCTAATCAACAAACCCAAGAACTAGAAAGGATCATGAAGCTGAGTGTAGCATGTGGGTATACAGAGGACAGAGGACAACTGGGAAATTTTGGGGACTGCTGCTGCCGCCTGTAACCCAAGGGGTGCAAAGACCCCTCCTGAGTCCCCCAGATGCCCTTAGTATCTGACTGGCTTCTGGCTTCTGACTGATGGTTTTCTGTCTGTCCTGCCCAACCACGGCCACAATTGGGTTCTCGGCTCTCCACCCAATGCCCCCTCTCCCCCGCCAGTCCCCCCCCCCCCCGCCCCGTCTCCACCCACCTCTCCCCTTTCCCGCCTGGTGCTTGGCAGAACGGGAAACTGTG
>NC_043711.1:95301036-95312862 GCF_006229205.1 Suricata suricatta | reverse complement strand
CCCCCCCCCCCCCGCCCCGTCTCCACCCACCTCTCCCCTTTCCCGCCTGGTGCTTGGCAGAACGGGAAACTGTGACTCAGGAGTCTGGAAGACAAGGGCCTCCCTCCCCCTTCCCTCCCTCCACATCCGGCGGGCAGGCGTCTGGGCGGGTGGCCGGCAGGAGCCAGGCTTGGCTGACACCACCGAGGCCCCTCCCACCTGACGTTTACCTGGGCTCCGGCCAAGGGTGTCCGCCCCTCGGCAGGCAGACCCTCCACGTGGATTTCTCTTGGCAGCAGCAGTGGGAATGAGAGCAGCGCCTCTACCGTGCAGCCCGCCCAGCTGTGCACGGTGATTAGCCCCACTTGCCAGGGGAGGAAACTGAGGTTCAGAGAAGCTGTTACACTCGCCCCAGTCACACAGCAGACCCAGCGCCCTGGGGATACGGTGCCAGGAGTGGCGGTGCCCCGTTGGCAAGTCCAAGGCCACAGGCTGGGTGGAGCCGAGTCTTACCGGTGTAGACAGACCACACGCTTCCCCACGCACCTCCCAGGCTGGAGGGATCCTGTGGTGCTGACCTGGCCTTGAGTCCCAACACCCCCCAGCTTCAGAGCTGGGGTCTCCCTTCTCTCCCGTAACCCCCCAACCACACACACACTCCCCAAGAAACCCTTCACTCAAGAGTCCAGGAAGGAAAACACCCAGCAAATGGGACACAGGATGCTTCCTGGGGTGCCTTTGCCCCCCGCCCCATTTCCTCCATCGGCAACCTCCCACCAGTCAGCCAGTGACCTCAGCCAGACAAGGTTGCTTAGTGCAGAACATGAGACATCTTCCTGGCCTTCCCTGAGGGAGACTCATGGTGGTTCAGAGTCTGGGCTTCAACTGGGTCCTGACTTGTCTGGGTTCAAATCCCAGCTCAGCCACTTCTTAGCTGGTCGGTCCTGGGCGGGCGTCTTTACCTCTCTGGGCCTCGGTTTCTCCCTCTGTATAGTGGGGCTTATAACACCGTCCAGTGTTGTTCTGCATCTTGAATGAACCCATCTTGAATGAACCGGTGCAGACAGCAAGGAAGCGCTCAGTAACTGTTCCGTGTTCTCCACCAACGCAAGCCTGGGTGGGTGCCCAGCGGAGCAAGAGGGGTTGGGCACCCCACCCTGTGCCCACACTGAGCTCGCCCTGAACCTCCTCAGCCACCCCGTCCCTTCTGCTCGTTTCATGTCCAAGTTGGATTTTTATTCTCTGGCGTCCACTTAACAAGCCATAGTTATTATTATTTCTGGCCTAAAATACAGTGTGGTTTGGGGAAATTAATGGACCCAGGCGACTTTGCCTTCTGATGAGGTGGCGTCCCTAGAATTTCTGGGAAACTAGGCACTGGTTTCCCATCCAAAGTATTCGGTGTCGTTATGGACATGGGGCTTGTAGGTGGCAGCCACTTCTGCGCCCAGGCTGCCGCCCCTTCCAGCACCGGACCCTGTTGCCCCCACCCCCAGCCCTGCCGGAGAGGAGAGTCTGGGGGTCCCTGACTTCCTGCTGTCCCCCAGCTTCACCTAAACCAAGAGCAAATGACCTCACTGCTGGAAACAGCTCTTGCCCTCCTGTTCAAAAAGGCGTAATAATAACAGTTGTAATGGTAACGGGATTCACAACCATTGGAAGGATTCTCTCTCCTTAGCACCGTTTCATGGGGAAACAGAGGCTCAGAGAGGTGAACCGGTTTGCCTAACAGTCATGCAGGCAGGAAGGAGTGAGGGGGACCGAAACCCAAGCACGTCTGACAGAGGAACACTGACTTTTACCGTTTTCCTCAGCTTCCCCCATACGTGGATGGAAGACAACCTTGTTCCCACGCCTCCTCTGTCTCCCTGTCTCCCATTTCAGCCTGGGCTCAGTGGGGGTCGGAATCCAACACACCCAAGTTCATCGCCTCTTACCAGTGTGACCTTGGTTCACGAATTCCACTTTCTGAGCCTCAGTTTCCCTATCTGCGGAATGGGGGCAATGCAGGGCCCCCTTCAGTGAGCCGGTGGTGAGAATTCGCCAAGGTCATGGACACTTGAAAAAATGCTGAGCTGGCATCTCTTCGATAAATTAAACATAGAGTTACCACGTGACCCAGCGATTCCACTCCTTGTTCTGTGCCCAGAAGAACGGAAAACAGGGTGTAAAGAAAAACTACAAAGGGACAGACATGTTCACAGTAGCACCACTCACAACAGGCAAGAAGAAGGAGAAATGACTCTCCATCAGCTGATGAGTGAATTGAAGAAATGTGGTATATCCATACAATAGATATTATTGGGCAATAAAAAGGACTGGACCAGATACATGCTTGCGACGCGGATGAACACGGGAAAGAAGCCAGACACAAAAAGCCACATGCTGGGTGATTCCACTAACGTGAAATACCCAGGGAAGGCAAACCCTAGAGACAGAAAGTAGGTTAGTGGTTTCCAGAGGCTAGAGGGAGGGGGGAGTGGGGAGTGACTGTCTAATGGGTACAGAGCTTCCTTCAGGAGTGATGGAAATGTTCTGGAAACTGGACAGTGGCAACGGTTGCACAACATTATGAATGTACTAAATGCCACTGAATTGCACACTTCAGGACGGTAAACTTTATGTGTGTTTTCCCATAATTTAAAAAAGTGCTTAGCACAGTGCCTGGCAGACAGCAAGCAGCCAAAGAAAGTTAGCCATGATTATTAACATTATTTCAGGACAATTTCATCGTACTCAGGGCTTGGGTCCCAGAGTTGGCTCGTGAGGCTGAAATCGAGTCAGAACCACAATCCACAAAACACAGGACCTATTTTCCCTGCCATCCATCGACGGCACCCATGCTCGGGTCCCTGTGGCCACATTTTCCGTGCCACATGGCAGGCAGGAGGTGACTCTGGCCAGCTGACGTTGTAATTATGGAGAAAGAAAGACAGTACGTCTCATGCACAGAGACGATGATGCCGCACAGCCAAGGGCATGAGGAAGAATGGAAAGGGAGCTATTTCAGAGTGGTCGGGGAAGCCTCCTTGCAGGAGGTGACTCACGGAACCAAGAGGGTCCCTGGCCGTGACCCGCACGCACAGCACTGCATGATTTGCACCCAGCCCCTCGGCCCCACCAGGCTCTCCCGACTCACTGGATTCCAGCCACACATTCTCTCACTGGCCTTCAGCTTGCTCTGTCCCCAGGGCCTTTGCACTTGCTGATCCTTTTGCCTGGAGCATTTTCCCCATATCTGTCCCAGACCAGCTTCTCTACCAACTCTGTTTGGGTCTGTTTTCACACGACCTGAGCCTCTTCAGGGAAGCCTTCCTGGACTGCCCTGTCCTTAGGGGCCCCTAAAATCACGTGCCACCCACACCCCCTGCTTTATCGCCATCCTAATACTTTTCCCACCTGAAATGATCTTTACATGTCTGTTATCTGTCGCCTCTGCTAAGCCATCAGTTCCATGAGAGCAAGGCTTTTCGTCTGTCTTGTTTTCTGGTGTGGCCCCTGGTGCCCCGTGCCTAGAATCATGCCTAGGCAGACAGGAGGTGCTCAAGAAATATCTGTGGCAGTAAAGCCCAAATAAATAAATGAGTGAATGTGTGAGTGAGAGAATGAATGGATGCCTCTTTGTAGAGGGGCCGGGGCTCAACCCAGGAAGGGGTCGAGAATCCCCCACGGGGCATGCAGATGGGGAGAGGGTTCCCTCCAGGAACCCAGGCTGGGCTCAGCCTAGGCCACACCCAGGATATCTGCGAGGGGCTTGTTGAGGAGGCCACGCTGGCCCTGGTGACCACAAGCACATCTGTTTCCCTCCCTCTGGATGTCCCCTCGGCTCGCACATCTTGGGGGTCCTGCCCCCTCTCCCCCCCGCCCCCCCGGCTCCCCAGCCCACATCCTGCTCGGTGCAGCCTCCGGCACTGGTGACCCACAGGGACTTCCCCAGCAGGTGACGGCTGGGGCAGCGGGAAAGTGCGAGGGCGCTGCCAGGCTCGCCCGGTACTCTCGAAACTGCCATCTGGGAATTGAGGAGAGGCTGAGAGTCCCCACGTCAGTGGGGCTCTGCCAAAGGCTCTCCCTTAGCACGCGAGGCCCCCGCCCTCCGTCAGGACGCCCAGCCCGGGGGAGCCGCAGCAGGCGGACACACTGCTCTGAGCCCCACTTCCTCGTGGGTAAACACGGGTGTTAATTCCCACCTCGTGAGACTATGTGAGAAGGAAATGGGGCAGTGCCAGCACAATGCCTCCCACGGGGCCTGCCACGGGATATACTTCCGCTAACATATTACGTGGGATATACTTACACTAAAAACTTGTTGCTTATCACAAATTCAAGTTGAACTGGGCATCCGGGGTCTTTACTGTGGTTGATTTTGCTGTTGTGTTTGCCAGCTCTCTTCACTGTAGCTGAACATCTGGCTCAGAAGTACCTGCCCCGAAAACATCCGTGCTCCTCAGTCTGGCCGTTGGGGACAGCCGGGGCCTGCGAGGGAAGTGACTCACCCAAGGCCCTCGGTTGGGCTCCTGTCCTCCGCACGATAATAAAACCCACCCCAGTTGGCACGTGTGGCCCCTCGGGACCTCAGAACAGCCCCACCAAGCCAGGGCTGCTGCCCTCCTGCGGTGCCCGTGAGGGAACTGAGGCTCCGAAAGGCAATAGGACTAATCTGACGGCGACACTTCCCTGGGGGGCTGAGCCTCATCCTGGGACAGAGCCCCAGGCCCCAGGGCCGCAGCTGGCAGAGCTCCAGGCTCGGCTGTGACTGGTGAGTCCCACGGCTCCCAGCCCTGGACCCAGTGAGGAGTCACTCCGCCCCAGCTCGACTTCATGGAGGAAATGCCTCCCCCTGGCAGTCTTCCCACGATCCCCAGCTCCGCGGCCGGGAACTGCCCCCCCCAGGGCCGCTCACCTCCCGGCAGCGCCGGCAGATGTGCAAACCCAGGCGTGGCCCTGAGCTGGCAGACGGTGGGTGGTGGGCGGGGCTTGTGCCAGACGCTCGGCGTTGCAGCCGGCCCGCGTTTCCTTCTGTCATTCGACAAACATCCGCGCAGCTCTATTCTGGGCTGGACACCGGCCCCTCTCCTGCGCTGGTTGCTGGCAGGGGTGTGGGGGGAGTGGATCAGAAGTTGAGTATTTAAAAAGTCCAACACACAGCTCCTGTATCTGTCCCTTCGTGACCTGTGAGGGACACAGGATCCCCCCCAGGAAAACCAGAGTGACCAGACAAGGAGGTTGATCAAACTGGCCCGTGGCCATGGAGCATGTGCGTCGGCGCTGGATTCTCGAAGTTAATGCTCAGGACCACCCTGAGCAGCCCCTCCGACTTGCATGAAGCAGGGAGAGAGGACCAAGGCTCTACCACAAGGATTAGCACTTGCGTGAGAATCTCCCACATTTGGGGAGAACGGGCAATTCCGGATATACACGGGGGTCACAGTGCTGAATAAAAGAAGCTAAAACTTGACACAGTTCTGGTAAAGGCCAGATGCCTGGCTGGAAGGCCCAGTTCTGCTGCCACCTTCCAGTTGTGTGACCTCAGGCAAGGGACATGACCACTCTGAGCCATGGTTTTCTTTCTTTTAATGTTGATTTATTTTTGAAAGAGACAGAACATGAGCAGGGGAGGGACAGAGAGAGAGGGAGACACAGAACCCAAAGCAGGTCCAGGCTCCGAGCTGTCAGCACAGAGCCCAACCCAGGGCTTGAACTCATGAACCGTGAGATCACAACCTGAGCGGAAGTTGGATGCTTAACTGACTGAGCCACCCAGGCGCCCACTGGTTTTCTTTTCTAAAAAGCTAACAACAGGGGTGCCTTGGTGGCTCTGTCGGTAGAGCGTCTGACCTTGGCTCAGGTCATGATCTTATGGCTTGTGGGTTCGAGCCCCGCGTCAGGCTCTGTGCTGACAGCTAGCTCAGAGACTGGAAGGTGCTTTGGATTCTGTGTGTGTCTCTCTCTGACCCTCCCCTGTTCAAGCTCTGTCTTTCTCGGTCTCTCAAAAATAAATAAATGTAAAAAATTTTTTTTTTAATTTTTTTAATGTAACAACAGCACCCCCCACCTCATGGGGTCTCAGGATGTACCCTGTTCCTCCGTGTGAAGGCCGAGCATAGAGCCTGGAAAGTGCTGACAGCGCAACACAGACTGAGTGTTCTGCTTTTGAATCTCCTTTTCTGAGCTGAGCAAACCAGAGAAGTTAGGACACAGCTGCCCAGCATGAAAAACTGGTCAAGGTGGAACTTGAGTCCAGATGTCCAATAGACCGAGCGGTCCCCTTCTTCAGGAATCCTGTCTGTCCTTACTCAGTCAAGTCCAGCTCCTAGGGGTCCAGCGCCCCAGCCCCTGCCCTGCTTCTGGCCCAACTTTTAACCTCAGTCTTTAAGACCCTATAAGGACACCCTCATGCAGAGTCCAACACATCACCTGGGTCCGAATCTCCATGGGGTGTGGCCTCCATTGGCCCCACCCCCAGTGTGCAAACACACCTGTGTCCGTGCAGGGCCCAGGGGTCTGCATTTCAATAAGTGTTGCTAATGGTTGCTGCACTGCGGCCTAATGCAACCTCCTAGGCCTGGAGCAGGGCTGAGATGGAGGTCGTCCAGGCACAGTTAAGAGCACAACCCAAGGGTGAGGTGGGCTGGGCAAGCAATATTTTATTTCAGAAAGGAGGAAAAGGGTATGGAAGGAAGGGAGGGAGGGAGAGGAAAGAAGAAAGAAAGGGGCACCTGGGTGGCTCAGTCGGTTAAGAGTCGACTTCGGCTCAGGTCATGATCTTGAAGTTCATAAGTTTGAGCCCCACGTCGGGCTCTGTGCTGACAGCTCAGAGCCTGGAGCCTGCTTTCGATTCTGTGTCTCCTTCTCTCTCTGCCCCTCCCCCCTCCTCAAAAATAAATAAATGTTTAAAAAAGAAGAAGAGAGGAAGAGAGAAAGAAAAGAAAGGAAGGAAGGAAAAGAGAAAAAAGGAAAGACAGAGAAAGAAAGAAAGAAAGAAAGAAAGAAAGAAAGAAAGAAAGAAAGAAAGAAAGAAAGAAAGAAAGAAAGAAAGAAAAAGAAGAAAGAAAGAAAAAGAAAGAAAGAAAGAAAAAGAAAGGAAGGAAGGAAGGAAGGAAGAAAGAAAGAAAGAAAGAAAGAAAGAAAGAAAGAAAGAAAGAAAGAAAGAAAGAAAGAAAAGAAAAGAAAGAAAGAAAAAGAAAGAAGGAAAGAAGGAAAGAAAAGCAAGGGGGAAATTCTCATCCGGCAGAAAATTGTACAAACTGAGTTTGGGGCCAAACCACAGGGCTCTCATTTCTACCCTGATTTTTCTGCCTGAGGCAGGAAACATTCTCCCTTGGGATGATCAGAAATAGCTGAGTTCAAACACTAGGCCTGGTGAGAGGATTCTGCAGGGGGAGGGATTTACACCAAAGAGCTCTGTGGAGTCTACAGGGTCAGGGCAGAGCCACTGGTGTCGGTCAGCCTGGGTTCAAATCCCTGCTCTGCCTCTTCCTGGCATGTGACCCTGAATGTGGCCTCGGATTCTCAGCCACAAAGCAGCAACATAATTGTACCAAGCAGGGCTGCGTCTCAGCATTCAGATGTCATCCTCGGGACATGCTTCCTGTCCGTTTTTGCTGGTTCCTCTCCGTCAAGGTCCACACTCACTGAGGCCAGACGAGCTCCACACTCCAGACTGCCACCCGGCCAGCAACCCCCCCCCCTCCCCCCGCACAAGAACGTGCTTCCTTCCCCGGGGCTCCAGCTAAAATCCCAGGCCAGCCTCCCATTGGCTAGGAAGAGGCAGTGCTCTAATTGGTCAGTGCTGGGTCACACCCCCCCCCCCAGATGGCATTGGCTCCACCCAGAAACCCTGAGCTGAGGATCAGAGGAGGGGAGTGGGTGCTGGTCAAGAACCACCACCAGATTCCCCTGCAGGGGCCCAAAACGGATTCGAATTCTAACCCAGAGGAGGACTTCGTGCCTGTTGAGCGCTCACCAGAGCCATGGTCTCCGTTCCTGTGCTCCGGGTCTGCTTCCTGACTGGCTGGGGCTCACCACTAGCACTTAATGAAAGGCTGTGCCACACAGCTCGGGGGCCCCCAGCCTGCCCAGTGCAGCGGGGGGCTGGCTACAGGGGTGAGCCCACTGCCCGGATTCACTCACCATCTTCCAGACCGTGTGGAAGGAGATAAGCGCCGTTTTATTACCTCAGTCTCACAGAGGAGAAACAGAAGCACAGAGGATCCTGACCTGCCTGAGGCCACACAGCCGAGGAGCAGGAGGGCAGGGATCAGAGAAGGAGGAGGGCGGGGATCGGACCCAGGCCAGTCTTGTTCCAGAGCCCGCCTCTGAACCACTCTCTAAGGCCGTGCGGTCAAGGCTAGCAGTCATGCCTGCTATTACTGCCCAGCTTTCTGCAGTTAAGGCTCTACCCTGAGTAGGGAAGTAGAGTGGCCCCAAACTTCCAGGATCCCACAGAAAATGGCCACCCTGTTGTGACCCTGCTGGAGAAACTTAGGCACACAGGGTGCGTGCAGCGCCCAAGGCTGCACAGCCCGGGGGGTCAGCTATGGCTTCTCAGAAGAGTGTCCTCACCCAGCTGGCATCTCCTAGACCACCCCCCTCTCAAACACACACACACACACACACACACACACACACACACACTCCCCGTGGGGCGGGGCAGCTCTCCGCAGCACCCCCCCCCCCAGGCTCCATGCTGGCTGCAGGACATTTGTTACTCTGTCAGTTCCAGCCCGCACCCTGACGGGGGGCCAGCAGGCAGGGGGCTTCCTGGCGGCTCTGGGAGGGAGGAATGCACCCCCACCCCCGGCCCCATCTGGCCTCCATCCCGGCCCATCTGCTTCCCATTGCCTGACGCGGCCACTGCGGGGCCGCCGGAGCCCGCCCGCAGGGGTGTGAAGTTTATGTGGCCAGGCCTGGAGCCGGCGGTGACAGGGCCACACACGCTCACAGACACACATCGGACACCCCCCACCGGCCCTGATGTGAGTGTGCATACACAATCCACCCTTCCATCTGCCCCCAAATACACCCATGTTCTCACACTCACACCAGCACCAGACTCCCAACCTGAACCCCGACAGACCACTATCAGAATGCCCCCCACCACACCCTGACACACACACATTCAACAATCCAATCCACTCCAGGATGGACCCCCCACACACAAATACACCCACTTACAAATATATGCACAAACTCACCCTTCCAGTCACATTGGATCCCTCCACTGATTTGCAAACGCCCACACCCTCCTCAACGTGCCCCCACAAATACACATTCACGCTACACGCGTGCGCACACCCCTGCCCCCACCCAGATGACACACTGAGTTTTACACAGGCCCACGTCCCAGAGACACCACTGGGTGCAGAATGGGTGCTCCCCTCTCTCAGAGCCCCGTTCCAGCCCCCAGCCTCTCCCACAGCCCCCCCAAACCCCGGGAGCTGCTCTCCAGGGCCCAGAGCCCTGTGCCAGGCACCTGACACTTGCTTCCTTGCCCCATCCTTCTTCCGTCCTGGAAGCCAAGAGCAAATGGCTGAGGAGGCCTGGGGACCAGCAGTCACTGCTGACTTTAGACTCAGACCCAAGGGACTCTGCATCTAGTGCCTTCTTTAAGACACCCAAGGTGTCCCCTCCTGACTCACCTGGCTCCTGGCCACCTAGAGAGACGCTGTCACTCCACCATCTCCAGGGTCCCATGGGGCAATGCAGGGACCCATGAGCTTGGTCTGGGGAAGAAAGGTACATCTTGATTTCCACTAACCTCCAACTGAAATTTGGCATTTCCTTTCCTTACGGGCAGAGGTGGGATGTGAAGGACAGGCACGGAGGCTGGACCGTGGCTTTGTCAGCCAGAAATCACAAGCATTTCCAGGAACCTTTACAGGGTCCCTCTTCCCAACTTCGAAATGACTCAGGTACTAGACCTGCTGCCGGATCTCGTCATTAAATGCATTAACAAAAAAGCACAGCTGTCCCCATTTGAAGCACTTGGCTGTTAAATTACCTAAATAAACCTAGTTCGATCACTGGTTTTCTTTTATTTCTGTACACATTATAAATTTAAATCTAGATGTATAAACATAAAAGGGGGCCCAACAGCACACAAGCAGATAAGAGCCCCTCAACTAAACGCAGGTACTGTATTATTTCGTAGTTTCTATGATGGCGGGTTTTACAGGACACAGCGAGGTGGGGTAGCTTACGCAGGATCACACCGCTCCAAATGGCTGGGTTGGGATTCAAACCCAGGTAGGCTGGCTCACCCTTGAGCTCTATGCTGTCATCCTGTCTGGGGAAACCCAGGGCCCGTACCCTGCCCCGCCCCCCCAAGAAGAGGACCCCAGGGTCTAGGTGGCCCCACCATACACACCCCCAGCAGGGCAGTGCCGGGGACCTCCAGACCCGCCCAAGGCCGATCCACCCGCTGCCCCAGCCAGAAGGGAGCTGGGCTGCATTTACAACGTGTGAGATTTCTCACCAGCGGTAGGGACAGGCCGCTAGCTCCCGGCTCGCCTGCCCTGCTGGGGGTGCTGCGACATGTTGAAAACGAGCCTCCTTCCGTGGGGCCAGGAGGAAGGAACAGCCAGTGGGCCCTAGAGTCCTCTGTCCCCTGTCCCTCTATTCACCTGACCTCTGTCTGCCTGTCCGTGTAGCTCAAGAAACTGTCCCCTACAAGCCAGAACCTGAATCACCAGAAACAAAGGGGAGCCTCTCTTTGTCCTCCATTGCCTGGCTCCGTTCATTCATTCATTCATTCATTCATTCCTCAGTCATTTATTAAGCACCTCCTGTGTGCCAGGCTGGGTGCAGAGGCGCTGAACAAAATCCCCATCCTCTCCAAGCTCACAGGCAAGTGGAGGATGAAACACGTGAACAAAAAAGCATATAATGGAAAGAAATCACTCGGGGCCAGAGGAGAGAGGCCTGGGCTGGGGCGGGGAGGGGGAGGGCGGCCACGGTGTAGGCAGTGGTCTGGGAAGGCTGCTCGGAGGAGCTGACCTTGGAGTAGGGGCCTGGAAGAAGTCCGGGAAAGAGCTAAGGTGACATGGGGCATGGGGGACGGGGGGGGGGGGCCGGTGTGTGGAGGAGAGAGAAACAAATGTAAAGACTGCTTTCTGCTGCCTGCAGCCTCACTTTCTGCTTTCTCCGAGTCTGAGTCTGAAGTTGGGCCTCCAGGAATCCTCTCCGCAATTTCCCCACCTACGGTCACCCGCCTTCCCGTTCCTCCCTCCCTTTCTCTTCTTCCAGCCCAGGGGCTGGGGGTGTTAGTTATATTGGCGCTGGTGCACACACGTGTCTCCTCGGTCAAGGAAATCCCTCAGTCCCCCCACTGGGGCAAGTCCAGGAGTCCAGAGGCCGGGCGGGCCTGCTCCCTGCTCTCCCCCAGCGCAGAGCACAGCTCCCGGCCTAACCCACCTGACAGATGAGAAAACGGGTCGGCGACACCAGCTGACTCAGGCCTCGCCATGGCAGCGCCCGGGCTGCCCACTCAGCTCGGTCCCTCTCCAGGTCCTGGCCCATAACCTTGACCCCGTGGCCTTGTCTTCAGGGACTGGCCCGATTTCAAGCCTGGCTCAGGCCTCGCCCCAGGCGGCCGGGAGCAGCCTGGAAATCCGAATGGGCCGCGTCTCCTGGATAGCTCAGCCTCACCTTGCGGCTTATACAGCAGAACGCCAACAGTATCCACACGTGACTCGCTTTGTCCAGGGCCTCCCGTGCGCTGGCCACCACTGCGCGGGGCCACTCACCCAACCGGCCCACCCTGGGCGGGGGGGGGGGGGGGGGGGGGGGGGGGGGGGGGGGGGGGGGGGGGGGGGGGGGGGGGGGGGGGGGGGGGGGGGGGGGGGGGGG
>NC_043711.1:95277277-95300936 GCF_006229205.1 Suricata suricatta | reverse complement strand
TCATTAAGGCGCCTTGCCTTCCACCTCCGAATTTTCCACGCAGGGTTAGCCTGGCGACGCGCTGTCTGCGGGCCCCATAAAGGCCGCCGTGTGCCGCATTCGTCTCGCTGGGGGCCTGGAGGGGCGCCCGCCGCGAGGGGCGGAGGGGGGCGGCCTGGCCCGCGCACAAGGGGCCCCGTCGCGGGCCGACAGGGCCACAGTGGTAACCGGGCACCGGAGAAAACAGAGCAAAACAGGCGGCCGACCTGAAAAGTGCCAAGGGAGCCCCGGGACCAGCGCCTCCCGAGAGCGCCCCGCTTCTCCGGAACCCGCTCGGCCAGAGCTCGGGGAGTGGAAATAGCTG
This sequence comes from Suricata suricatta, assembly GCF_006229205.1. Taxonomy (NCBI): domain Eukaryota; kingdom Metazoa; phylum Chordata; class Mammalia; order Carnivora; family Herpestidae; genus Suricata; species Suricata suricatta. The sequence continues at coordinate 95,300,593 of NC_043711.1, read as the reverse complement.
TCCCTGGTCGCACAGGGAGGGGGTGGCATCGCTGGAAGGTGGCTGAGCGGAGCCCAGCCTTCCCCGTGGAGCACCTACTGTGTGCCAGGCGCTGTTCTAGGGGTTGGGATACCTCGGTGAAAAGCAAAACTCCCTGCCCTCCTGTGGCTGGCGATCCAGTGGGGGAGCCAGACAGTGGCAAATAAACACCTAACATAAAGTGTCAGATGGTGGTGACCGCTGGAGGCTGGGGGAAGGGGGGGGGGAGATAAAACAGGAAAGGGGGTTGGGGAGTAAAGGCGGGGAGGGGGGGCATGAAATGGTCATAGGTTCTCTTTGAAGTTTGGAGGCATGTGGGCATCTAAAGGAAGGGTGTTCCAGGCAGAAGAAACAGCATGTGCAAAGGCCCTGAGGCAGGAGGCTGCTTAGCCAGCATTTCTTAATCATTTACTATACTTATCTCTCATGCATTCTTTTTCCCCATTATTTCCCACTGCTCTGCCAGTCTAGGAATCTGTATCATTTCTTCTGTCCAGCTGAGGAAATCGAGGCTCAGAGAGGTTAAGAGGTCCCTCAGCAGTGGTGGTCAAGCTGGGATTTGAACTAGTCTCTTGCACTCATATTGATGGGGTCCACATGGGTGACATGGGCAAGACCAAGTCTGATTCCCCATCTTTTAGCACAAGCACTGGCCACAGCAGCAGGAGAGGGACTGAAGGCAGAAAGAATTTCATTTCAGGTCTGTGCCCACCCTGCACTGGCTAATGGTGGGATTCCTCGCGGTGGCCCATCCCCATGTGAAGACGCTCGCTACAAAAACCCCACCTAGATCCTCTCAGGGGAGGGCAGTGTCTGGACCAGTTTGTGCCGCCTGCCCGTGCTGCTGGAGCGTCCTGCGGCCTGGAAGGGAATCCATAGGACAGAAGCACGAAACACCTGGGCAGCGAGTCTGTCTGTCTGCTTTATTTATCTCTGTGTTTGTTTCCAGGACACTCACACGTCGCTTGCACCCATGACCGCGCCCTCCATTTGGGCAGCTGGAGAGGGGTGGGGTGTCCTGGGACCTGGCGGCTTCTCCCCATGTCTCCTATCTGGCTCCTCCATGTGGGGGCCCCTGGCCCCGACTCCCGCCACCTGCCAGCCTCTTCCAGTTCCTTGCTTTCCGCTCCAGGCGTCTCAGAACCAGGAGGTTCCATTGTCCCCAGGCTGACACCAGCTTCGCCTTGCCGTCCTCTCCACCTGCAGCCTCTCCTCTTCCCTCTCCACCCCAGACCCGGCAGTGGACAGTCCCCGGGTCACTCTGCTCCACCGACTTCCCCTGGGCAGGCAGTTGACCACATCGTCTTACACCCCTGTCCCCGCCTCGGAATGCACCCCCAGGGCTCTGGGAATCACCGGTGTCCCCGGCTGCTCTCCAGCCTTGCCCGCCCACGTTCCTGTGACAGTCAGCACGGGGCCCACAGGAAACCCCTGCTCACCCACAGGCCCCCTCCCCCGCTTCCTCCCCAGGGCCTCTCATGCCCTCACCTATGGTCCTTCCTCGGAGACCCTCCCTGTCTCCCAGCTCCTCCCCTGCTCCCAGCTTCCCACCGCCTCTCACCCCCCTGCCCTGTCCCTCAGGGTTTAAACCATCTTTCCCTCCTGTTTGGTTTCCTGCTGTTTCCCAGCCTCGCTTCTGCTCCGGTCTCCCTCCGCCTGCCTCAGCCTCCCTCTGCCGGCTTCTGCGGCTGCTCGGCCCTTCCTCCCGGAGGCCAGGCTTCCCTCTACGCCTTCTCGGGGAAGGCTCTCCCCGTGCACCCCTCTCTGTCTCCTTCCCCTGTGCCTCAACCTCTGCTCCCCCGCTTCCTGCTGGTGTCACCTGTGCCTGAGCACCTTGTCTCTATTACTCTGAGCCCCCCACCTTGTTCCTTCCATTATCTCATTCCCTTCCACCCCCCAGACCCTGACCCATCCCCAGATCCACACACATCTTGATGCCTGTCATCACCCACATTTACATTCCCCCAGGTCCCCCACCCACCTGTCTTTGGTCTTTGTCCAGCCCTGCCCCAGCCTCATCTCTGCACCCGGCTCTTGTCGCCAGGGACTCCGGCCCCCTCGTGAGCGAGTCAGCCCCTTTTTCAACCCTGTGGGGTCTTCTCCACTTTGTGCTGTCCCCCGGCCGTGCTCGGACCCCCACTGATTCCACATCTTCTGCCACCACACCTTCTGCCGGGTTTTTCCACACAAACTGTCAACTCCCAGCTGGTCCCCTATGTCTGTGCGCTGCGCCCACCTGCTCTATGAGCCCTGCTGGGTCCTCCCTGCCCCCCCCCCAGTGCACGGACCCCCAGCTCACCTTTCTTTCCTGTCCCCCTCCCCTCGTCAGGCTTGTGTCCCACCGGCCACCCCTCCCAATCCCCAAATGTATGAGTTTTGCTCAGTGCTAACATTCAGAGGGCTAAGTCAGCTTTCTGGACTCGGACTGCGGCTGTCACCACCCAATGGTAAGAACACGGAAGAGAAGGGGAACGTAAGATCCTATCAAACAATTTAAGATGATCGGTCCATTTTATTATTACCCTGATGGGTCATCAGTTTAAACTGTGACCTCATTGGGCAGATCAGTCATTATTTCATGCTGTCAGCTGCCTGGGAACCAGGGGTCACCACACTGCCTGAGACACACCGTGAGAGATGACTCCTCTCCGAGGAACCGTTGAAAGATGTCACTGATTCTCTGGCCCCAGGGCGGTGACATCTAGGACACACTTTTTAGTAACTGCACTCATGATGGAAATTTTATCCAGGAATCAAGAGTTGGGCAAGTTTAAAATATTCTTCCTTCTCGGGGCGCCTGGGTGGCTCAGTCGGTTAAGCCTCTGACTTCAGCTCAGGTCAGATCTCACGTTCGTGGGTTCGAGCCCCGCGTCAGGCTCTGTGCTGACAGCTAGCTCAGAGCCTGGAGCCTGCTTCCGGTTCTGTGTCTCCTTCTCTCTCTGCCCCTCCCCCTCTCATGCTCTGTCTCTCTCTGTATCAAAAATAAATAAAACATTAAAAAAATTAAAAAAAATAATCATAAAATAAAATATTCTTCCTTCTCTGCGAGGGAAGCTGTTGTACCAGCAGCAATGCCTTCCGCACGTTGCCAATGCAGCCATGTAGACTGAAGACCGGAAACTCTATAGAAAGTAGGTACCGAACCCTCCCTCCCGGCGGCCATTGTTCCGAAGCTTGATGGGCAGACCAGGGACATGTGGGTTCCTCGTTTTCTCCAGAACTTCCTTCATTTTCTGAATATGCCCAACTCAAGATTTTTTCCTAAGAGACCCAGGGACCTAGAGGAAATTACATAACTGAACAATATTACGTTCTCAAAGGTTATATCCTTAATATGAATTTTATTATTTCTTATGAAAGCTAGCAAACCACATAGTGGCACAGGCATTAGAATTAATTCTACTGTTCTGCTACTCATTATTATTTAATTATTTAGAAGCATTTGCTTGAGAAAAGAGCTCCGAGTTTCATCCAAAGTTATTGCTTTTGTTTTTTTTTAAGTTATTGCTTTTGGTTTTGTTTTAAGTTATTGCTTTTGTGTTAACCGTCGATTCATTTATTTTCTTAGATTTTATTTATTTGAACTTTCTTGTTTTTATACGCTTGGTCATGTTCACAATAATTATTAAAATAAGACCATATTTTACTCCTTCATAATAAATGTACATTTATATTTTGAATAACTGCTGGAATTTCTTTTTTTAATTATTTTTTAATGTTTATTTTTGAAAGACAGAGAGCAAGGAGAGGAGGGGCAGAGAGAGAAAAGAGACACAGAATCGGAAGCAAGCTCCAGGCTCTGAGCTGTCAGTACAGAGCCCAGTGCGGGGCTCAAACCCACAAACTGTGAGATCATGACCTGAGCCGAAGTCAGATGCTCCACCGACTGAGCCCCCCAGGCGCCCCATGACTGATGGAATTTCAACCAGTAGAGCCCACAAGAAGATATTCTACTAGTCAGCTCTGCTAGGATTTTGCCTGTATTTGATGATGACTTTTAGAAGCAACAAATAATGTCGGAGCGCCTGGGTGGCTCAGTCAGTTGAACGTCCGACTTCAGCTCAGGTCATGATCTCACAGTTAGTGGGTTCGAGCCCCGTGTCAGGCTCTGTGCTGACCGCCTGGAGCCTGCTTCAGATTCTGTGTCTCCCTCTCTCTCTGTCCCTCCCCCACTCACACACTGTCTCTCTTTCTCTCAAATATAAATAAACATTAAAAAATGAAAAGAAAAAAGAAAAGGAACAACCACTGGTACACACCAGAACACGATTGAACCTCTGAATAATTATGCTGAGTGACAGAGACCAGACCAAAACAAACAAAAAAAAGAGAACAGACCATATCATCCATGAATATTTCGAGAAAAGGCAAATTAATCATTAGTGACCAAAAATGGATCTTCGGTTGCCTGGGGACGGGGGTGGTGGTGAGGACAGAGGGAGGGGAGTCGGAGAAGACTCATAAATCAGGACACTTTTGGGGACGATGGATATGTTCACTGTTCTAACTGTGCTAGTTTCCCTCACATAGATATGTGTCAAAACCTATCAAATGTTGACCTTTAGTCAAAATACAATATTTTCTTGTATTATATTTGGAGAAAGCTGTTAGACACAGGCACGCACACGATGAGATACCACGTCTCAGCTCTGAGAACAGCTAAAGTAAAAACAAGAACAAACACTGAGAATAGAAATTGTAGGGGCGCCTGGGAGGCTCAGTCGGTTAAACATCCAGCTTCGGCTCCGGTCACGATCTCATGGTGTGTGGGTTCGAGCCCCGCATTGGGCTCTGTGCTGACAGCTAGCTCAGAGCCTGGAGTCTGTCTTCAGATTCTGTGTCTCCCTCTCTCTCTGACCCTCCCTGCTTGCGCTGTCTCTCTCTCTCTAAAATAAATAAAAACAGTAAAACAAAAAAAATTTTTTAAGGAAAAAAAAAGGGACATTGTGGAGCAACTGGAATGCTCTCATCCGTTTCTGGCAGGAGGGAGGGCAAAACGGCACAGCGCTTGGGAAATCAGTTTTGGAAGTTTGTTTGTTTGTTTATCAGGTCAAACACGTACTTGCTATACACCCCAACAATCCATTCTTAGGTATTTACCCAAAAGGACCGAAAGCTTACGATCACATAAAAATCTCCGTGTGACACTCACCGCCGCTTCGCTCATAATCACACACACACAACGAACAACGGGAAACAACTCAAGTGTCCATCTGCTGCTGAGCGAATAAACGCACCGTGGAATAGGCCAACAGCGGAAGCCTTCATCGGCGCTAAAACGGAACGCAATATGACCCGCCCCACAGTGCGTGTGCATCCCACAGCTCCGTGCCAGGCGAAAGAAGGCGGCTTCTATGGGACTGGAGTGTTCTGTGTCCTGTTTCCCCAGTCTGGGTGCTAGTCTCACAGGTGGATTCACTTAGAAAAAAGGCATTGGGCTGAACACCTCAGACACACACATCTCTCTATGAGAGTTACACTTTCAGGGGCGCCTGGGGGGCTCAGTCGGTTGGGCATCCGGCTTCGGCTCAGGTCATGATCTCACGGTTCGTGGGTTCGAGCCCCGCGTCGGGCTCTGTGCTGACAGCTCAGAGCCTGGAGGCTGCTTTGGATTCTGTGTCTCCCTCTCTCTCTGACCCTCCCCTGCTCACGCTGTCTCTCTCTCTCTCTCAAAAATAAGTAAAAAAACAACAACAAAAAAGTTACACTTTCATCTTAAAATAATAATAATCCAGAGGGTTCAGAAAGAAAACTGTGACAAGTCAATTGTCCTCCTGCCCTGACCCCAGCCTCCAGTCTCTTCCACAGAGGCCAGTAGACACAGATGCTGACACACATCTGTAGTTACTCCTGAAATGTTCTAGAAGGGCCTCTACCGAGAGGAAGTCTTCCCTGACCCTTGGGCCCCTACTTTTTATTTTCAATTTTCTAAAATGTCTTTTTGAGGACAAGAGGTTGGATGAGGTCTAGGTTCGAATCCCTGCTCTCCATTATCACCTGGGGGGGGCATCTTGGGTAAGTGTCACCTCCTTCTGAGACTCAAGTCTCCTCCTCTGTAAAATGGGGATGTGATAGTAATGGGGTACGCAGTTCCCCCAGGGCTGGCTGGCGTGAGAAGCCTCATGCTTGGACCCTAGAACCAGTTACTCCACCTCACTCAAGACCCCAGAGCCTCTGCCCTGCTCCCACAGGCCTAGGTGAAGAGGGAGAGACTGAGAACTCAGAGAAAACTCAGCCCTCCCTTCCTCCAAACTCCTCTATGGCTCCCATATTCTCCACCAAGGTAATCCACACAAGGTAATTCAACAACTGTTTATTGGGATCCTGCTATGTGCCAGGCACTGCACCAGCTCATGCTGGCTCAGAGTTCACAGTAGGCAGGTGGGGAAGGGTGGTGGGCCAGGGAGGAAATGGAGCAGGGGTGCACAGAGTCTGGGGTCTGTCCATTCGGGTGCTAGTGTGAGGCAAGGGGGCCAGGACTTGGGCCATGTGGAGGTCATCGGGGCTGGCAGCGATGGCGGGGAGAGGGTCAAGTGAGTGGAGCATTCTAAAGACATGCATTTCGGGGGCGCCTGGGTGGCTCTGTCGGTTAAGCTTCTGATTCTTGATTTCAGCTCAGGTGATGATCTCATGGTTTGTGAGTTCAAGCCCCACATCGGGCTCTGAGCTGTTGGCTTGGGATTCTCTCTCTCCCTTTCTCTCTGGCCCTCCTCTGCTCTCTCTCTCTCTCAAAATAAACAAATAGACAACAACAACAACAACAAAAAGAAGTATGTTTCATTTCATTGTTTCCTTCCCTGTCTCCTCTCCAGAAGGCTCAGTTTTGTTAACAGGCACCACCCACCTCCACCCCGCTCCTCCGGCTCAGCCCCACAGCCGCCCGCTAGGACCCCTCCTCTGCCTCAGATTCATACCGACCAGCCCGCCATTCAGTCCCTCTCCGCCCCCAGCACAGACACAAAGCCGACTCCCACCCCTTTTCCTCCCGCTCTCCAGCGGAAGCCTCTGCCTGCAGGTGCCTCCTCTCTTGTCTCCTACTTCCTTTCTGTCCCTCAGTCTATTTCCCCCTCAAAGAGGAGTCATTCCTCTGTGTAAAGTCCCCTGGCAGCTTCCCCAGACTGAGAATAAGATCTGAACACCAGGCCCATAATGCCTTGTGGGCGGGCCGCTGCCCGCCCCTTCCACCGCCCCTGCCACCTCCCTCCCCTCCGGCCGCCCTGACCACTTCTCAAACACACCAAGCTCATTCCCACCTCAGGGCCTTTGCACTTGCCGTTCTCTCTGCTTACAGTTGCCTCCTCGCACTCAGTTCTCTCTGCCAGGCTAACTCCTACTCCATCTCTGGGAAGGCCCCTCAAGTACCCCCAGGTCCCTGACTGAGTTAGCGCCCTGCTGCCCTCCCGCGGCACCCTGCACTCTTCCCAGGGAAAAACCCCCTCCCCCCACCACCCAGGACTACCCGAGGACAGGGCCTGGCCTGCCTGTTTGGTGCCGTACCGCTAGTGCCCGGAACAGGGCCCGGCACACCGCAGGGGCTCCGTGCACGCGAGCTGAATGCAGGCGGAGAGGACTGAGCCACCATAGCGGGGGCTCCCGGCTGGAGCTGCAGACCTGCCCTCTGCCCGGAGAAGTGACCCGGATGGGAGACCGAGGGCACCCCGGCTTCCCCTTCCCCGTGGGCAGCGGGCCTGCCAGCAGAAGTCACTGACTCCGTGGCAGGGACCGCCCGGTTCAAATCCTGGCGTCCGAAGTGAGTTACCGCGTGACCCCCAAACTCCACTCCTTTATTTCCCAAGAGAAGTTAAAACATCAACATTTGTACTTTATATACGCCAGTCTACTACGTGTCCGTTACATCCTGAGAAAATTGCCACAGAAACACACACACACACACACCTGCTAAAAATAGCTAAAATAAAAAAAAATAAAACCCTGATAATAACACAGTGCTGGCAAAGGATGTAGCGCAGTGTGGATGTTCTCACAGACGACGCGTGAGCGGGCGTGTGTGGGCGTGTGCGGGCGGGTGGAGGCGTGAGCGGGCCCGTGTGGGCGTGTGCAGGTGTGTGCCGGCGAGTGCAGGGTGACTCCACATGAGAGCACGACGGGGAGAGAACCCCGCGGTCCATCAGCTGCCGAGCGAATGAACAGAGTGTGGCCTGGCGGCGGGAGAGAACACAGCCCTGACGTTCTAGGACAGGGAAGAGCCTCAGAAAGGGGACTTACCGGTCACAAGGGGACACGTGGCTCACTTCTGCGACTCCACGTGGACGTGGAGCGTCTAGAAGAGCCCAGTCCTTATAGACAGACAGCGGATTGTGGTGGCCAGGGGTCAAGCGGAGGAGAAAACGGGGAGTAGCTAATTGGGGGGGGGGTCCTTTTTCTGGTGATGAAATGTTCTGGAATGGGGCACCTGGCTAGCTCAGTCAGGTAAGCGTCGGACTTCGGCTGAGGGCATGATCTCGCAATTCGTGAGTTCAAGTCCGGGGTCGGGCTCTGTGCCAACAGCTCAGATTCTGTGTCCCCCTCTCTCCCTCTGCCCCTCCCCTGCTCACGCTGTCTCCCTCTCTCTCAAAAAAATAAATAAATAAATAATTTTTTAAAAAGAAAGGAAATGCTCTGGAATGAGATGGTGGGGAGGGTTGCACAACCCCGAGTGCAGACGAAAATCCGCAAGAGGAGGAATTGCATGGTAGGTGAAGCCATTAAAAAAAATCCTGTTGCCACCAGTGGCCTCACGGCTGGGTGTTCTTGGGAAAGTCCCCCAGGCTTTCTGAGCTCGGCCGGGGCTCTCCCACTCAGGACTGACCGCCTCCCGGTCCGCAGCCCTGCACCGCAGATACTCATGGTCTGGGTGATCGGCGGCCACGCTGGGGCTGGAGAAGGGGCTGCCCGTAGGCACGGGGGCTGGGGACAAATTCAGCTCATGGGCGATGCCCTGGAGGGGCCTTGAATGGCAGACGGACAGCAGCCCGCAGCCTTCGGAAAAGTGACAAGGTGGTTGGGATTCCAGAGGCCAACGCCCTTCCTTCTGGAAGATTCCCAGCTCTTCAACATCGTTCTCTGGGCGTGTGCGCATGCGCGTGCCCTTGTGCTTAGAAAGAAACTCACATGCTTATTACAGAAAATTCAGAAATCTAACAAGAAGAGAATCAAGGCGCGCCTGGGGGGCTCAGTCGGTTAAGTGTCCGACTTGGACTCAGGTCATGATCTCACGGTTTGTGGGTTCGAGCCGCGCGTCGGGCTCTGTGCTGACAGTTCTGAGCCTGGAGCCTGCTTCGGATTCTGAGTCTCCCTCTCTCTCTGCCCCTCTCCCAGTCTCTCTCTGTCTCTCTTTCTCGAAAATAAACAAACATTAAAAAAAAAAAGAAGAGAATTAAAACCCCAGCAACCCCACCACCCAGATAGAGGCACCATTGACCCCAGGGCACATACTTCCCTCCGCACAAAGGCAAAGGTGGGTGAAAATGGAGGAAAATTCTACATAAATGGGACCACACTATTTTTTCAAGCTGCTGTGCAAGTTGATGGTTGCACCTGTCAGTACATGTGGGTAACTTCCAAATCCCTGTGGAACGTCTAGTTTATCCATGAAAAGATTGATTGATCGATCGATTAATTGATGGTAAGTCAAAAGACGCTCGCTGGAAGAAGCAGTGATAATAGAGGTAAAAACTATATCAAGTGAGTGTCCTCCTCACGGGCACCTCAGCCTAGTGGGTATATCTCTTGCACATCCTTCTTTTTTTCTTTTCTTCTCTTTCTTGCCCTTCTTTCCTTCCTGTCAACAAATACTGAGTACTAACCACTCATTGGTTTATTTAATCACTCAAGAAACATTTGGGGATGGGGTGCCTGGGTGGCTCAGTTGGTTAAGCCTTCGGCTTCAGCTCAGGTCATGATCTCACGGTTCGCGGTTGGAGCCCCCGGTCGGGTTCTGTGCTGACAGCTCAGAGCCTGGAGCCTGCTTCGGATTCTGTGTCTCTCTCTCTCTCTTTGACCCTCCCCTGCTCATGCTGTCTCTCTCTGTCTCTCAAAAATAAATAAAAAAAATTAAAAAAAAAAAAGAAAAAGAAACATTTGGGGCATTTTTCTCGTGCCTGGCTTTTGTTTGTTTGTTTGTGTCCATCTTTGTGCTACATACACAATATATATTTTATTTTTGAAGTTTACTTATTTATTTTGAGATGGAGAGACAGTACATGGGAGTGTGATTACAGGAGGGGCAGAGAGAGAGGGAGAGAGAGAGTCCCCAACAGAATCTCCTACACGGGGCTCGAACTCACTAACCATGAGATCATGACCTGAACCGAAATCAAGAGTTGGAAGCTTAAGTGGCTGAGCCACCCAAGCTGTCCCTACACAATATATATTTTATTTATTTATTTATTCTTAACATTTATTTATTTTTGAGAGACAGAGACAAAGTGGGGGAGGGGCAGAGAGCGAGGGGGACACAGAATCCAAAGCAGGCTCCGGGCTCTGAGCTGTCAGCACAGAACCCGACGTGGGGCTTGAACCCACGAACCACAGATTGTGACTTGAGCTGAAGTCGGCCGTTTAAGCTACAGAGCCAGCCAGGCACCCTCACGATACATATTTTAAAGGTTGTATCATCACTTATAATGGCTGCCAGTTCCCAGGACCCCCAGGACCCCCGCTAAGAGCCCGCGCCCATGGGCTGGGACTTTGGGTTGTTAATGGTGCCCTACTCTTCTGAAAAATGCTGGGCAGAATGTGTTTATGTTCTTTTAGTTTTATTATTGGGCCAAAGGTTGAGCACGTTTTTAGTGATGTGCGAAGTGAAGCCTGGAGGGGGCAGGGACTCATCCGGGGTCACGGAGGGAAGCGCTGGTGGCCCTCAGATCCACAAAGAAATTATCCAAGTCCCTAGGAAAGCCCCCTGTCCTGCCCCCGCCATCCCCCCCTCCCACATAAGCACGGGGCCTCTCCCCTTGCTGCCGCCTTGTCGGTCCCACTAAAGCGTGCATTTCAGGCCAGAGCACCAGCTCAGTAGCTCTGGGTCCAGGAGCACGGTCCTCCCTCCCTGAGGTGGAGGCGCATTCAACGTCAAACTTCAGTGGAGAGTCTCAGCTCCCCGGGACCCTGGTCACCTGGCTGCTCACGGCTCCAGCCAGAAACGCTAGGATGATCCTGTGTGATCTTGGGAAATTCCTCTACTCTTTCAGAGCCTCGATGTCCCTATCTGTAAAATGGACATAATGCCAGTCAGTGTTTACTGAGGCTTTACTCTATACCAGGCCCGAGGCCAAGCAGTTTGTAAATATTCGTTTATTTTTTTTTAATGTTAATGTTTTTTATTTATTTTTGAGAGACAGAGAGAGACAATGTGAGCAGGGGAGGGGCAGAGAAAGAGGGAGACACAGAATCCGAAGCAGGCTCCAGGCTCTGAGCTGTCAGCACAGGGCCTGATGTGGCGCTTGAACCCACAAACCGCAAGATCATGACCTGAGCCGAAGTCGGATGCTTAACCGACTGAGCCACCCAGGCGCCCCAATATTCATTTATTTAATCTGCACAACGACCTCCAGAGGGAAGGGCTGTTCTCCGGGTGAGGGAATGGACACAGAGAGGCCGAGCGACCTGCTCCACGTCACACAGCAGGTAGGCAGTGGAGGAGAGATGTGAGCGCGGGGTCCTGGCTTGAGAACCCACGCTCTTGCCCACTGTGGGACCACCTCTGATACCCACATTGCCCAGGGTCGTGCAGATTAAATCAGGTGATCTGTGCAAAACAGACAGTGTTTGCCATTATTTTCATTGTTGCTGTGATTTGCCTGACTGGCTGCTCTTTGCCTCACTGGGTCTTTATTTCCTTCAGTTGCTGAAAAATCCAGACAAAGCGTCATCTTTGTTCCCCCCGTCACTCCTTGTGTCTGTAGGTCACCAAGCTTCCCAAATATCTCTCAACTGCACCCCTCCCTCTGCCTCGTTTCCACCAAGAGGACAGGGGTGTCCCTGCCGCTGGCTTGGGTCCCCACACAGCCACCCAGGGGATCGTCCCAATCCACTTGTGTCCTTCCTCTGTGTAAATCATGCCATGACTCCCCAGTGCCCTCAGGATGAATGTGAACCTTCTCCCCAGGCTGGCATGGCCCTGGCCCTAGCCCCTCCCCTTCCCCTGTTCCCCCTGCGCCTACTGACCCTCCAGTTCCTGAGACTGAGGACTGACTAAAACACTCTCCTTTCCAGAAAGCACAGAGGCCAAGTCTGACTCTCCAAATCTCCTCCTCACCCCCCCCCGCCCCCACCCCCCGGGTTTGGTGAATGAGGAATAAAAAGATCCAGGCCCTGAGGAAGATTTGCCACACCCTTGGCTGCAGCCACTTGTAGTGAGTTAAGCTGTGTCCCCCGCAAACGATATTTTCAAGTCCCAACCTCCAGAGCCATTAAATGTGGCCTCATTTTAAAACAGGGTCTTTGCCGCTATAATCAAACCGAGATGAGGTCAGACTGGATTAGGGCGGCTCCAAGCCCGGTGGCGGGTGTCCTTATAGGAAGAGAAGAGGACACACCCAGAGAAATAAAGTCGCAGAAGGAGGCCATGGGAAGCCAGAGGCAGAGAGGGGGGCGATGCGGTCCTAGAACCCCAGGGTTACCAGGAGCCGCCAAAAGCTACAAGAGGCAGGGACAGAAACTCACATATCACCTAGCTGGCGGTGCCCAGAGTGGGTCCCAGGCCCGGTGGGCCAGGTGGGTGGTCCCACCCCCGGGGAGCTCCTGGTCAGGAAGCCTCTCCTGGTCTGTTGGGGATTCACCCCACACCCCCCACACCCCCTGGGGACCGAGCGCCCTCTTCCCTGTCCCCCACACACTGCTGGCTGCCTACCTGGCTGGAGAGGGGTGAGTGGGGCTTTTTTTTTTTTAGAAGACTGAGGATAGGGCAAAATGAGCCCATCCGTGCCAGGGTGGCTGGGCAGGCCAGGATGGTAGGTAAAGGCCCAGACTGTCCCATTGTAGTTTAAAACGTTTCTACCCCAAAGTAGAGAGACCAAATTACCACAGTAACCGAAGAAGTCAGAGTTGGAATCCTCACTCTGCCACTCATTTGCTGTGTGACCCTCGGCCAGTTACTTAATCTCTCTGTGTCTAGGTTTTCTGTCTTGAGCCAGCTGTGAAAGTTTAATGAGTTGATCTACGTGAGGCACTCAGCACAGTGCCCGGCACATAGAAAGTGTCCTGTAAGAGTGGTGACTGTGGTCTCTTTCCTAGGGGCACACACGTATTCACCATTTAGCAAAATTTTACCAAGAGTATACCTCCTGCACAAGAAAAATGAGGATCAGGAATGGGACAGTGAACAAAGCGGACAAAATTCCCACTCCTGGGGAGCTGACATTCTGGCGAGGAGACACTCAACCCAGAAACTGTGAATAGTGGAAATATGGCTTGTCGGATGGTGACAAGTGCTGTGGAGAAAAATATCAACAGGGGAAGGCACTGGGTGTAAAGGGAGAGGGATGGTTGCCAGGACCCAGCGTGTGGTTCCCTGAGAGGAGGAGAGGCAAGTGCAAAGGTCCTGAGGTGGCAGGGAGCCTGGGGGGCTGGAGGGAGTGAGGGCATGGGGGAGGGGATGAGGCAGAGGTGAAGGGCAGACAGAGCCAGCACCTGTGGGCCAAGGGGACGGCTCGGCTTCCTGTGAGACTGGAGTTCATGCCCACGTAGATAAAGATATTTATTTTTTTAATTTAGACAGATACAAACTGAGCTCTTCACCACACTGAGCACAGTCAAGGCATTAGGATAAGGTATGTTAATCATACAGCAAATGAGCTTCACATCTAATCTTTTCTTTTCTTCTTCTTCTTTTTAAATTAAAGAATAAACCTCCGGGGTGACTGGGTGGCTCAGTGGGTTGAATGTCCAACTTCAGCTCAGGTCATGATCTCACGGCTCATGAATTCAAGCTCTGTGTCAGGCTCTGTGTTGACAGCTCAGAGCCTGAAGCCTACTTTAAATTCTGTGTCTCCCTCTCTCTCTGCCCTTCCCCCACTCATGCTCTGTCTCTCTCAAAAGTAAATAAACTTAAAAAAAAAACCTCCCATGACATGTAGCATTGACAACTTGAAAGCAAAAAGAAACATGAAGGACCCAGACCTCCGCCTGCCAGAGTACCCCCACCCCAGCTCAAGCATTGCCCTTGAGTAGCCGCGGGGTCACTAATGGGGCCCAGATGTGCCCAGAGGTGGCCCTGGCCCCAGGCCTGCCTGCCTGGACACTGCGTGGCGATCGGCTTTACAGCCAGTTTATTTCCTGGACTCGTTTTAAAGAAGAGCCCAGGGGAGGATCGAATGGCCCCGCCAGACCCTGCTGCTTCCCACTCCATCTCTGGCAACCCCACGGCTCTGAGCTGCTTGGCCCAGACAGCGGGGGCAAGTTCTGCCCTATGGTCGAAAGCCAACCAGTTACAACAGAAGGAACCGTGGCGCTAGAAAATCACCACTCGGCAGTCACCACAGTAATAATTGATTTGGGCAAAAATCACCAGTGAGGGCTGGAACAGTGGGTGGAAGTTTGGGGAGTAACAGGATATTCACATGGTCTTGGAACATCTCCCCACAAGATACGGATGAAATACAAAAGGGGGAAAAGAGGAACTTTATCCCAGTGAAACCTGGCAGACCCTCCTTAACGGAGAGGTCAAAGTTGACATCATTTGTAATGGACCAATGGACCTCAGGTGCCTCATGATACCTTGCACTGAGAAAGACACAACGCCATTTCTGTGGTTTGGCCAAAAGCACACTGCCCAAGCTCCATCATGACGAAGCATCAGGAAAGTCTCAATTGGGGGACATTCTACAAAATAGCCAGCCTGAACCCTGCAAAACACCAAAATCACCAAAGACCAAGAAAAGAGCTATTCCAGAATAAAAGGAAACGGGGTGCCAGGACAAGTGTGGGACCTGGGTTCTCGCCCCACAGGCACCCCCAGCGTGCTATGAAAGACATCACTGGGGCAGTTACAGAAACTTGGCTTTGTGCGTTAGATATTATTACACCAATGCTCTATTTCCTGATTTTGATCATTGAAGTATGGTTATATGAGAGAATGTTCTTGTCCTTAAATATCCATGCTCAAAAATTTTACTTTTGGAGAGAGAGAGAGAGAGAGAGGGAGAGAGTGAGTCAGGGGATAGGCAGAGGGACAGAGAGAGAATTTTAAGCAAGCTCCATGCTCAGTGCAGAGCCCAACACAGGGCTTGATCCCGTGACTCTGGGATCATGACCTACGCTGAAATCAAGAGTTGGACGCTCAACCAACTGAGGCACCCAGGTGCCCCTCCATGTCAAGGGGCATCAATGTCTACAATTTGCTCTCAAGTGGTTCCGAAATAAATGTGTGTATACGTATATATGTGTATACAGAGAGAAGATGCAAGTATAAGAAAATGTCCAATATTTTGAAGGATCTGAATGAAAGAGTCCGGGTTTTTGTACTTTTCTTCAAACTTTTTTGTCAGGCTAAACTATTTCAAAATAAAAAGAGTTTTAAAAATCTAAAAAACAGGCACGTGGCTGGCTCAGTTGGTAGAGCATGTGACACTTCATTCTCCAGGTCATGAGTTCAATCCCCACGTTGGGGGTAGAGATTACTTTTTAAAAAGTCTTTAATAATAATAATAAATCATCTAAACACTGTACCCCTACTCCTCCCTTGTTTCAGACCACCCCATTCCACTTCCTGTGACTCCTTAGAGAAATGCTTTAATTATTTTATTGTAAATGCAGAGTTTCCACATGCAAATACAAACAGGAATGAAGAACACGCTTATTTCCACCCCCTCGTCCTCCCACAAAAGGGAGCATGTACTGAGAGCTATTTTACACCTAGCAATGTGGCTAAGCGGGGACCATTCCCTATCAGAACGTAGGGACCCTTCTCATTCCTTTTATCCCCACCCACCTTGGCTTCCCGGGGACCCACAGCCCTTTTTAATAACCCCAAATGACCCTTCCCACGAGCACTCAGGTGTGCACCCCAGCACCCCGCCTCTTGAATCAGTCTCCCACGGCCTCCATCACCTGGGCCAGGCCAGCATCGGTTCTGCCCTGGGACGTCGGGGCTCCAGCTCATTCCCCCCACCCCGCCCCGCATTTCCCCCCAGGAGCCTGGCAAGCAAAGCAGGCTTCGCCCGTCCCTGCTTAGGTGCCCACACAGCGGCCCAGAGGCTCCACTAAAATCCTGAGTCCTCACGAAGCTCACATGCTCCCCAGGATACGAGCGCCTCACCCATCCCACCCTGTCCCCCTACCCCCAGCGCCCTGGTCTTTCTCTGTGCAGGGCAAGCTCATGCCAGCCTCCAAGCGTTTGCGCTCGCGGCTCCTTCCCGGCCTGGGACTGTCCCTTCCTTCAGGTCTCAGTGGCCTGCCTTAACGGCGAGCCTGCCCCCTCGCTCACTCTGGTCTTGGCGCAGGCACAGGAGGACAGCGGCTTGTGTTCTGTCTCCCCCACTAGAACCTAGGTGCCACAAGGGCAGAGGGACTATCTCTCTGTCACCGCTGTGTGTCCCCTGGGGCCTAGAACAGGGCCAGGCTCACACGGCGCTCAAGGCCTACTGAATGGAAGCCCCTTTCCAGTCTCCAGGAAGGAAGGCATGGCCATCACCCCATTTTGTAGAGGCAGAAACTGGGGGGTTCCAAGGGGCAGAGCCTGGCTCTAGGCCCTGACAGGGGCACGAGCCAGGCGTCCCTGAGTCCCGGGATGATCAGAGCCTGGTACGTGGCATCCTGGATGCCGGGGAGGGGTTTCCACCAGGCGTGTCCCCCCATCCCCTGACCCCACAGTGTGTGAAGTCAATTACTCCCTCACCGTTGGCGTCTCGGCACCTACTGCGGGGCTGGGATGTACATGACAGCCCAGGGACATGGGGCACAGTAGGCCCTCAGCAAATTGGTGCCCAACCCCCAACCCCCCCGCAACTCCCTAACTTCCCTTCAGGGAGGCCAGCTACAATTTGGCGATTGTTAGAGAACTTTTTTTTTTTTCTTTCAGGAGGAAAGCTGCAAGTCATTAAGGGCTGCTCCCGGCCTGCGGGTCACCATTTCCTGTTTAGAAGAAAGAATCATCTCTCCTTTGGAACATGAGGCTCCCCCACCCCCGGCCTGACTCTGGGGCTCTGGGGCGCCTGTGAGGCCTGCTCCACTCCCCGCAGGAAACTGGCACCTTCAGCACCTTTTGTGCTCAGAACGGACACTCATTTTCTCCCGGCCCCAGGAGGGCCCCAGAGGTGAGGTCACCGTGACAACCAGCCAGGAGTGAATTATCCCAGCCCGGGACGCAAGCTGACCGTCTTCCCGTCCTGTCCTCGAGCAGGAAGCTGAATGACCCCTACCCTTTGGCCTGGCTTCTCACCCTCTTGGCTCCAGCCAGCCAATTTCCTTGCATCAAAGGCCATTTGGTACCCAGCAGCCAGACAGAGGTGTGGGTCTGACAGGGAGGCCGGAGTGGGGCCCAGAGCCCTTGGAAACAGGAAGGACATCCTCTGTCCCCTTCTCGCCCGCTGCATTCCACTCCCTCCCCAGAAGACCTGCAGTGCTGGGGCAAGGCTGGCGGCCCGTCTGGCTGATAAGACCCAGGGAGCTGGCTCCTCACCCTGCGCGCCTGGTCAGCTTCAAACTGGAAGGATGAGTCCATCAGGGCCACAATGTAAAGTGCAAGGACCCTGCGCCCTCACCCCCCAGTGCTGCTCACTGACCCACAGGTGTTTCCCAGCCAACGCATCAGACAGGACACCCAGGCTCAGAGGAAAGCCAGTGTGCACAAATAAAGTCCCTGACAGTCAAAGTCAGAAGTCCAAAGCCATGTGGTGTTTAGGGGACAGGATTTAAGCCTGTGTTGGAACATCCGGAGCTGCCTGAATCCCTGCCCCCTCCTCCCTTCCTGAAGGCGCTTTAAAACGCCCGCCCCTCTAGAAAACTCGGTGGACTTTAATACATAAATTAACCACTTTATTGAATATTAATAAACTGTACATATAACTATACAAAACTTTTCCTTAGTACAAAATGTTGCTCGCAATATAAATACCAGTGTACCTTTAAAAATGTAAACATCTTCCTCCTGGGCCCACCTGTCAGACCCCAGAAATAGTTCTGGGAGACACATGGGTCGGGCTGAAGCACCCCACTTGCCCGACAAGTGACGGCAATTACTCACAGTCTCTTCTGAGACTGTTGTTAAATCGCCCATGAAACAGGTGCCACCATGACACACAGGAGGCCGAAATAGCTGCCCAGGCCCGGGGGCATCCTGGGGTCTAGACCAGTCCTGGGTCAGTGACCGCCCCCACTGGCCCCGGGGGTGAACCTGGGGGTGGATTACTGCATAGTTAGTCACACCTCCTGGAGGGGTGGCCTGGGGGTTCCGGGTGGGGGAGGAGTGGGTCCCCCTGAGGGCGGGGGGGCTTCCTACCGTCTGTCTGCTTTCGTCCCGCCCGGAGCT
This sequence comes from Suricata suricatta, assembly GCF_006229205.1. Lineage (NCBI taxonomy): Eukaryota > Metazoa > Chordata > Mammalia > Carnivora > Herpestidae > Suricata > Suricata suricatta. The sequence continues at coordinate 95,282,109 of NC_043711.1, read as the reverse complement.
CAAAGCAGCTGTGTCCAAACACCTTTGGATACACAAACCCACACAGAGAGGCCAACCCCAGAACTCTTGGCTGCAAGCCACCCTCCCCAGCGGCTCACAGAAAGGCCTCTGAGCCCACCGAGGCACCAGGCAGAGAGAACTGGAAGCGGGTCCTCAGAGTCCTGTGGGGCAAACGCAGCCAACAAAGGGGGAGCTCAGAAGGGACTTCCGTGGCCGTGAGGAGGAGGGAGGCTCCTTCCTCCTGGAGTTGGGGAGGCCACAGTGGTCGGGGGAGGGTTTGGAGAGGCAGGAGGAGCTCTGAGGGTCAGCGCGGACCCCCTGAGCAGCCCGACTCCTGGTGTTTGTGCAGAAGGGACATGCGGGAAAAGGTGCGGGAGCACGTCTTGCACTGATACTTCTTGACATCCGAGTGGGTCTGGAGGTGGGCCCGAAGGTTGGAGCGGTCGGCGAAGGCTCGGCTGCAGTGGGAGCAGGAAAAGGGCTTCTCGCCTGGGGGCAGAAAACAGGGGAGCTGAGTGCTAAGCCGCTGGGGGTAGCAGCTGACATTTAGTTACCGAAGTCTTGGCCCAACCGCCCCTCCCCCTGTTAGAACCCATATCACCCCAACCCTGAAGAAATCCCATGGCCCAGAAAAACCAGGCCCTAGTCTAGGGTCCAAAGCCCTGGATCCGATCGGGAGCTCTGCCACTCCCCCACCCGTGCGACCGTGACTGTGAGCAAGTCGTCTGGTTTCTCTGAGCCTCCATTTGCTGGTCTGTAACATGGAGCTGTTCACCGCCGCACCCATAGGAGTCGGTAATCCAGAGGTGGGAAATGAAGCCCTCACGGTGACAAGCTGGCTGGGAATGCTCAACAAACCGTGACGATGACGGGACTGAATTTACCGGAACACGTCCTTTGTGCAGGGACGCTCACCTCATTTATTCCTACCTCTGTCCTCAGTTTAGACACAGTGAAACAGAGGCACAGAGAAGCCAAGCGGGACATGCAGGGGCACCCCGCAAGAAGCAAGCAGTCTGACTCCAGAGCCTCTTAAGGGAGTTATAGTGGACATTCCTTCATCTGGGGACAGAGCCTGGGTCAGCCTTAAAGGGTCCCTGTCACACACACACCCCCCCCACAGCAGGTTGGGGCACTTCCCCGAGCTGCTTCTCCACCACAATGCTGCTGACCACCTTTCGGGTGATTTCAGGTCTTGTCTGTCCCCCAGGATGCATAATCGTGTCCCCATGAGAATAGGGACCTCCCCTGAATTTATCCCAAGCCTCTCGCCAGGCCTGGGGCCCCAAGACGCTACAGAAACCTTGCACCTTATGACTTGCTTAGAACCCCTTTCTACCTGGGGCCCTCACCTGCCTGGCCAAGGCCGTGCTGAAGAGTCCTGCTCAGGGAGCTAGGTACACAGCATGGCCCACTCAGTGCTTAGACAAAGAGAAGACTTTTTAAAAAAGCCTCAGAGGAGCCTGACCCCTCAATCACCACCAGACAATGCTACTCACTAGTTTTCATAATTCCTGCCCCAAGGAAGACACATAGTACAGTTCAAAAACACTGACAATGATATTCTGTTTTCTTGGGGATTGCGGTATTTCCTACTAAGTAAAAAGGCCAAATAGTAGCTCATTAAACAAGTATTTATCAAGCTTCTCCGGGGTGCCAGCCAACAATACTGAGCAGTCTTTCCTACAAAATAGAAGCCTTCCCTCCTGCTAGCAGTCTGACCTGCCCCTAGGCCATGGCCCACTGGTTAAACCCCAGGGTTGGAATTCGGGAGAGCAGGGAATGAATGAATTCCACCAGCCTCTGGGGCGCCTGGGGCCTGTGCTGGGCACTGGGAGGGAGGGGTCCAGAAGTCAGATGCCTGAGGCCACTACGGAAGCTTCTGTTCCTGGGCTGTCTCCTGGGGCACGGAGCTAGGCACACATCCGTACCTACCTAGAGAAGACAGGCCAGGCCGGAGTAGGGGACTTAGCAGGACTAGGGACGTCAGTTCACTGGCTCTGTCATTACTGAGCACCCTCTGCAGACGAGGCCTACAAGGCCTAACGACTGCACCGAAGGTCCCCGTGCAGTCCCTCCTCCCTCACACACTCCCTGGTGACCTGAGGGCTTGCTGGACGCTGCCGGGTAAGGGGGCACGGAGTCCTGTTTTCCCCAGGGCACAAAAAGCCACAACCCTCTCACCTCCCTGGCTCCAGCCTTCTGAGCTGTGACTTGGGAAAGTGATTCCTTCTGTGCCTCAGTTTCCTGATCTGTAAGGTGGGGGTTACGACCGTACCTCCTTCCCAGGGCTGTGGATTTACTGCACTAACCCAGGTGCAGGAGGCCCTGGGCGGCGAGCGCTCCAAACGCTACCTTTAGGTCATGTGGGATCAGACGCAAACGTGAACAAAGGAGGGAGGCCTCGGAGGATGTGATGGGGAGGAGGTCTGTGTGTGCAAGCAGCGGGCACAGACCTGCACCCCTTGCAGATGCCCCGCCCCCGCAGACGTCTTTATGGTGATCCTGGCGAGTGTGAAATCGGCACCAGGCCGGCGGGGACAAAGGCCGCCGAGGGAGGCACTGTACATGCGATACTCCCCGGATTACAGGGGCCTGACACGCCGCGGGCCAGCAGCTGCGGCCGGAACAGGTGCTGGCCACCACTGGCCACGCACCTGCTCCACCCCCAGCCCCCACCCACTGGGCCCACCATTAAGACTCACAATGGGAGTCGATGAGGATGGGGATGGTGCATTTCAACAGGCTTTGTGTCTGAGCCATGCCTTTACATGAAAATAATGCCGGGAGAAGCTGGGGGCTCAGGAGAGCACCCCAGTGGTTTCGACTCCCTCTCAGCCCAGGACAGAGGTGGCCAGACAGCTGCACCTTTACATCAGGTCCCTTTAAAATCAGGGCTCTGTGTGCACAAAGTAAGAGAAATGGGGGGCAGGGAGGCAGGGACACCTGGGAGGAGGAGCCATGCCAGCCTGCAAAACGCCAGGCCTAGCGGACCACCCGCTGACCCTGGTGGCTCAGGTCAGCCCCCGGGCCAGGAAAGGCCTCCCACTGGTCAGCGGGACCCCGAAGCTTGACAGCTAAGACCCTTGAACCTTGTCCCAGAGTCACACCCCAAAGAGCAGCCCCAAATGGTGGCCTCCACCTTTCAAGTTCTGAGGACACAGCGTCTGCCTTTTCCTTTGCCACATTTCCCGAGAGTTAAAGGATAGAAAACTCTCCTTTTCACGATTTTCTGTGTTTTGAAACACAGATACAACTGTGTTTTCTGCCGGCCAAGGTATTCCCAGGTCTGCATCGCAGGACTGTTTATCCGCTCACCGCGGGGGCAGGGACACAGATCTAGGAAATGAACTGATTAAGGACGTGACAGCCACCCTAAAAAATGCTGTCAGAGTCCACCCTGTCTGATTACGCTGTCACAATCCTGAGGCTCAGAGAGGGTAACTCACTCGCTCAAGGTCACACAGCATAGAAGCAGAGCAACTATCAAAAACATTTCTGTTCAGGGGGCATCTGGGTGGCTCAGTAAGCTGCACATCCAACTCTTGATTTCAGCTCAGGTCACGGATCTCTTGGTCTTGTGAGTTCGAGCCGCGCCTCAGGCTCCGTGCTGACCTGTGCCACCTGCTTGGGATTCTCTCTCCTCTCTCTCTGACCCTCCCTCACTCAGCTGTCTCTCTCTCAAAATAAATAAACATTAAAAAACCCCCACACATTTCAGTTATGTATCAAGTGTGGCCCAGGTGCTCCCTGCTCTGTCAGGTAACCCCAGCGGAACCCCCACAAGATGGCCTTGTGCTCATTATACAGGTGAGGAAACTGAAGCCCAGAGAGGTGAGCCAGCAGAGGTCCTGGGAGCAGGACCCCAGCCGGGAGGGGAGGGCGGCGCTGGGGTGGGACTCCCTCACCCCTGGCCCCCACTTTCCCGTGCCCACAACTCCAAGGCGGAAGAAACGGAGGCCGGTGGGCACACTCACCCGTGTGCGTGCGCACGTGGCCCTGCAGCAGCCAGGGCCTGGAGAAGGCCTTCCCGCAGGTGCCGCACACGCAGGGCAGCGTGTGGCTCCGGATGTGCATCTTGAGGGCCCCCAGGCTGACGTACTCCTTGCTGCAGTACTTGCAGTTGAAGGCCTTGCGCGTCTGCGAGTCCTTGGCCACCGAGAGCCCCGCCAGCTGCGCGGGCAACCGGCCCAGGCCGGCGAAGGCGACGTAGCTGTCGGCCTCCAGGGACGAGGCTGAGGTGGAGGAGAAGGACGACGGGGCCGGCGACGGCGGGCTGGGCGGCTGCGAGCCTTTCCCGCTGTCGTCGTCCGACAGGGAGGTCAGCTCGGCGGCCCCGGGGGCCTCCTGGGGCCGCGGGCCGGCCCAGCGGACGGGCTGCGCCTGCGGGGCCAGGAGCGAGTCCCAGATGAGCGTGGGCAGCGAGGCCGTGGGGTTGAGGACCTCGGGAGGTGGGATGGCCGCCAGCAGGTGGGCCTGGTCATACGGCTGCTGGAAGGCAAACTCTGCGGGGAGAAGGAGAGAAGGCAGGGTCAGGCACTGGGTCGCGCAGTCAGTCAACAAACAGTAGCCTGCTGCGGGCGGGGCCGGCGCGCGGGGCCGGCGCTCAGTACTTATCGCAGGGAGGAAAGACCCGCGGCCCCGACGGCCCGTCCTGCCCTCCCAGAGCCCCTCAGCCCCGCCGCCCCGCTCGCCCGCCCCGGCCTCCAGATCACACCCGGAGGGCGCCGCCGCCCGGCCCGACTCGGGGGCCCCTGCCCCGGCCCCCCACCCCCACCCCGCTTCTCCTCGGTCCGCCGCCGAGCAGCCTCCTCACGCAAGACCACCGCCCT